>NC_136073.1:673323066-673675094 GCF_964261635.1 Lissotriton helveticus | reverse complement strand
GACTGGGTTGTACTCAAGAAATATACTCGTTCGAGTTGCCTTGCACCGAGGTGGGGGAAACAACGCCAAGTGATACTGGTGACCACGACAGCGGTAAAGTGTGCCGGCGTTCCAGAGTGGATCCATGCCAGCCATACGCAGAAGGTGATTCCAGACGAGAAAACTGACGCTGAAGGTTGTCCAGCTGAGGGGTCTGCAGACGTTGGTCCTGAAGTAGCTGATGACGAACAACCGAGCACCAGTCAAGAAGATTGGATACCCATAATCGAACTGACTAAAGACCCCATCAGAACAAGAGGTCAAACTTATGCAGATAGAGAGTGGGATAGAGAGGAAGAGATAGGCACAGGCGAAGAACCTCAGATTATTGAGATTCACGTCAAGTCTGAGGAAGAAGAAGATCAGACAGGGATAGAGCAAGTGATTGACACACCTCCACAAACGCCTGAAATTGAAAAGGGACAGACTAGAACTAGCGTAAAGGTTCGAGCAGAAGAAAATCAAGGGATCGAAGTGCTTGAACAGGATCAGATAGAACTAGAAGAACGTGTTCAGGACACAGAAACAGAGACACTCGAAAGTCAAAATCAGAATACACCTGAACAAGGCCAGCTTAGTAACCAGGCAGAAGAAATAGAAATAAGACCTGGAACTAGTCAGACAGGAAGGGAAGAAACAGAAGCAGAAGTGCCACAAACAAACGAAAATAAAAGAGCATTAGAAGAAAGCCAAAACACAGTGCCAGCTAAAAGACTCAAGAAAAAGAAACATATCGAACCAAGATATATTAAGAGACTGAGACTGAGAGTAAAAACAGTAGAGGAGAAACTTGCAGAAAGAAGGAAAAGTCCTCGTATTGCAGAGCAAGCTGGAGAAAGTTCCAAAAGAAGAAGTGATCGAATAAAAAGACTGAACGAAAAATACCAAGATCCTGAATGGACCTACTTAATTTTGGAGGAATTTGAGGATCTTGATATCACTGACGAAAGTGACGAAGAACAGATTGCTGAACTGTCTGCTGAAGAAGACGAACTAACCTGAAGTTGCTCAGTGTAAGCTACCTGTGCAAAGTTACAAAGAGGGGTTGAAAACTTCTTCTGAGCGAAAATGTCTGATTCAAATGTGAATGGAAGGCCTAGACGCAGTTGTTGCAAAACATGCTGCAAAGTATGTATATGTAGTGTAGCTATAGTGTTTATAGTTTGGATAGGACTAACAGTTTTCATTCTGTATATGGTAAGCAAGAATACTAATATTGATCCTACACAGACTGTGACTACTTACACTGAAGAACTGACAACACGAAGTGTAGAAAGACGTGAAAAGGCACTCAGACAAACAAAACGAGACTTAGAAGCACCAGATGAGGAAGGACTACATTATCATGGAGTTAAGAACCAAACACATCTAAATGTATTCGCAAACCTGTTAGTGCATTATGTAGAAACTATGGAAATAGAAGACTGCTATGTCTGCATGAAGCTACCTACTTCTGTAGCTGAAGGCGTGACTTATCATCACCTGCCCCTGACTTATGGAATTTCCTGTAGTATTTTAGCAAGCTTATTTTACAAAAGAGGACCGTTACAGTACTACTACTCTAACTCAGACGTGATATTTTCTGAACTTCCTATACGTGGAAATCTGAATCCTGTACATACCAAAAGTGACGTTACACGTTATATGGGAGAATACTTTCTGACTATAGGTACCATAGACTTAAATGACGCACACCGAGACAACTTAACCTGTTCATTACATGAGCAAGAGAAAATGTTTTTAAACATGGCAGAGAAAAGAAGGGAGAATTTCCAAAGAAAGGCAAATGATAAAAGACAGAAAACTCCTAAATGGGCTGAAAACATGGAAAGCACCTCAAATGGTGGGGCGGGTCCTGCTTTGTTGCTGGATTTCGAGAGGAAGGGAAAACTCTGTCTTCACCGCGAAAAGACTAGTTATTATAATAACATTTTCATTGGTTCCAGTCAATGTGAACACAATTACAAGGTAATTGGAGGTTGGGGTTTCAAAAATGGGTCAGAACCTGTGTTTCCCGGAATTTATTATATATGTGGAAACAAGGCTTATTTCAAATTGCCGGATCACTGGTATGGAAGCTGCTACTTTGGCATTGTTTTCCCGAGAATATACCATGTGAATGAAATTGCTGGAAGCAATGAAAACACTAATGGCTTAGTGCGTAGCAAAAGAGAAAGCGTAGGTGAAATAATGGGTAGTATTTTTAGTGCACTGATACCTGGAGTGGGAGTGGTTCTGAACACTTCAATCAAAAAAGGAGATATATGGTAATCTAGTTACCCGATTACATTTATATCGACTTATTTTTAACTAACAGTGTTATCCCCCTTTCCATTAAAATATTTTTTGGAGATACACTGCTTTTATAACCTCTACACCCTCCCCATTATTTCTGGATACTTCTACCTGGACCAGAGGTAGCCTCGGGTGAGGCAGGCACACCACACTTTTGACTACCCTATGAATATGCCACAACACCTGATGGGGCGGAAAAACAGATATACCGCATCGTAAAATCAGGCTGCCTATGAGGGTTGTCAATTTCGAACCAATGGTTCAGTAGACACTAGTGTCCATTCCAACCTTTTTTGATTAATTCTGGATCTGATCAGGGGAACTGAATGGACCGATTATCCTCTTCCCTCCTTTTTTGATTGAAGTGTTCAGAACCACTCCCACTCCAGGTATCAGTGCACTAAAAATACTACCCATTATTTCACCTACGCTTTCTCTTTTGCTACGCACTAAGCCATTAGTGTTTTCATTGCTTCCAGCAATTTCATTCACATGGTATATTCTCGGGAAAACAATGCCAAAGTAGCAGCTTCCATACCAGTGATCCGGCAATTTGAAATAAGCCTTGTTTCCACATATATAATAAATTCCGGGAAACACAGGTTCTGACCCATTTTTGAAACCCCAACCTCCAATTACCTTGTAATTGTGTTCACATTGACTGGAACCAATGAAAATGTTATTATAATAACTAGTCTTTTCGCGGTGAAGACAGAGTTTTCCCTTCCTCTCGAAATCCAGCAACAAAGCAGGACCCGCCCCACCATTTGAGGTGCTTTCCATGTTTTCAGCCCATTTAGGAGTTTTCTGTTTTTTATCATTTGCCTTTCTTTGGAAATTCTCCCTTCTTTTCTCTGCCATGTTTAAAAACATTTTCTCTTGCTCATGTAATGAACAGGTTAAGTTGTCTCGGTGTGCGTCATTTAAGTCTATGGTACCTATAGTCAGAAAGTATTCTCCCATATAACGTGTAACGTCACTTTTGGTATGTACAGGATTCAGATTTCCACGTATAGGAAGTTCAGAAAATATCACGTCTGAGTTAGAGTAGTAGTACTGTAACGGTCCTCTTTTGTAAAATAAGCTTGCTAAAATACTACAGGAAATTCCATAAGTCAGGGGCAGGTGATGATAAGTCACGCCTTCAGCTACAGAAGTAGGTAGCTTCATGCAGACATAGCAGTCTTCTATTTCCATAGTTTCTACATAATGCACTAACAGGTTTGCGAATACATTTAGATGTGTTTGGTTCTTAACTCCATGATAATGTAGTCCTTCCTCATCTGGTGCTTCTAAGTCTCGTTTTGTTTGTCTGAGTGCCTTTTCACGTCTTTCTACACTTCGTGTTGTCAGTTCTTCAGTGTAAGTAGTCACAGTCTGTGTAGGATCAATATTAGTATTCTTGCTTACCATATACAGAATGAAAACTGTTAGTCCTATCCAAACTATAAACACTATAGCTACACTACATATACATACTTTGCAGCATGTTTTGCAACAACTGCGTCTAGGCCTTCCATTCACATTTGAATCAGACATTTTCGCTCAGAAGAAGTTTTCAAACCCTCTTTGTAACTTTGCACAGGTAGCTTACACTGAGCAACTTCAGGTTAGTTCGTCTTCTTCAGCAGACAGTTCAGCAATCTGTTCTTCGTCACTTTCGTCAGTGATATCAAGATCCTCAAATTCCTCCAAAATTAAGTAGGTCCATTCAGGATCTTGGTATTTTTCGTTCAGTCTTTTTATTCGATCACTTCTTCTTTTGGAACTTTCTCCAGCTTGCTCTGCAATACGAGGACTTTTCCTTCTTTCTGCAAGTTTCTCCTCTACTGTTTTTACTCTCAGTCTCAGTCTCTTAATATATCTTGGTTCGATATGTTTCTTTTTCTTGAGTCTTTTAGCTGGCACTGTGTTTTGGCTTTCTTCTAATGCTCTTTTATTTTCGTTTGTTTGTGGCACTTCTGCTTCTGTTTCTTCCCTTCCTGTCTGACTAGTTCCAGGTCTTATTTCTATTTCTTCTGCCTGGTTACTAAGCTGGCCTTGTTCAGGTGTATTCTGATTTTGACTTTCGAGTGTCTCTGTTTCTGTGTCCTGAACACGTTCTTCTAGTTCTATCTGATCCTGTTCAAGCACTTCGATCCCTTGATTTTCTTCTGCTCGAACCTTTACGCTAGTTCTAGTCTGTCCCTTTTCAATTTCAGGCGTTTGTGGAGGTGTGTCAATCACTTGCTCTATCCCTGTCTGATCTTCTTCTTCCTCAGACTTGACGTGAATCTCAATAATCTGAGGTTCTTCGCCTGTGCCTATCTCTTCCTCTCTATCCCACTCTCTATCTGCATAAGTTTGACCTCTTGTTCTGATGGGGTCTTTAGTCAGTTCGATTATGGGTATCCAATCTTCTTGACTGGTGCTCGGTTGTTCGTCATCAGCTACTTCAGGACCAACGTCTGCAGACCCCTCAGCTGGACAACCTTCAGCGTCAGTTTTCTCGTCTGGAATCACCTTCTGCGTATGGCTGGCATGGATCCACTCTGGAACGCCGGCACACTTTACCGCTGTCGTGGTCACCAGTATCACTTGGCGTTGTTTCCCCCACCTCGGTGCAAGGCAACTCGAACGAGTATATTTCTTGAGTACAACCCAGTCGCCAGGAACCAATTTGTGGACTGGAGTTGTTGGGTTGGCGACGGCGTCTTCCCCAATCTGGCGAGAGATAGAACGCACTTGGTCACCCAGTTGCTTGCAGTACTCAAGTACCAAATCATCAGAAATGTTTATCAGTTTATGTCCTGGTACCCATGCTTGTCTCATCACTCTTCCCATCAGGATTTCATGAGGGCTCAGGCCTGTTTTTTGGTCTGGAATACTTCTGAGTCCCATCAGAACAAGAGGTAAAGCATTTAGCCAGTTCATGCCAGTAGATTCACACATCTTTCCTAATCTTGATTTTATAGTGCCATTTATTTGCTCCACCACTCCAGAAGCCTCTGGACGATATGCACAGTGCAGCACCTGTGTGATTTTGAATGCTTTACAGAGTTGCTCAATTATCTCATTCTGAAAATGTCCGCCTCTATCTGATTCAATTGTGACTGGAACCCCGAACCTAGGTATTAATTCTCGCAGTAACAATTTGGCTACAGTTATGGCGTCATTCTTTTTTGCAGGGTAGGCTTCCACCCACTTTGAAAACAGGCAGACAATGACAAGGACATATATCTTTCCCTCACAGAGAGGCATGGTGATGAAATCAATTTGTACTCTTACAAAGGGACCCCCTGATTTCCCAATTTTTCCTAATTCAACTACTGTTCTTTTCCCAGCATTGAACTGCTGACATGTTTAGCACCTTTGGCAGAGCGACTCTGCTACCTTCCTGAACTTCGGATTGTACCATGTTTGTTGGAAAACCAGAACCATGGCGTCCCTACCAGTGTGTGAATCCCCATGTATCAGTCTGGCCATAGAAGCAAGCAGATGTCTAGGCAACACAGGCATACCATTTGGGCCCACAATGACACCATCCTCACTTCTCGGTCGACAACCAAGTTTCTTCCATTTTTCTTTCTCTTCTGATGGCACTGCATGCTGCCAATCTCTCAACTCTTCCCAGGTAGGCACCTCTTCAAACACCATAAGTTGGCAGCTGTTTCCAGGTCCCCCCAGTTTAACATTTACAGACATGCGATTTCTGGCACAATGTTGGGCCACTTCATCAGCAAATCGGTTTCCCAAAGTTATAGGGTCAAGGCCAGATTTATGAGCAGCACATTTGACCACTGCCAATTCTTTTGGTAATTGGATTGCCTCCAGTAAATCTTGTACAACTTTTCCATTTCTGATGGGAGTACCTGAAGAAGTCAGAAACTCCCTCTGTAGCCACAATTGGCCGAAGTCATGCACAACCCCATAACAGTACTGACTGTCAGTATACACTGTTATTCTTTTGTTTTTCCCAATTTTGCAGGCTCTTATCAATGCAATCAATTCGGCTACTTGTGCAGACTTCACTCCAAATAAACAGGATGCTTCTTTAATGCTGTCTATAGAGACTACAGCATAAGCAGCACTTAGGCCTACAAGTTCGTGTCTCATACATGAGCCATCCACAAATAGCTCCTCATCATCCACAGGCAAAGGCGTTTCCTTAATGTCTGGGCGGGATTTAGTACTGAATTCTGTCAGGTCAATACAGTCATGCTCGTCCTCTCCCTTAGCTTCATCAAGCATAGAGTCGGGGAGCAGGGGAGCTGGATTCAGAATATTGCACCTAGTAATGACTACATGCGCAGCACCCACGAGAATCCTCTCGTATTTAGTCAGCCGACTAGGGGTGAGATACTGAGTTTTAGTTCTGGTCAATAAAATCACAACTGCATGGGGAACATACACAGTTACAGGATGTCCCATGACAATGGATTCACTTTGTTCTTAACTCGTGCAAGTTGCAGCTACTGCTTTCAGACACCCAGGTAATCCAGCAGCCACTGGATCCAAAGTGGCAGAAAAATATGCCACTGGACGTCTAGTCAAACCATGCTCCTGAGTTAAGACTGACAGTGCACAATTGTCTTGTGTGTCACAGAACAGTGCAAATTCTTTAGAATAGTCAGGCATCCCTAAAGCAGGTGCTGTACACAGACATTCTCGTAATTTAGTGAATGCTGTTATGCCTTCATCATCCCATTCCACTGGGTCTTTTGCTCCTTTCTTTGTCATTTTTATCAACGGTTTTGCCAGGACTGCAAATCCCACAATCCATTGCCTGCAGTAACCTACCACTCCAAGGAACATTCTGATTTCTTTCTGAGTACGGGGTAACTGCATGTTCCCAATTATTCTGACTCTCTCAGAAGTGACTTTTCTGATGCCTTTTTCTATCTGGTGCCCCAGATATTTTACTGACTTTGTACAAAACTGCAATTTGTCAGGGGACACTTTATGTCCTTTTTCACCTAGGTGATTCAGTAGAGCAATGGTGTCAATAACACAATCTCTATGACTTTTAGACGCCACCAAAAGGTCGTCTATATATTGTACCAAAACAGATTTTCCAGATAAAACTAAAGATTCAAGGCACTTTTTCAGAATCTGATTAAAGATAGAGGAGCTTTTGGTGTACCCTTGAGGGACACGATTCCAAACGAACAAGTGACTGTCGAAAGCAAATGAGAAAAGAAATTTGCTATCTGGACGCAATGGGATTGAAAAGAATGCGTGACATAGGTCTATTACGGTAAACCACTCAGCATCCCAGGGAATCTGATACAGGATCACTGCTGGGTTTGGAACAATAGGACAGCAAGGAACAACAATCTTGTTTACCTTTCTCAGGTCCTGCCCTACTCTGTACTTGCCACTAGGTTTCTTGATTCCATTTCAATTATGGGTGAGTTACACGGACTACTCATCACTTCTTGTATGATGTTTGCTTCTAGCAATCTTTTTATTTCAATGGCAACTCCTGCTCTCACTTCGGCACTCATTTTGTATGGATTGGTATTGGGGTAAACTGCATTTTCTTTCATGGCTATTTGTATTAGATCTACATTTGCCATTAATCCTACATCCTTTCCAGTAAAGTCCCATACTTCTGGTTTCACTGTCTTTTGTAATTCTTCGGGTAAGTCTTGTATAGTCATTTGTTTAATTTCTGAGTCAGGTCTAATTAACATTAATTTGTATATGCCATCTTCGTCTGGGGTTTGAATTTTGACGCCCTTTGGTGAGCAAAAGATGGTGCAGTTCATTTTGCACAACAAATCACGTCCCAGTAAGTTTACTGGACTAGTATCACAAACTACAAATCCATGCATCTCTTTGAAGTTCCCTATTGTGATCTCCATGGGCTCAGTAACTGGGATACTAATCAATTGACTAGACACACCCACTACTTGGATTGCTTCTCCCGAGAGGGGTAGGTTTGGAACGTCCGCTGTTCTCACAGTAGAACGGGTAGCACCAGTGTCAAATAGGAAGGTGACATCGTTTCCATCAACCTTTCCTTCAATGTATGGCCCTGACTGATCTACCGGCAAGGAGGCGCCAAGTACGCACTCCTCGTCCTCCCCTCTCAGGCCCCGTCAGTATTGGTCGTCACAGAGAAAAGTATCATTCAACAGAAACTGCGAAGTTGCTGCATTTCTATTCTCATTGCCTTACCAGATCTCTATGTCATCGCCCTGCGGTGATTTTCCCTTATAATTTGGTTTTGGCGCTCGGGGCAATTGACTTGCTTTTACCTGATGCTGGGTCTTTCTTCAATCAATCAATCAATCAATCAGAGCATTTGTATAGCGCACTACTCACCCGGAGGGTCTCAAGGCGCTGGGGGGGGGTCCGCTACTGCTCGAATAGCCAGGTCTTGAGCTGCTTCCTGAAGGCGAGGTGGTCCTGGGTCAGGCGGAGGTGGGCCGGAAGGGAGTTCCAAGTCTTGGCGGCCAGGTAGGAGAAGGACCTTCCTCCTGTGGTGGCTCTTCGGATGCGGGGGACTGCGGCGAGGGCGTGGCTGGTCGATCGAAGCTGGCGTGTGGGAGCGTAGAAGTTGAGGCGGCTGTTGAGGTATCCTGGTCCTTGGTTGTGTAAGGCTTTGTGTGCGTGGGTGAGGAGCCGGAAGGTGATTCTCTTGTTGACCGGGAGCCAGTGCAGGTCTCTCAGGTGTCCGGAGATGTGGCTGCGGCGGGGGATGTCCAGGATGAGTCATGCTGAGGTGTTCTGGATCCGCTGGAGTCTCTTCTGGAGTTTGGCGGTGGTTCCGGCGTAGAGGGAGTTGCCGTAGTCCAGACGGCTGGTGACGAGGGCCTGGGTGACCGTCTTCCTGGTCTCGGTGGGGATCCATCGGAAGATCTTGCGTAGCATTCGCAGGATGTGGAAGCACGACGAGGAGACGGCGTTGACTTGTCTGGTCATGGAGAGGGAGGAGTCCAGGATGAAGCCCAGGTTGCGTGCGTGGTCAGTTGGTTTGGGTGCGCTGCCCAGGGCGGGGGGCCACCAGGAGTCATCCCAGGTGGAGGGCGAGGAGCCCAGGATGAGGACTTCCGTCTTGTCTGAGTTCAGTTTCAGGCGGCTGTTCGACATCCATTTGACTACTTCTGTCATCCCTTCGTGCAGGTTGGCTCTGGCGGTGGCGGGGTCGTTGGTGAGGGAGAGGATCAGCTGGGTGTCGTCGGCGTAGGAGATGATGTTCAGGTTGTGCTGGCGTGCGATGGCTGCGAGGGGGCTCATGTAGACGTTGAAGAGTGTTGGGCTGAGCGAGGAGCCTTGAGGGACGCCGCAGATGACTTCGGTGGCCTCCGATCTGAACGGGGGGAGGCGGACTCTCTGTGTCCTTCCGGTGAGGAAGGAGGTGATCCACTCCAGTGCCTTCTCCTGGATTCCGACGTTGCTGAGGCGCTGTACTAGGGTGCGGTGGCAGACAGTGTCGAAGGCCGCGGAGAGGTCCAGGAGGATGAGGGCCGCTGTTTCTCCGTTGTCGAGCAGGGCTCGGATGTCGTCTGTGGCTGCGATCAGGGCGGTCTCGGTGCTGTGGTTGGCCCAGAAGCCAGACTGCGAGAGGTCGAGGGAGCCGTTCGTCTCGAGGAAGGCGGCCAGTTGCTTGTTGACGGTCTTCTCGATGACTTTGGCCGGAAACGGGAGCAGCGAGATGGGGCGGTAATTCTTGAGGTCGGTAGGGTCTGCTGATGGTTTCTTGAGTAGAGCGCTGAGTTCGGCGTGCTTCCAGCTCTCCGGGAAGGTGGCGATGTCGAAGGAGGTGTTGATGATGTCCCGCAGGTGGGGTGCGATGACAGTGTCGGCCTTGTTGAAGACGTGGTGCGGGCAGGGGTCTGTCGGAGATCCGGAGTGGATGGAGTTCATCGTGCGGATGGTGTCTTCGGTGCTGATCGGGGTCCAGGCGCGGAGGGTGGTGGTGGGGGGCGGTGGTTCGGTCGTGGCGTGCGCCGGTTGAGTGCTGAAGCTGTTGTGTATGTCCGCGATCTTGTTGTGGAAGTAGGAGGCGAGGGAGTTGCAGAGGTCTTGCGAAGGGGTGATGTCGTTGTTTCCGGCGTTGGGGTTGGAGAGCTCTTTCACGATGTTGAAGAGTTCCTTGCTGTTGTGTGCGTTGTTGTCCAGTCGTTCCTTGAATGCAGTTTTCTTGGTGGCGCGGATCAGCTGGTGGTGTTTTCGGGTGGCGAGCTTGAGGGCAGTCATGTTGTCCGGTGTTGGGTCTGTGCGCCAGGTTTTCTCGAGTGCTCTGCAGTTCTTCTTGGAGCTCTTGAGTTCGTCGTTAAACCATGGGGCTTTCTTGCTGCCGGGTCGGCTCGGCGGGGTCTTCAGCGGGGCGAGTTCGTCTGCGCAGTCGCTGATCCATTTCGTGAGGTTGGTGGCTGCTTGACTGGGGTTCGTTGTGCTGGTGGGAGGGTTCTTGCTCAAGGACGTGGTGAGCTGGTCTGCAGTGATCTTGTTCCAGCTTCTGCGGGGAGCCTGTTGCTGGTGATGGTGGAGCGTGGTCCTTCTGAAGCTGAAGTGGACGCAGCTGTGGTCCGTCCATGGGAGTCCCGTGGCATGGCTGAAGGCAATGTCCTTGCTGGAAGAGAAGATCGGGTCGAGTGTGTGTCCGGCGTAGTGGGTGGGGGTGGTCACCAGCTGCTTGAGTCCCAGGTTTGCGAGGTTGTCCAGCAGGGTGGTGGTGTTGCCGTTGTTGTTGTTCTCCAGGTGGAAGTTGAGGTCCCCGAGGAGGATGTAGTCGGCTGAGGGGAGGGCGAGCGGGCTGATGAAGTCGGCGATGTCCTCGCTGAATTGTGTGCGTGGTCCCGGGGGTCTGTAGATGAGGGTGCCTCTGAGGGTGGTCTTGGGGTTGACGTGGATCTGGAAGTGCAGGTGTTCGGCGGGTGCGATGGTGTCATCGGTGTTGGTCGTGATGCGGATGGTGTTCCTGTGGATGATGGCGATGCCTCCTCCTGTCTGGTTGCCGCGGTCCCTCCGGATGATTTTGTAGCCGTCCGGGATGGCGATGGCGTTGTCGGGCGCTGAGGAGGCGTTCTTTGTTTTTCATTCTGCGTCTGTGGAGTTAAATCAGGGGTTTGGGTATTATCATGCTGTAAATATGGACACTCGTCTCACCAGTGCCCAATTTCTCCGCACTGGTGGCAGGGAAATTTCTTTTTAGCTTCTTCTCTGCTCATTTTTACTTTGGGCTTCCCCCCACCCCCAGAGCCTTGATTTTGGGTATTCTTATTCATTTTATTCAATTGCTTTTCCTGTTGTTCTGCTAGCTTCACTTGTGCCCACATAACCTTCTCCTTTAGAGCCTTTCGCTTATCTGCCATCTCGTCCTCACAGTACTTTGCGTACCGTAAGACCTCATCCATTGTCTTAGACTGCCAACAAATTTTATTATCTTTGATCCACTGGCAAATTTCAGGTCTCAAACCGTTTACAAACCTGTAAATGAAGTGGGTCATATCCTTCATCTCGATGTTATCTATACCACTGTATGTTTTAAACACCTGTAACAATCTCTCATAAAAAGAGTGGACAGTCTCATCCCTCTCTTGCGTGGTTCTATCTATCTTGGTCCAATCAGTTTCCTTCGCAGGCACCTTTTGCTTTAGGTGTAGAATTACCTGATCATATTTTTTCATTACTTCATCAGAGGGTGCTCCTGTGTTAGAGTCCCTCGGGTACTCCTCACTAGGCCACCCAATGGCAATCTTAATTTTGGAAAGTCATTGGTAAAGGACACAATATCCTGTCTGGACCATGGAACGTGCACGTACTTTCCACCTGGCACTTCGCGCATAGGGTATAACTGTTCTGGCTTGTCAGCTTCTTTTAGAACGAATTCAGGAGTCGTCTGTTTGGATCTTGCCTCATCTTTCTTCTTGGCCCATCTGGCTTTCCATCTTTCTACATCTCCCCATTTTTGCAACACAGTCAATAATTCTTTGACCTGTGCCTTTTCCCCTGACACATTCAGGCTTTCCAAATCTTTGTCTGAGAAATCTGCTCTGTACAGTTTTTGCAATGGTTTTGATTTCGAAATATCTATTCCCATACTAGCTGCAGTGTCTGTCAACTTTTCATGGAGCACTCTGGCATTTCGGGTGACTCTTGCAGATAAACAGCAACTCTTCTTCAGAATAGGTATTTAATCTGTCTAAACCTACATTTCCTGCCATTAGTTCTTCCATTTCTACTCTCAGTTTGTAGAGATGTAAAGGTTTCGACTGAGGAACTTGTTTTTCTAACTCTCGACTCCATCTTTCAATTTCTTCAGGAGTCACTAACGTGACACTCTTGGTACCCGAAGTTGATTCCATTTGAATCTCCCTCGTGTTGAAAGGATTATGTCTTTTCTGTAACCTTTTTCCTGCATTGCTGATGGGCAAATCCATTAGCGAGACCTCAGACTCGCATTCACTTGTCTGGTCATCTACAATTAAGGGTTCTGGTCTCGGCTGAGCTATAACTGGGGTGATAACTGGAGTTTTTGGACTCCCTTGTCGGTCCCCATACAACGGAACCACTGGTCCAATAGTTACCGGGATTGTCAATGCTTCAGGGCTTGTGTTTAACTGGGAAATTTTCTGAATTATCTCGGCTCTCTGTTTAGCTAGAGCCTCTTGTAGGAAGGTAGATCCCTGACTATGGTTGCCCCCAACTTTTTGCCTGGTGTTTTGCTGGTTTTCTGACTTAGTTGACCTGGGGCCCTGCTATTCAGGACCCCAGGCCTACTGCTCTCTCTGTAAAATGGATTCCATGTACCCTAGGTACATATCTAATTGGATACTGAGTCACCTTATCAGTCCCTGTACAGTGTACCTTAGGTACCCAGGGCATAGGTGTACCCAGGGCCTACCAGGGGCTGCAGCATGTATTATGCCACCCCTGGCTGGCCATCCAAATCTGACACAACTGGCTGCACGACAGCTGGGGCAAGGTGGTGTAATCACCCTTTGCTTTAGATATAGTATACCTATATCTAACCCTAAAATGGACACATGTATTCCTATCAGTCACTCCTATGGCAGGCCTTGGCAATCCTGAAGGCAGAGTGCTTGGAATCGTGTGAGATAGTGCTCTGGCATGAGCTGAGCCTGTCTGCGGCTTTCAGGATCCATCCCTTAGCCGTTTCCATGATATCGCATACCATATACTCTTAAGTGCATTATAATCCTCGCGGTTATATGCCAACTCTGGTATCGCTTTATCAAAACATGTCGAGTAAGGTGTCATACGAATTGGAATACTAACCCCTCGCCAATTCTGGCGACGGGGTTAGCATTCCACCCTTCTAGAGGGACACGACATGTATGTAACCTGTAACCCCGGTTAAAGTCAGACAGAGCCTTAGCTCCACAAAATGGATGCTGCCACCGAGACACAAGTCTGCCCTCCTGCTGCTGGGAGTCCTCCCAGCCCAGGAGGCAAGGACAAAGGGTTTCCTGCCAGGGGCGGTGCCAGCACCGTCCCAGACAGGATTTTGTGTATTCTAGGTAGGCAGGACTTTAGAGGAAGGTGACTGCAAGTGGCACCCCGGTGCTCACTGTGCATAGGTCGGCTGGAACCAGTTCCAGGGGCACTCCAGCCCCTGACCTGGGGAAAGCCCGCCAAAGGAGAGGGGTGTAACCACCCCTCTCCTAGTCCCACCCATAGGGCAGGACTTAGTCGCGTGCCAGCCCCTTTTTGCAGGATAAAGGTAGGAACTGGCCCCCTTCCAAATCAGATCATCTTTGAATCCTGAAACTACTTTCCACGAAAGGAACTCAAGACTTCTTCCCAAGATTCTCCCTTGTGACTAAGGAGTAGTCACCCTGCAGCAGCAGGCACCAACCAAGCATCGCGGTTTGTTGCCAGTCTCTCCTCCGGATCAAGACTGCTCCAGCACGACGAGAACCGGCTTCCCTGGCACCTCTGACCTCAACCTACATCATCAGCCCAGCTGTGATCCGTGGGTGCGACGAGACCTCGAGGGACCGCCATCTTCAGAACTGCACGACGCTTGTCCAGCACGACCACCGAGTGACCCTCGACCGAGTGCTTTAGGGTAAGAGAAGCCCCGACCCTGAGCAGCTCCAGCATCGAAGTTCAGCCCCCCTGCATCCACGAGATCGGCGTGGGGCCCTTCTGCTCTTTGCTGCTAACCGCGTTGTCCAGGTCGCTTGCCCGTTGGCTAGTGGCCCTCTCACGACGCTCCACGACGACAACCACTGCTGGTCTGGTTGCTCCAGACTAGCCCTTGCTCCCCTCCAAAAGAGGAGCACCCTGGACCCTCCTGGTCCACTCAAGACGCCATTTTAGGTCCACCGCGTGGGCCTTGCATTTGCCAAGACTTGTTGCCCAATCCTGGGTCCAGCGACGTCGACAGCAAGAACCTTCGTGGGACAGCTCGCACCTCCATCCTGGTCGCCGACAACGCCTCCTGGTCCGAGAGACTGCAGAGCCCAGCAGCGCCCACTCACCTGGCTGAGGTGACTTCGTCCGGTGTCATCCTGGTGCCCACTCAAATCACTGGCTACTGATTCAGAACTTGGTCCCCTCTGCTTACAGGTTTCTTCTTCCCTGATCCAGGCTTGGATCACCACGAACTCCTTCACTGGCCGCCTGCCAGCAACTTCTTTCTTCAGGCTCCTGGATCTTCAACGAGGGTTTCCGACGCAACTTGAACCCTATGCAGCCGCAGCCCCTGGGCTAGGTAAACCAAGTACTCCGGTGCTTCAGCATAGTCCAACACTCTAAGTGTTCGGATCCACTCTTGTTTTCGACCCACCTAGCCGGGTTCGCCCGAGAACAGTAACTTTGTCTTTGCTAGCCTCCATAGACTTTTTCCCGCCTTACGCGTGAGAGTTCCCACTCTGCACACGACGTCCACAGGCCTCCTGCTACTAATCTAAGGGTTTAGTATTGTAGGCCTAGCGTTTCTAAAGTCTATGAGAATAGTTACTTACCTGCTAGTAATTCGCATTCCACTTCTTGTGTATATGGTTTTTCGTGCCCCTCGGGCATTTGTGTAAATTGTGCGACTTAAAGTATTTTCTTAAGAGTTTTGTTGTGTGCTTAGCTCCCTGACTCATAAAGAGTTCAGGGTAGACTTGTTATAAATAAATATCTGTTTATTTTCATAACAACTTGTGTGGTGTCCTTTCGCTTGGTGTTCAAGGGGTAATGTGATGGTAAAACAGCTGGCTTAACACGCCCTCTAGAGTCTTAGCCTTAGACTGCTCGTATCCATGCTACTAGGATAGCTGGTCTATAAGGTTGACTTACAACCAATCATCAATAAAGGTTGTTTGGACTGATACATAGTGATCACTAGAATAGTGAGCACTGCATATCAGGCCAACTTCTCACACCTCTCGCTCCTTTTCCTCCATTAACCTGTCTAAGGATTTTTCATGCAATACCTGCGGGGTCAAAGTTGGAGCATAACTCGGGGCAGTGGGATGCGTCTCACTTGGTCCTTCACCATAATTAGGTTTTGGGAACAAACTTCCTGTCCCTAGGGATCTTGGTTCTTCCTCATATGGAGGTTTTAAGAACGGAATTCCTGAACTTGATGGTCTTGCCTCACCTTCGTAGGAAGGTCTAGAGCAAAAATCTCTTTCTCGTGAGTATCTTGCCTCTCCACTAACTGGTATTCTTGGATAAATATCTCTCATACCTATGGTCCCAAACCCTCGTTATAGGGAGGTATTTGACAACCTCCTCCTACACTTGCAGATCTGGCCTCATCCTGGGGAGGAGGTTTTCGGGAATTATCCCCTTCACTAGAAGGTCTGTGTCCTTCATTATAAGGAGGCGGACTTCTATTAAACATGTCATCCAACAGTTCATCATCCGACTCCCCAATGGGCACCCAATGTTTGCATTTTTCTGTCCTCTTCTCCCCTGTAGGAGGACCACCCATTGGCATAATTGGAAACAGTCCTTCTACAATCATATTCTGTCTCCACTGTTTCATCTTTTTGTCTCGGGTCTCTTGTTTCAATTTCGGATAAAATTTTGTTAACCCTTTATCCATTCGGGGCTTATCCCTTTCAAAAGCCTCGATTTCCCATTCCTCTAGTGCTTCGTACTGCGTTAATCTAGGTCTGGGATGTAAATCATTCATTCAGGTTCTTAAATTAAATAGAATCCTGCCAAAATTCCGTCATCCTTGGTGTATTCCGCCCAGTTTTCCAACCATACACAAGAGTGGTACCCTTTATCAAACATCATGAAGGATGCAGGAGTATTAAGTGGCGGAATGACAACACCTTCTCTGGTTTTAATCGGTTT
This sequence comes from Lissotriton helveticus, assembly GCF_964261635.1. Taxonomy (NCBI): domain Eukaryota; kingdom Metazoa; phylum Chordata; class Amphibia; order Caudata; family Salamandridae; genus Lissotriton; species Lissotriton helveticus. The sequence continues at coordinate 673,658,504 of NC_136073.1, read as the reverse complement.
GTCCTTTTTAAAATAATTCTTTACCTTATTTACAAGGGATAATTTTCTCTTATTTCCGAACATAATGTTGGTTTTATGACCTTTCCACTGATCGTTCTCAAACCCTAAGTATCGAGGATCAGGTCGGGTATGCGGTCTATACGAGTACCACATACGATTTCTGCGAGTGACTTTGTTTACAAATCACTTCCAATCCAAGTGCGTCTCATATTTTTTGTGCGACCAATGAGATGCACAAATTCAAATAATCTTGACCAATGGGTGCGCGGCCTTTTCGCGAGACAGGTTCTGACGCTTCGGCACTCACCCCTCCTTTACAATTCCAGCTCCGCTACACACCCGCTGCGTCTACCAATCCCAGCGCGGCACCGAGTGATGTCAGAGCAGCCTCGCAACTGACTCCCTCCCTCACAAGGTAACGGAAACTTAATTTCTCTCTAAAAGTGCAAGTGCTTTGGTTATTTAACAACGAATACACATTCGCCACTGTACTCAAGTGTCTAGACAGCAAAGATTTGTTTCACTGCAAGTAAACTCCTTCTGTCTACTTTTCACACACTACGGATAGATCTCTTCCGCCTACCCTTCACTCAAGCATTAGGGAACCTGCTACTTCTTCGACTCATCCACTTCTTTTAGGGATATATACAGAGCCTAAAGTTTCACCAACGAACCCCTTTGCTATCACCCAAGCTCCGACGAACCTGCTACTCCTTCCGGTGTGACCCTTACTAGGTTATATCACAATAGAAGTTTCACCAGCGAACTCGTTGCTATCACTTATTCAACACATATATTCAGAAACCCTAGTTAGTGCTTCCAGTTCTGTCTAACCTGCACCAACTTTCCTTGAATCAGTGACCTCAAAGCAAGTGGATTCTCTTCACCACTCGCTATTCAATTCCCCGGGGATTCCCAACATACATAAAAACACTTCACTAACGAGTGGGTTAATACATATATCAGTACAATAATAAGAAAAACAATTTAAAACATTTCATAATTTTTCAAGCAAACATTTCACGTGATTGATCAAGTCACAAAAATTGTTTACCCTTGTAGCAGCATAAAAAAACTCTTAGCAGCATCCAACCTATCTGACTTAACTAGTCCTGCCTAACTTTAACTAGTCCCTAACCATAGCTCTGCTACCAGAAAATTACTGATAGAGATCGCAGGTCACCCGGCCAATAATTTCACCATACACGTACCAGGCCCATGTACTTTTTCTCCAATTTAATCATACACATTAATCGGGTGACCTTTCACTCTCTACTACCAGTAACCCTGGGTTCCTTCCTATATATTTCTAGTGTACCCGACTTACCAATCCACCATCACGGGTACCTATGACCACAATGGATCAGGGAGCTAGCTGTGAAAGAAAACGGCAGGCAACACAAATACCAACTTTATATCTTCCTTTGTGTATATAAAATGACCACGGACAACTGAGAAGTTTTAAAGGTTTATCTAAGATTCAGTTTGGGAAAACATTAGGTTTACAGTCAAAAGGCAAATCAATAATCAAGATAACAAAAAACACATAACCGTAGAGAAAATAAATCAAGGCAACCATTTATGAATTCTAATATGAGATGAGAACATGGAATACACTAAGCGGATTCAAAGATGGAGTTTAAGAATGGACAAACTATAAATGGGCAAGCTTATGCGCGTACTAGAATTACACTATTGGGATATACTTCAAGAGTATGAATGAAAATTTGGAATCCTATACATCTATAGGAAGGGGTAAAATGGAACACGCTATAAATCTAACAATGTTACTTCAATCAGTTTGCAGGAGAAAATTATAAATCACATCTATAATTCATAAACAGTATAGAGAGAATGTGCTCTAAAAGGTAGGGAAACATAGGAACATGCTAGGAAAATAAATGTATTGACTTTTTCATATAGTAGATTGCGGAAAGCATGGAAAATTAACGTATGCAAAGATATGTCTTTATTGAAGCAAAGACAGAAAAATAGAAGGTGCAGTATAGAGTTTTCAGCACTATATATTTACCTAGAATGGTGTGAAAACCAACCCTGGCCACGGATCAGTCAAGGACAGGAAATACCCCAAGGAAGGACAGTCATCAATGGGACAGCAGGTGCAGAATGGACACCCCAGGACAGGACAGGAAAGCCAGATTAGGATCAGGACAGGACTACCAAGGTACGACCAACACCCGCAGTTCGGAAGCAATGCCTGCGCTCCACCCTCTCTGCAGCTATCAATCAGAACCCCGATTGGGTTAGCGAACTCCCCAGCAAAGTGCTCCGCCAGCACTTAAGGTTTAGTAAAACCTTTGAGTCTATGGTCAAATTCGGACAGAGGGCTCCGCAGCGCTCTGTATTTCAGTCACCTACTGAGTGCGTTGGGTCAGTGACAGGTCAGCTATTCAGACAAGTCGGACAATTTCTCTAGCCAAACCTAGGCTAGTTATACTGTTTTCGGGTCAGTGTACCACCCCCTAAATGTTGCAAGTGTCAGAATTCCCAATTTCGATTGGTCCCCATGTAGGATAGGTTAACACACCAATCAGAACAAACTTCAACAAGCTCATATTTGCATTTGGTGGGACCGCCTAGTGATTTTGTGGTTCTCACGAAAAGCTTGACAGAATACAATAGAAAATAACATTTGTATTGAGTTAGGTACAGTTTAGCTCCATCCCTCTGGGTCAGAGGTTGTGTTCACAGGAGCATCTTGACTGTGGCTGCCAGCTGGCTGAGTTCCACTGCTCAAGGTTGCCTTCTCCCTGGCTGCGCGACATGCGCAGTAGGGACTTTCAAGATGGTTCACGTCTCACTCAGACCCCCAATACCGCGGTACATGAAAAGTAAGCGAAAACAAATTAAAACATAGAAATAAATGAATGTACTATATACCATGAGTAGCCACTTTATACTTCTTACTATAAAAATATACTATGCCATTATGAATTAGTGCAACAGACGAAACACGAAAGCATCTGCACAAGCTTCACCACGTTAAGACCCAACAGCCATTTTAGAGGCGAGTACGCATGCGCACATTTTCCCACCACAACTGCAACTACGTCACGTCACGTGAGTGTGACTAACGCATGCGCAGTAGAAAATCCCCAAGCAGCGGCCATTTTAGAGACGAGAGTTATTCGTATTAGTAAAACACATAGGCAAGCGTCACTACGATACACACATTACCCAAATAAAAGGAAATTAGTAAAACATACAGATTGAATTACAGGATTATAATTTATTCGAGGTTTTTGATTCAAGCAAGTCACGTAATATGCGAAATCTTGCTCTATCAACGTTAATACTTGGCGAGGTCTCACAACCACCCCATCTAATAATCGACTTTTCTCACAGTGCGCATTGAACAGGCACAGTGGATCCGCCACAGGTGTGCCAAAGGTGCGCTTAAGGCAAGCCAATCTCCGCCTGTCTGTACCTGACCAGTAAAACAAACAAGATGATGGACGGAATGTTGCACAATGGCAAAACATTCACCCCCAGTCACAGATCTGGGTTTAATCCATCGTTATTTTGCTCACCAAGCCACCCCAGTTCAGACATGGCCATAGTCAAATCAGTCTTGGCCCTGTGCCTCATGGGAACAGTCCAGCCTGAACTGCCAAGCCATGTCTTTCCTGGACCGGAATCAAGCATCCTAGGACCGGTTTCTGGCTATCAGCCGTCTTCAGCCAGGATAGCTTGACTCCAGTGGCGTAGTGAGCAAGGGACCCACGTCTGGGCATACCCTTCCCACATAGGGTGAACAGCAAAACAAACAAGATGATGGACGGAATGTTGCACAATGCTAAAACATTCACCCCCAGTCACAGATCTGGGTTTAATCCATCGTTATTTTGCTCACCAAGCCACCCCAGTTCAGACATGGCCATATGCAAATCAGTCTTGGCCCTGTGCCTCATGGGAACAGGTATTGTGTTGTGCTTCTTACTTATTGACTGTTTTGGTACTGATAAATGCTTTACACTAGTTTCTTTTGATATAAGCCTGGCTGCTCTGCACCACAGCTACTAAGGATTGAACTAAGCTTTAACTTGTAGAAATCTAACTGGACCTGATCAAAGAATAGTGATGTTAATACTTGGCGAGGTCTCACAACCACCCCATCTAATAATCGACTTTTCTCACAGTGCGCATTGAACAGGCACAGTGGATCCGCCAAAGGTGCGCTTAAGGCAAGCCAATCTCCGCCTGTCTGTACCTGACCAGTACCAGGGATCAGCCATGCTGTAGCCTCTGACTCCCAACGTACATTCTACTCTGCTGAATTATTACTGTCTCAATTTTCTTCTTCCAACTCTCATAATGAGGCTGCTACAACTGCACAAAAAAATTAAAACCTCTATCATTTGATCCCCACAAACCTAAGCTGCAGGCAGGATTTTTCAAAGCTAACTGCCTTTAAGATACACAGAATTAATTGGTAACATCTAGAAATGTACAACTGTCATGCATGACCCAACCCTGGACAGAAACCTGGAAGTCTAAGGGTGCAATCACTCTCCTTGAGGGCCTAGTCCCATCTAATTTTACATTCTTAAAGCATGCTATAGTAGTTATTTGGAACAAGAGCCCTCCTACTCATGTGCACTCAGAAAGTCAGTTTAAAGGGACAGCAGATACTTGCATTACAGCACACAAGCATCTGGAATATAGGGATTATTTTGGCTCAACACCCCTTCACCAGAACAATGACTTCATACCTGGTTGGCTGAACTGATTGTCCACTGCACTGTCTATTTGATGACATTTTTGCTGTTAGGGGATTTCATCATAAATGATGGGAACAGTGTGAATGTAGTACACAATCTATTTTCTCTAACCCTATATCTTTTAACGCAACAAACAAGGTAGACGGTTCTTCAGGCCGGGCAGCAATACTGTTGATCTCAATTTTAGCTCCTCTGATGGGGCCATGGTGGAAACTTCCCAAACTTCTGTGTGGCCAGAACCACTTCTTAATCCCTTTCGATATTTTGTTGGGACAAAAAGTAGAGACCACACAGACCTAACTCTGTGACAGCTAATCTATGGAAGAAACTGTCAGTTGAGGACCTAACGCTCTTATTAAGCATATTATTTGTGTAGATTCAGGGATGTTTTCTGATAACCCTGTAACCTGCTTAAAACATTTAAATCAATCAGTCACCTTAGCTCAAGAAGATGGCTTGCTTCTTTTAAGACTATACAGGTCAAAGCTAAATTTCCAAAACTAAAGTATTTTTTGTTAGAGCTAAAAAAACTTTAACATGTTTGGAAATCAGAAGTGTCATGGGAAAAATGGTTCAAAGATCCAGGAACAACATTGTACCTTGAGCCATTAAGAAAATATACATATATGGCCAGAATGGACATACACAGATTTCATTCATCAAAAGTCTCTGCAATAAATAGCATGCCTAGAAATCTATTTAAAACACTATAGTTAGCCTTCTCAATGATGATGGCAAACAAGGTGGCACCTTTGTAAGAATGTATTAACTATTGACAGTGTTCCATAAGAAAGTGCTTTTGATACAGGAAAACATATCAGGGAATTAATGTCAAAGCCTCTATACCTTTGGACCAGAGCCTCTACACTATGTCTGTTTCAGTGTTCAAGCAATTCTCTCAGTTTTCACTAAACAATTTTTCCAAGCATGTATCAATAAGTAATCCTTCTGGCTTACTGCCAGATCCTTACCTGAAGAAGTTATTGTTTCAGGTTAAAGAGTGTGTGAGTCATTTGCGTTCACAGATAATTAAAAGCACATGTTTGGCTTTGACCCATTCCAAGCGGACATCCAGTCAGGCTACGGCACAGAAGGCGTAGTAACATCTATCCTAAATGAACTTATTGTGGATCATGTCTTGATAATGCTAGATCTGTCAACAATCGTTGACACCATTAATCACCAGAGCCCCCTAAAACAGCTGCATAGCTTGTTTCTTAGGGTTACGGTGCTTATGTGGATTTGTATTTATTATCAGAGTTTATAGAGTATTTGCCTTTCCAGACAATAGAAATAACATCTGGAAGATGGAGCAGGTAGAAGGCGGAAGGGGAAGCAGTAGTGAAGGAGAACAACTGGTTGAATTGGGTCTCTGTTGACACATGGGCTTCAGGAGGCAAACCATGGCTCACTGACCCCCACCCCTATCTACTAGTCCTGTAGGGAGTGCATAAGGATCCCCCAACTTCTCTGTCCATTTCATTGCCAAGCCATCTTCTCATGGCCCTTTCCTTGCACGCTGTAATATGGTTGGAAACCATCAAACGTTTTGTCATTTCATTGTGAGTTATACAATGAGACAAGATATATCTAATAATATATAGATAACATATCAGGCTAGGGTCAGACTAAGGGTGAAGGATTTAGGGTTGAAGTGTTTAGGGGCAAAGGGTGAAATGTTTAGGGGTAAATGATGATGTTTAAGGACTAATAGTGAAGGGTTTGCAAGTGATGGGTAACAGGAAATGGGTTTAAAAGTGGAGGGTTTAGGGTGAGGGGTGAAGTCAGTCAGTCAAGAAAACTTTATTTGGCCAACAAAGACCATAAAAGCACATAAAAACAATAAATGCTAAACTCACAATCATTGCATGGCGGTTAAGAAAAACAGACCAGCAATCCCTGTACCAATTCCAAATTATATAAAACCATCTGAAACCTTTGGTAGAAACAATCGAACAAGGCCTAAATTGTGATGCTGAAAGAATGCGGAGTCTAAGTTATAAAAAAAGCATGTAAAGTGCAGATAGTATTGTGCAGAGCCATAAAGTACAAACATCTATAAAACAACCCATAATTAAAACATGTATAGTTCCCCTCAACATGAAGACAAAAGGAGAACATTATTCCTTATTCATCTTCTTTCTCTGTCTTGGTGCTCCTTTAAGGAAGCTGGCAACTCCAAAACAGGTCAGGGGCGAAGACAGCATTTGTAGGTATGTCAAAGCAGGCCTCACTTGTGCAAAATTGCAAGTCTTTAGCAGCGGGAGAATGTATTTTTTCTGTAAATGACAGTAAAAATCACAGACAAAAATAAGATGTAGGACATCTTGTTCAGAAAAATAATCATAGGGGCAAGGCTGTGGGGTGCCTGGCTACACAAAACCTCTAGGAATAGCTAAGCACCAATGAATAAGGTTAAATCTAAATCTAGTTAGAAGAAAAAGATGGTGGGGATTATGAGACCAGTAGGGTTGCCCTGGGGCACCTGCACTCAGTATTATGTATTGTCTTATTGTATGCTTGGCGAGTTCCTTCTGTTCCCCTGCCCCTACCTTCCTAACCAAGACCATTTGTTTAATATCACTCAGTCGGTGAACAGCTCGGGCGCCTTTAACTCTTTAGTTGCTCTAGGACCTAGCCCAGATAAGGAATATTCAAAGCCCCATACAGTCCTCTAAAACAAGCTGATTTAGGGTAGGAATGGGGCTTGACCAAATTTTAAGCCACATCATTAAAGGGGCATTGTAGTGAGGTAGGACATGTAACCCTGTCCAAGTTCCTCATGTACATGAGAGAGGGGGTGCAGGAAGGGACAGCAAGAAGTCTGCTGAGAAATGTATTCTCCGCCACCTGCAGTTCAATAACTTCTTTAAAACCCCTCACATCACAACCATAGGTGGCCAAAGGTATGCATGTTTCGTTGTAAATCTTGAGTAGGGCGGGTATAGGTTTGGCCCCTAGTCTTTTAGCGAAGTCCAAAGGGGCTCCTGCTGCTCTAGCCAAGGTATTCTTTTGAGCTGCTCTTTGTGCCACCCAAGACCCCCTTTCATCAAAGAGCATCCCCCAAATAGGGGAAAGTAGACACTTTATTCAGTTCCACCCCCCTTACGGAAGAACTTGCGTCTAGGAAGCTTAGCACTGCCTTTCGTCATAATGTGTGATTTAGAGAAGTTAAGTGAAAGGCCAAGAAGGATCACACAATCAGTGAACGTGTTTAAAAGGCTTTGCAGACCCACAGTGAAGGATGAAGGTTTTAGGGGTGAAGGGGTTTAGGAGTGGCGCGCTAGGTTGAAGAGTAAGAGGTTTAAGGGTGAAAGGTTTAGAAGGGTGATGGGTTTAGGAGTCAAAGGTAACAGGCAACAGGTTAAACGATGAAGGCTTTAAGGATGGAAGGATTTATGGGTGAATGGCTTGGGGTGATAAGAAAAGAGTTTAAGGGTGGTGAGAGAATAGTTTATGGGTAAAGGCTGAAGCGTTTGGGGTGAAAGGTTGAAGGGTATACGGGTAAGGGTTTAGGAGAGAAGGATTTAAGCATGGTCGGACTGGCTGCATCGGTTATTCTCCTGGGAGGCTGGAAGGTTGGGGGTTGTTTTTGTTACTGGGGGCCGGTTATGTAGCGGTGCCGCATTTATCGGCCCCCAGTAGCAAAAGCAGCAGTGCTTCACACTTGAACCCCCACCCGCCAGGGGCCTGGTCCTACATAAGTGCCAGGGCTGCTTTGGGTTCCCAGCCCGGCCATGAATTTAAGGTTGAAGAGTGAAAGGTTTAGGGGAGAAGTGTGACTGGTGTAGGATTGAGAAATGAAGAATTGGGTTTAAAGATGAAGTGTTCAACACACTTTCATACATGCCGTTTTGTGATTTCCTAATTGCAACTCCTTGTGATTCGCAATCAGGGAATCGCAAAATGGTATTTTCATACATCTGGCCCTTAGGTACTGCAATCACTAGCACACTAGGAGAATCGCTTTTGCAGAGTCTAAGAGCATTGGAGCGGTGTGACATCACCAAATTCCGATTCAGAGGCACCATCCACCTGGCTCTTGGTCTAGAATAATTTGGGCAGGAGAAAAACAGGTGTTCTGCAGTCTCATCAAAAAGTCTGCATGACGGGCACAAGCTGGATCTTGCCTGTGGAGAAACCCATGTTGATGTTAACACGGCTGTCGGTGCAATACCGTTATTAATCTGCATATAGAGCAAGGGCTCGTGCTGTGGTGGTGAAATTTAAAAATTCCTTTGCCTTAATTACGCTCTTGTACAGTAAAACTACCTGTGGTACTAATCAATTCAATCTGGGCTATAACTCTATCTCAATATCTGGCTTTAACAACAATAACCGCAGTAGATGTGATGGAGGAATACCGCGGATGTATATAAATGTATATAAGTTGTATATAAGTTTAATTAGGCCACATGATTCAGTTGGTCAAAATATGTCAGGTTTTGTTGATGGGTCCGTGTTTTTAAATGGTGATTTTTAGAGTGTGTGGTGAAGTTAGGTAACGTAGTTTATGACATATTTTCTATAGGCCGCTGGATCAATTCTTCTGGTAGCAGATTTTGATGGTTGCTATGGTAATCAATGTATTATGGTATAAATATAGGATCGATGTTTAACACATGTTGAGTTTGTTTTTCGTGCTATATGTGAGTTGTACCGGTACAGATAGTGTGATGAGAAGGTAGTCACACAGTACATTTGATCTGTTTCAATGTAGTGGTATCGCCGTGTATCACTAGTGTTGTGGCCGTGCAACACATGTTAGGACTAGGTGTGAATGTTGTATAGTGAGGATTATCTAAGAAATTTGAACAGCATGAGAATAGGGACAATGAGCCCGCTCTAAAACTCACTGTGATAAGAGTAATAGTATATATTCGAGCTTGAGTGAAGGGTAATTTAACGCCGGTGTATGGTTATCTATAAACAGGTGAGAGTCCTGTACGGATAACATGCTTAATATCTATAAACAGGTGAGAGTCCTGTACGGATAACGTCGTTTATTTTATTAACGGTGCATGATATCTATAAACAGGTGAGAGTCCTGTACGGATTTCATGTGTGTTTGATTTTAGGGTCTTTCCGTTTGAAAGTGCGTAATTGTTTTGTAATTGTGTTCAAGTTGAACTTTCGAAATAAGTCACTTAGTTGTGCATTCTGGAGGGAAAACGAGTTCATTAATTACTTGCTTGAAGGGTAGAGTAAAAAGATTACTATACTGGCAAATGTGTATTCTGTGAGTATAGCGTCGTCTATTCCACGTATAGAATTCTTGTGTGATTGAAATTCTATCACTTATTAGAGAAACAGACAGATGAGTCTTTCTTGTCATTGTTAAAATTAATTTTTATCGAAAAGGCGTTCTCAATATGGCGCTGTGAAAAGATTTTGTGACGGAGGAGTGAGCGCTGAGAGTGAGACGCGAGAAACCGCAGCTGCTGTGTACGTCACAGAGCTGCGCTGTGATTGGGTGACATACGTCACGAGCTGTGTTCTGATTGGCTCTTGAATCTTTGATGAGCTGATAGCTGATTGGCTCTTCAGTAAAGCTCTATTTCTATTGGGTGAGCAAAGTGGTGACGTAGCTCAATTCTGATTGGCTTGTTGGTGTGTTTCACGCACGGATTGGCTGAATTTTGCGGAACATCCCGGAAATAATTTTAAAACAATTTTATTAATTGAATTTGACTCTTAAAAATGAGTTATCATTTTAAACATGTTGAGAAAAAGCCTACGTTGTTTCAGAAACTTAAAATTTTTATTTCACCTGACAAGAAAATAGAAACGCGAGGTGGTAAATTACTTCATAAATATAAAACACCTGCAGCGTATATGGAAGGTGAATATGGTTATCATACTGTTTTGTGGTTTTATATTTGGAAACACTACACAAAAGATGATGGTGTTTTGACTTGGCCGGACGATGGTTCTTTTAATGTAAAAGTTTTAAGAAATTTAAGAGAAAAGATGAATGCTCTTGTACCAAAGCCGAGACCTACTCAATTTGAAGCTTTAGTTGAATGGGAGGATGAAATGTTTCAACTACAAAGAGAAGCGAGTGGTATTAAAAGACCTCCTAAAATACCAAGCTATAGAAGAGAAACACATGAAGACAGAATGCGAATGTGGAGACAGGGAAGCATGAGTGATGGACTTTATTTAATTAGAGAAATGGTTTTAGGATCTCCTAGTGAAAAAAGAACTGAAAAGAAAAATAATGCTCCTGTAGAAAGTGAGACTGAAGATGCAGTTTTAGAAGAAATTTTCACTTCTAATAAAAGAAATGAGCCTTTGAGACCTCCTCGATCATGGTCTACTCCGATGGTTTCTACAGAGACTACACCGAGTGCACCTCCGATTAGTGAATCTTCTAAACTATATCCAAATAATTCTGAATGTTTTGAAATTCCGGAAAATTCAGAAACCAGAACAAATGCTGATGTCTGTATTGGAGGTAGACATTTTTCGTTAATTCCGAAGGATAGAGAACCTCCTAAAAATGTATTAAGAGAAATTAAGGATGAGGAAATCGAAAATACTTCTGAATATATACGTTCAAAAGAAAAATTTATTCAACAAATAACGAAAGGCATGGAAGCTGTGACAGTTCCAGTAACGATTGGTCCTGTTCAGCCTGTTTTTGAACAAAAAGAAATTAGCAAAACAGGTTTAACTATTCCTCTAAATGCTGAAATTCAAAAGGTTGCTGAAAAGTTTTACTCAGATTTATCTGAAATTAATTCTGCCAAAACTAGAATGCCTGATTTAACTTTTAATGAAGGTTCTTTTTCAAAATTACCAATGGGTACAGAATCTGATGCTGAAACTTCTGAAATTAGAAAACAAAATTCCAAACTTGATGTTGCAAAATTAAAAGCTAATTTGGAAGAGTTAATTATTGGTACAATTGGTCCTGACAGTTTAAAATTGTATTGTGATGATGAACTCCTATTCATCTGTAAGAGTATTCAGTGGAAAACAAAAAACAAATATGATCAATTAGAAGAACTGGCAGCAGAACTTGAAATTGATTTGAACAGACAAAAGAATTTTGGAAAACATTATAGATTAGATTTTACAGAAAAGGATATTGAGCATTTGAATTCAATGGGAAGGATAATGCATATAAAAGAGTTAATTGTTTACATCAAAAAATTAGGTGAGTTGAGTAAGTGGAGAGTGAAATGGACAAGAAAGAAGGAAGATGAGAAATTCGAAAAATTGTCAAAACAGTTTCCAATGAGAGAGATTGCAGGAGGAGGATATGTTCATGTCCCTTGGTCAAGACAAGACATTCTATTGTTTACAAATGACTTTCCCAGATTAAGAGAAAAACCTGTTGAGTGGTACCGTCAGGTAGACAGGTTTATAAAAGTCTCAAAGGTTCTGTGGATTGATCTGGATGGATTCTTTGACATTGTTGTCCCATCAGATCTTTGGACAGAATGTAAAATTTCTATAAATTGGCCAAAAGAGGAACCTGAACGAATTAAAGAAACTGGTGCTCCAGCTCCGATAGTAATGGATTTTTATGAAAAAGTGATTTACTGGTTAAAACAAAAAATTCCGCCAAAAGAGGTTGACTGGGTTAAAATAGATAGAACTAATCAAGAACCGAAAGAATCAGTTCATTCATTTTATGAGAGGTTACTGTTAGTTTTTAAACAATATAGTGGCTATGAGAAATTGGATGAAAAGGATATGAGCCATTTTATCTATAGATTTGTTTATGGTCTTAGACCAGAGGTTGGAGAAATGATCAGAAATAATATTGTCGGTTGGCAATCACTTTCAGTTGATGACATTTTAAGAAAAGCTAAATACTGCAGTGATGAGTTAGAAGTGAAGCAGAAAAAGCTTAAGGAGAAAGCGATGTGGGCTCAAGTAAAAGTGGCTGAGCAACAGATTGCTAGTCTTGGAAATAAAAATACTAATTTTATTCAAACTCAAAATTCAAATCAAGGTCAAGGAAAATTTAAATTTAATATTAACAGAAAATTTAATCCTAAAGTTGAAGAATTAAAACAGAAATTACCTTGTTTCAATTGTGGAGAAATTGGACATTGGAGCGACGAGTGTAAGAAACCACCTAGAAATTTAAAAAGTCCATTGTTAAATCCACAGATGCAGAGGGATGTTGATCTGCAGCGACAGCAACAGTTGCAACAGAATTTAAATGATTTGAGTCTTCAGCAACAGCTGCAAAACCAATTGAATCACCAGCAAAATCAAATACCGCAACCTCCTTTCCCTAATTGTGGGGGAAGTCAAAAATATAATCCAAGTGTGGGATTTCAAGGAGATGATCAGGTAATTAGAACCCAAAGGCAAATTTTGCAAAATGCTTCAGGACAGTTTTTGTTAACCGAGCAACAAGAAAGTGATTCTGATGATTACTTCTGACGGTGCCCGAGAGAGGGGGAAGAGTGTGCTATTGGAGCCACTCTTGAGGTTGACCAGTCTGGTCCATTTGTAAATGGGAAAGTTAATGATGTAGACATCACTTTCTTAGTGGACACTGGTGCTACCCGTTCTACTGTTAGATCAGTGGAAATTGAAAACCTACCTCTCTCTGGGGAAACCATCCAAGTAGTTGGAGTAAGTAATCAGCAGATCAGAACGGATCTAACTGATCCAGTACCAGTTGAAATTGGAAATTTTAAAGACAAACACAGATTTGTGGTTTGTAACAGCAGTCCGGTGAATTTGTTGGGGAGGGATATATTGTGCAAAATGAATTGCAGAATATATTGTTCTCCTGAGGGAGTTGAACTACAAACAATGGAGGAAGATGGTTTGTATCGAATGACTATGATGTTGGTAGAAACAGAAGAAACAAAATTGTTTCCATCATTTGAAAAAGATAATTTACCAGAAGAGCTCAAAGAAACAGTAAAAGCTGAAATTTGGGATTTGACTGGAAATGAGATGGGTCTGATGAAACATGTTGATCCAGTCAAAATTACTTTGAAGCAGGGAATAGAATTTCCAAATATTCCTCAGTATAAAATGAAAGCAGAGACAATTGAGGGAGTTATTCCTGTGATTGAAAAATGTATTAAGCAAGGTGTTTTAAAAGAAATTGAGAGTAGTCCTTGCAATTCACCTATTATGGGAATTAAAAAATCGAATGGAACATATAGGATTGTTCAGGATTTGAGGAAGATTAATCAGATTGTCGTACCATGTTGTCCTGTGGTTCCAAATCCTGCAGTCATTTTGTACCAGATTCCACATGATGCAGAATGGTATACTGTTATTGATCTTTGCAATGCGTTCTTTACTGTACCATTACATCCTGAGAGTCAAGAAATTTTCGCTTTAAGATTCCAGAGTAGGACCCTCGCATGGTGTAGAATTCCTCAAGGGTATACAGAAAGTCCTTCTATCTTTAATGAGCTGTTGAAAAAATCTTTGGAAGATTTAGATTTGCCTGGCAGGTCAACGTTGGTGCAGTATATTGACGATTTGTTGATTGCTGCTAAAACAAGAGAAAATTGTGTGACAGACACGATTATACTGTTAAATCATTTAGCAGATGAGGGACATAAGGTGTCTCCAGCTAAATTGCAGTTTTGTAAACAGGAAGTAAAATATCTAGGTCACAGAATTGCAAAGGGAAAGAGACAAGTGACAGTTGAGAGAATTAAAATGATTCAAGCAATGCAACCTCCAAGAACACAAAGACAGGTCAGAATGTTTCTGGGAATGGTTGGTTACTGTCGACAATGGATAAGTGGATTTTCGGTAATTGCGAAACCACTACAGAGATTGACAAAATCAGATGTAAAAGATCCAATTGTTTTAAACGAAACTGAGTTTGAGTCTTTTGAAAATCTAAAAAGAAGCTTGTGTGAAGCTCCAGCTTAAGGCATGCCAAATTATGAGAAAGGTTTTGAACTATATTGCAGTGAAAGAGAGGGATGTGCTTTGTCTGTGTTAATTCAAAGACATGGGAATCTAAAGAAGCCCATTGCATATTTCTCTGCAGTTCTTGATCCAGTTGCTAAAGCTTTACCAGGCTGTTTAAAAGCAGTGGCTGCAACAAGTGTCAGTCTTGAGCAGAGTGAAGGAATCATAATGGGATTTCCTGTGAAAGTTTTTGTGCCTCATTCAGTTGAAATATTACTGACAAGAGGTAAAACTCAGCATTTGACTAGCAGTAGGTTGACTAAATATGAAAAAATAATTCTGGGAGCAGATAATGTCTCTATTGTAAGATGTGTGAATCTGAATCCTTCCACACTGTTACCTGATTCTGAAATTATTGATGAAAATGATGTGGAACATGAGTGCTTGGATGTTATGGAATATTGCACCAAGCCTAGGCAGGACATTAAAGATGTTCCTTTGCCTGAATCAGATTTTGTTTACTTTGTAGATGGTTCTTGTTTGAGGTCAGAAGGAGGTGTTTTAAAAGCAGCTTATTCAGTTTGTACAGTTGCAGATGTTGAAGAAGCATCATGTCTTGAAGGAATTCGTTCAGCACAGGTGGCTGAATTAATTGCTTTAATTCGTGCTTGCGAAATTTCAAAGGATTTGAGAGTTACTATAATAACTGATAGCCAGTATGGGTACGGAGTTGTGCATGATTATGGACAGCTCTGGTCTCAGAGAGGCTATTTAACTTCAGCAGGATCACCAATTAAAAATGCAGTGTTTATCAAGAGATTGATTGACGCTATACAATTACCTAAAGAAATTGCTGTGGTTAAATGTGCAGCACATACAAAAGGTGTGGATTTTATCTCCAAAGGTAATGCTTATGCAGACGAAACGGCAAAATACTGTGCTAAAAATTGTTGTGCTTACAATCGGGAAAAAAGCAAAGAATGTGATTCAAATTCATTGATGCTAACATCGGTAGTGGAAACATGGCAGGAAATCAGGGATTTGCAAAATGAAGCTGATGATGAGGAAAAGGATTCGTGGTTAAAGGCAGAATGTAGACCACGTGATGAGGATGGAGTATGGACTTACAAAGATGGCAGAGTAGTTTTACCAAATTGTTTAATTGCTGACATGGCCAGATTATATCATGGTCCTGGCCATATTGGAAGAGATTCCATGATCAGACTTTTTAAAGAGACTTGGTTTAATATTAAATTTAGAACTATTGCTGAGTCTTTTTGTCAGAGGTGTTTAACTTGCCAGCAAATGAACCCAAACAGAAAGTCAATTGTAGGTACAAGAATTATAGGTCGAGAGGGTGGTCCTTTCACCAGATTACAAATGGATTTCATTGAGATGCCTCTACACAATTGTTTGAAATATGTTCTTGTGATTGTTTGTTTATTTTCAAGATGGGTAGAAGCTTTTCCTACTCGACATTGTGATTCAGTTACAGTTGCAAAACTGTTGCTTAGAGAAATCATTCCAAGGTACGGTTTTCCTGTCACTATTGAAAGTGATGGAGGGAGCCATTTTGATAACAAACTTATGAAATTAATTTGTGAAGCATTAAATATTGAGCAGAAAATACACTGTGCATACAGACCAGAGGCATCTGGAGTTGTTGAGCAAATTAATGGAACAATTAAAAACAGGATTGGAAAAATGTGTCTAGATACAGGTGTAAAGTGGACAGATGCTCTTCCACTGGTTCTAATGTCATTAAGGAGTACACCTGATAAAAAGACAGGTCTGAGTCCTCATGAAATTTTAATTGGCAGGGTCATGAGACAAGCTTTTGTTCCAGTTGGCAAATTGTTGAGCATTAATGACAGTGCTATTTTAGAATATTGCAAGAGACTGTCTGACGTAGTGACTTCTGTGTCTAATCAGGTGGGAACTGAAGCACAATCAGATGAAAAAGTACAGACACATGATCTGAGACCTGGAGATTGGGTCAGGACAAAAGTTCATCGAAGAAGAAATTGTCTGGTCCCTAGGTGGCAGAAACCTAGGCAGATAATTCTAGTCACTACAAATGCAGTAAAATGTAAAGGATTGAAAAGGTGGATTCATCCAAGTCATACTATTCCAGTGCCTACTCCTGATAATTCTGATGAAGAAAGTGATTCAACAGAAGATTCAGATTCTGAAGTAGAAAGTGAGAGAGTTCCAGATTTTGAAGATCGACAAGGAGGTCGACATCTGGGAACTGTACCTGTGAATGGAGAATTGACAAGAAAAGATTTGGAAATCATTGAAATAGATTCTGAGAATGAAGATCTGCTAGAAAAGAAAGTAGCAGAAGAATCAGTCAAGAAAGTAAATGGAGTAAAATCTATTGAAATTCTTGAAGACAGAGAAACTGAGATAATAGAAATTTCTGACCAGGAGGGTATCGAAAAGCAGAAACTAAGCTTTGAAAGAAGGAACGGTAATTCAGGAACTGGGAAGCTGAAGGTAATTGAAGAAGAGGAGGAGAAAGAATTACCAAGTACCAGTGATGGAAGACAAAGTATAGTTCCTAACGGAGTGAAACTGCCGAGTAGAAAAGTTCCTGTGTCAAGAATTGAAATTTCTGACAGTGACTCTGGAGAAAGTGACGTGAATGATGAAGATGGAAAAGTAAAGAAAAGATCTTGGAAATCAGAAACAAATGTTTCAGAACCGAAAAAGAAAGTCTTGAGAAAAGGTGATTTGTGGCCAAGCGGAAGTGGAAAATTGAGAGTCAGGCTGATTAAAAATTCTAAGGAGCAGGTGGATGAAATTACTAGTCAAAAAGAGCCTGAAAAGAAAGCTGAAAAAGGGAGGAAAATTGAAGTAGTGTCTTGAAAAACTAAGAGAGTTGTGAAGCCTAATCAGAAATATAGGTCTCCTGAATGGACTTATCTGATAATTCCTCCTGTTATTGAGATTAATAGTAGCAGCCAGGAAGATGAAATTGAAGAAATTAGTGACTATGATTGAAGTACTGGTTTACTAAATTGGGTTTTTATTTTTATTATTTGGCAAAAGGCCGAAGAAATTGTGTTAGGTGACACAAGGTCGAAGAAAACTTGTTTAGCTGGGAAATTATTTGTGACATAAGGTCGAAGATACATTGTTAGGGTATAAAAAAAAAATCTTTTAAAAAGGGAGGTGTACATTTTAAAAATTAATATTTTAAAATAATTTTTTGTTCTTTTTATCTTCTAAGACAAAGTTTGAAAAAAAAAATGCCTTACGTTATGGAACGGAGTACTTCAAAATGTTCTATATTCAAGAGATGCTGTAAGATGACTCTGGTATGTGTGCTCGTGTTAATTCTGCTCTGGTTAGTTCTAGCTGTTGTTATTCCTTTTGAAATCAACAAAAATTTACACAAACTCAATATGACAAGCAAAGCTTCAATTAGTCAAAACAAACATAGTGCAACAAGCAAAGTTATTGATCACAAACCTGAAATTCATCAGGACAAATCTATTAGTGATTTTTCAAGCAATACATTCACAAGGCTTTTAGGAGAATATGTTAAAGTGATGGATGCTAAAGATTGCTATGTTTGTGTAAAGTTACCTGCTTCTGTTTCTGAGGGAGTAACATATAATATGCTTCCTCTTACATATGGTATAACATGTAGTGTGTTAGCTAGTTTGTTCTATCAGACTGGACGTTTAGAATACTATTATTCAAATGTTGATGAAATTTTTGCGAACTTAAAAATTGAGAGTGTTTTGAATAAACATAAAAAAGCCAAACAGATGAGGGAATTTTTCCTGGTAACTAACGAACTCACTTATGAATATGCTTATAAGAATAATCTAACTTGTAAACTAAGTACTGAAGGAAAGAATTTCCTGAACCTTGTTGAGGAGAGGAGAGCAATTTATAAAAGGAACGAATTAGTTCAGCAGACTAAATCTAGATTCTGGCAAAAAGAAGATGAGAAGCTTAATGGCAAAACTTTTGATAATGTTGCAATTCACATAGATAAACCAGTTAGTGGTAAGCTTTGTATTAGAAGAGAAGAGATAATACACTTTTTGATAATTATTTTGTGGGTGCTAGTAATTGTGAAGACTACTATAATCTCCCAGATCACTGGTATGGGACTTGTTTTGTTGGAATTGTTTTTCCGAAGATATTTCATGTTGATAGAAATACAGAAGGACTGTTCAAAATTAATAATCATGTAAATAGATATAGAAGAGAAAGTTTCACAGAAATTTTAGGAGATATTTTTGAAGCGGTGATACCCATAGTAGGTATAACCTTGAATGCAGGAAAAATTAGAAAATTATCCACAATTGTTGATAGATTGTCCACTGATACAGCAGATGGTTTCCAATTAGTGAATGTTGAAGTCATTGCAATAAGAACTATGGAGATGCAAGATCGCCTTGCTTTAGATATACTTCTAGCAAAAGAGGGAGGAGTTTGCGGTATCTTACATGTACAACATTGTTGTACCTACATACCTGACGAAAGTAAAAATATTGATATGTATATTAAGAATATTACAGAAATGCATTCAGAGATAGTTCCATTAGAAGAGGAAGATTTCTCAGAACGACTTTCAAAAAGGTTTCAAGCTATAAAAACTTGGTTTCAAGAAATAGGTGGTTCAGTTCTTGGCAATATTTTAACACCTTTGATTGTGATAATATTTATAATAGTTCTAACAAAAATTGGTTGTTTATTACACAAGAGAAAGAAACAAATGAAAGAAAAGAAGAGAATTTATAAAATAAAAAAGGAAGAAGAAAAAGAAATAGAATTACAAGAATTACATAGGGTTCGTTATGATAATTGCAGAGATTTTGCAGAAACAAATTTTTAGAATACTAACTCAAGTGAATTTGAATCATTTTCTAATTAGTTTAAATTATTAAAATTTTGGGTGTGGTGTGGTGATTTGTTAATCACCAGATGAGGGAGTTGATGGAGCGAGATAGAGAATAACTTTTTATTCCAACTCGTGAAGTCATACTTCCATAAAATAAAATAATCCTATTAATGATTTGTGATGTATTTGTACTAAATCAACTTAGATTAAACTTTTACACGCGGGAACACTAACACATGTGCTCATAAATGTGCATTACTGTTGCATCTTTTTGTTCGTGCAAAAATAATAAATTAATTTTGTCGTTTTGTCATGTCATAACTAACTGCAGCTGAATTTTAAAAGTGGCATGTGCTTATTTTGCTTTCCTTGTTTATGTGATGTCATTCTACTCACTATAGGTGCATAAAGGATTTCGTGGATTTTATGAAGACTGGTAAATATAAAATGCTGCTTTATTTGTTTGCTTTTTGCTAGGTAACATTAGACTAATGGGTGGGTTAAATAATTAGCAAACAAAGGGTGGAAACAGAATGAATAATATTTCTTTCATTAATTATTTTCTTGTGTTTGTTTATACATTAGAGAAATTAAATTGACTGCTTTGGGCCTAGTTCACTCGAGTTTACTAAAATGATGAATTTAATTTCTGCACGGAGTCTGAGATGTCCTTTCTAAAGTTTTCCATTGAAGTAACATTTGTTGAACTACGATGAGGCTCTGACATTATTCTGGTCGGACGTGGCCAAGGTCAGGAACCGGCAGAAGGAGCATTTGATAACTTGGCATCCGAGGAACTGAAATGAAACCAGTGAAAAACAATTACAAAAATGTTGCAAGCAAAGGAAGCCTCGGAGCACGTACAGTAGAGACAATGGAGTCTAAGAAAGTGACGGATCTGATGTTTTGAAATAATGGGGTGACATGTCACTTGTCACTCACGAACCAATGGGACATCGACTTTTGCAGAAAGTTTTACTTTTTCTTAGATTAGCTTAGCGCAGAAAGGTATAAAGATCCATGCCCCGTGGATGGGTCACGCTGCTGCTTTCTAACCTTTGGATGAGGGTGTCGTGCTGTCGAACTTTACTTGGAGCACGTAAGATACTCTAAAGACTTTACTTTATTTCCATTTATTTAGCTAATTTAGGGACTTAGGTTTTGAGAAAATGCTAAACTTATAATTCTTTGCAAATAATCTGAAATCTATATGATGCTTACAAATATGCTTACAACGATTCTAATAAAATGCTTCAATAAAACTATATTCTTATAATTCAAATAAATAGCTAATAAAATCTTACTTTTGAAAACAAGCTGGTCTTGTCATTTCGGGAGTGCAGGTTATCATTAGTTAGATGCCATCGCCATGGTGGCCAATTAAATAGTTAGGATTTGTTTAAATTATGTCATTTATTTACAGCGGATGTATATAAATGTATATAAGTTGTATATAAGTTTAATTAGGCCAAATGATTCAGTTGGTCAAAATATGTCAGGTTTTGTTGATGGGTCCGTGTTTTTAAATGGTGATTTTTAGAGTGTGTGGTGAAGTTAGGTAACGTAGTTTATGACATATTTTATATAGGTCGCTGGATCACTACCCACTCAACCTTGTTGGAGCTATGGAGGTTTAGGATGCCAACAAGAATCTCTCTGTAAAATTGTAGTTCCCCGGCAGCCCCTTTGCGAAACCAATAAGTATCAGGCTTAATGAAGCCAATGCGGAACCAGGCTTAAGGTCGCGGTCCAATCTAAGCAGAACTAAGGAGGTGCCTCTCTCTCTCCATCCTTGTAAAAGCTCTAATGAAATTGTTATCACTGGTCCCCAGAGGATCCGTGGGGCAATGGCCCCATAACTCTGCGCCATACAGTGCAGCGCCCCTTGGTTGAGCTTTATAGATTTCCATTGCTGGAAATCTATGGTGGCCATGATCACATGCGGCCAAATGAGTCCCCATGTATTTGGATTCCTTAAGCCTTTCCAGCACTTCCTTTCCCATGCTAATGGTTCCCCTTTGTCTTTTCCTCTTGCAATTGGGTATCAGCATGGTTTTTGATGCATTCATTTCAAGGCCATTTAGCCTACAAAATGTCCTGAATCTATCAACAAGAGTTTGCAAACCAGCCCTGGTTTTAGCAAGCACAATATTGTCATCAGCTAAGAGGGTGAGGATTTT
The DNA here is from genome assembly GCF_964261635.1 of Lissotriton helveticus. NCBI lineage: Eukaryota > Metazoa > Chordata > Amphibia > Caudata > Salamandridae > Lissotriton > Lissotriton helveticus. Next base: position 673,636,863 of record NC_136073.1, on the reverse strand, counting down.
CTGGCATGCTAGAATGGAAGAGTTGTTAGAACAATTAGTCAAGAACTTAACACAATTATTGATGTCAAGAAGGAAGAGAGTCAGAACCAGGACACAACCCTGGGGGACACACTTGTCAATGACGATTTCCTGAGCTAGTTTGCCGTTAACACCATAGAGAACCCTGGCAAAGTTCCATTCATGCAAGTGCACAATAATATTTAGCAAGTTACAGGGAATCCACAGTCCAAGAAGTACCTTCAAAAGTTTTTTTCCTAGGAACCAGATCACAAACAGCTTGGAGATCAATAACGCAACTAAAAGGGCTCCTCCACCAACATCCGCAGTCTTCCACTTAGTCATCAAGAAGTGGAAGACTTGGTCAATGGAGCTGGTTTTAGAACTAAATCCTGCCTAAAGGTGGGAAAGGATGTGGTTTTCTTCAATCCATACTACAACCCTCTCCAGGACCTGTTTGCAGTAAACATTTCGAAGCTTGTCAATGAGAGTAATTGGGCAGTAGCTGGATAAGATGTTTGGGTTTCCTTTTTAGGTCTCGCCTATTCCATTCCGCAGGAATGAATATGCGAGTCTAATGCCGCTAAACCACCGCTAAACCAAGACTTAAACCCAAGGCTCTCAAAAGGCTCTCAAAAAGCGGATTTCCAACAGTTCACGTGAATCACGTGACCACAAGCACGCGCATTTCCCCACATGAAAGGCATCAGCCTCCCTCCCACAGGCTTCCCCAGCGTGCGCTCGGCCGGCCTCTGCCAGTTCTCCTCCCCTAATTATTCACTTCACTTTTCACGGCCGCAGGTCCGTGACTCGCATTTCTACTCCCCCCTGGTCTCACATCAAAGGCATCAGCCTCCCACAGGCTTCCCTCCCACAGGCTTCCCTCCCCGTCCCCCCCCACCTGCACTCCCCAAGATGTTACCAGGTACACTTATATTCTCCTTTAAAACGTGTTTACTTGCCCAGCTTAATTGACCATTTTGTCACGGATGTTCGGTGAGGTTTTGTGCAGCCCCATACATGACTTTCATCTGGTCCCCCGATTACTCGTTTTCGAACAGAATAAAGTGATGACTTCAAATGCTTTTAAAAAAGGTGTTGCAAACTGATGCTGCTTTAATCACAATTGACGAATGTATCACAAACTGTAGACATCGCTTAGTCTACATCAGACCCATTTGCTGTGAACCAGTGACTGCAGTGTAGAGAACAAGTGTGAGAAGTTGGCCTGATATATGATGTTCACTAATTCTAGTGATCACCTTGTATCAGTCCAAACAACCCTTATGGTGATTGGTTGTAAGTCAACCTGATAGACCAGCTATCCTAGTAGCGTGGACAAAAGCAGTCTTTAGGCTAAACTCTTTTGGCATGTGAAGCCAGCTGTTTTACCACAATATAACCCCTTGAATACCAGATGAAAGGACACCACACAGGTTGTTATGAAAATAAACGATATATTTATTAATAACAACACCTCTGAACTCTTTATGAGGTCAGAGGGCTAAGCACATGACAATACTACAAAAGAAATACGAGTTCGCACAATATCTACAAGTGTGCCTGAGGGGCACGGCAAACCATATACTCAAAACAATGGAATGCGAGGAAGGAAAATACTGTAAGAAGTTCCAGAGGCTGGAGGATCGCTGGGACTACGCTACGAACTAGGTAAGTAAGGAGCAGGAGGCCCACGGGACTCACGTGCAGAGTGGAAACTCTCACGCGGGATGCGTACCAACGTCTATGGATGCAGTTTAGAAAGTTACGGATTCCGGACGACCCGGCTGGATGGAGGGAAAACAACAGTGGACCTAGGCACTAGGATAGTGCACACAGACTTCAGCACCTAGGAGCTTTAGTTACCTAACCCACAGGCTGCGGGTGCATAGGGCTGAAGTTGCATCGGGTTTGCTGCGTTGATCCCGGTGATGCCTGAAACAAGAAGTTGCTGGCAGGCAGCCAGATGGAGGAGTCCGGTGGTTCCAAGAATGGAACTGGAAGGAAGAAGTCCTGAAAGGGAAGGGGACAGAGTCTTGGTCACTAGCCAGTGACGGTGCTGGAACCAGGAGGGAACCAGATGCTGTCGCCGCGTTCAGGTGAAGGAAGGGTCGCTTCTCTCTGTAGCTGCGCGGACCAGGAGCTGCTCTTCACGACCAGGCTGGAGGCACGAGCTGTCCCACGTAGTCTGCTGCTGTTGGCGGTGTCGGATCGTCGATCTGAACAACAGGCCTTGGCTAATGCAAGCCACGCGGTGGAACAAAGATGGCGTCTGGAGTGGACCAGGAGGGTCTGGGGTGCTTCTCTTTCACAAGGAAGCAAGGGCCAGTCTGGGGGACCAGACTAGCAGTGTCGAAATCTTTGGGTCATCGTCTCAGAAGTCACAAGCCAGCCGGCAAGTGACCAGACAACAGGAAGGGCAGCAACCAGGCAAAAGGGCCCCACGCAGATCACGGGGATGCTGGGGGGCTGGTATTTGGTGTAGGAGCTGCGTCGGTGTGGGGCTTCTCAGTCCCCAATGCACTCACTCGAGGAACCCTCAGGGGTTGTGCTGGAAGCGCTGTGCAGGTTTCTTCAAGATGGCCGTCTCCACGTTGCTCATCGCACCCACGGGTCCCAGCTGTGCTGTGGATGTGGGTAGAGGTCAGAGAGGTCTGGAGGTCCGGGTCTTGTCGAGCTGGGTCGTCGGATTCCGGGATGGAAGGACTTTTCAGCAAACTGCACAGGAGCTTGATGGTGCCTGCGAAGCAGGATGGTCACTCCCTGACCATAGGGGAGATTCTTCAGTCTTCTGGTGTCCAGGAGGTCGAAGGTCAAGAGTTCTTCGTGGAAGTTGTCAAGAGTAATCTAATCTGGAATGGGACCAGCTCCTACCTTTATTCAGCTAAAGGGGGCTGCACTACGACTAGGTCCCTCCCCTGGGTGGGACCAGGAAGGGGGGTGGTTACACCCCCATCCTTTGTCCAGTTTCCCGCCAGAGCTGGGGCTGGAGTGCCCCAGCAACTGGTTGGAACCGGTGTATGCACAGGGCACCTTGTGTGCCCCAGGCATGTCTCATTCCTTTCAGCCTTGGCCTACCTAATACACAAAATCCTGTCTGGGGTGGTGCTAGCACCTCCCAAGGCAGGAAACCCTTTGTCTGAGTCTCCCTTGCTGGAAGGACTCCCAGCAGCAGGAGGTCAGACTTGTGTCTGTGGTGGCAGCATCCATTTTGTGAAGCTGAGGCTCGAGTTAACTTTAACCGGGGTTTACAGTTACATACATGTCGTGTCCCTCTAGAAGGGTGGAATGCTAACCCCGTCGCCAGAATTGGCGAGGGGTTAGTATTCCAATTCGTATGACACCTTACTCGACATGTTTTGATAATGCTATGCCAAAGTTAGCATTTAACCGCGAGGATTATAATGCACTTAAGAGTATATGGTATAGCGTTATCATGGAACAGCTATAAGGACTTGGTTCCGCAAGCTGCAAACGGGCTCAGCTTGTGGTTCTTAAAATCCGGACCCTGCCGTTCTCCCGATATCGAGGTCCAATGCCCGTGTCACAAAACCTCAACGTACCAAGACGATTTTGTTATCTATGAACCGATAATAATTAGGACATCATTCCTATGTATTTTCATCACAATCGAGGGTTGCCAACACCCCAAAAATCGTAGTTTCCGTCCCCATCCCTTAAACTCCATTTTGTGAACGGCATCCATCTTGCATCTTGCCCTCATGTTAAGTCAATTAAAGGTCGAGCTTGATCAGAAAGGGACACGTCCACCTTTTCGTGACTTCCCCCTGACCTGTCCCAACTGACTCCATTGCCTTAGGCCAAACCTGTTTGGGCAGCTCCCCGCCCAGTGGCCGAATGCGATAGCATCAATACATAACATTCCACGAACCATTCACTACATACAGACCATGCTTTCTGCAAACATGCACCCGTCCACGTTCCTTGTTTATGGCCAGTTTTATGACTGGGTTGTACCTTTCTTTATTGAGGTTTCATCGATATCTGATGGGAGTTCCAGGCCTAACTGGGTAATCTATCAACGAACTGGACATCTAAAGTATGGACTTGCTTACATGACTTCGCTCTTTGTATTATTGTAGAAATATGTGTATAGCCATATCATAAACTCAGGAATTCTTGCTTGCAGCTATTATTTTTGTATATAAGGAGACGGCTGGTTCTGTAAAAACGAACAGTCTCCCGAGAACCTACTCTCCGTGTGGTGTACTTCTGGGACACGTGTTACTTGGTAGCTACCAATAAAACTTGATCTTTGACGGTAACTAGAAGACTCCGTGTTTCTGTGGTCCGGAACAAGGGAGAACTCAGAGGTCCTCGGGTGCTACCCCCTGGCACCACCGGGTTCCTAAAAACCCGGACCTCAGTTGGCGCCCAACTCGGGGCGATATCAAGCGGTGACGGTCCAAGCCAGATGTTCGTGAGGAGCTTCGTGTGAGAATTCCGGAGGACGGCCAGCCACTTCAGCGACCCCTGTATGTCGACGTGGTTCCGAAGGTCTTTGCTGCGAGGTTCCCCGCGTCCCGACGGCTACGAAGGACTGCTGCCCTGACTATCGCCTTGTTTTGGACCCAGTGATCCTTGGTAGAGCGAAACGATAGACGAGTCTTCTAGCGACGTCACAGATCTTCAAATACTTCAGTTAAGTATAAGTGGAGCGTCTCCCAGTCCTTAGTTTGTCCTTAGTTTTTGGTATCCTTGAGATACGCTTTGATTTGGTACTTGCAAGCCCCAAAGCCGAAGGACTCGTGTATTCACGAGATATATCGTAACAGATAATCCTTTGAAGTTTGAAGCTAGACTAGTGAGCGAAGATGCCTGGTTTTAGCAGACTTGGAAACTTGTTTTGTCTTGGTTGTAGTAAGGACTCCTGATTGGAGGAATCTTGTCCGGTTCCTCCAATTGGAACTCCAACGTATGAGCTCTATGTAAAGCACGGCGTAGGTCCTATAACATATAACGAAGTATGGATAAAATACACCCGCAAGGATGGTGTTTTAAAATGGCCCCAATATGGTAGTTTCGACTCAGAAGTTTTAGATAACCTAGAGGTCAAACTATTCAAGAAGAAAGCCCGACCGGCGATGTTTGACTCTTTCCGCTTATGGCGCAAGGAGGCCAAACAGAAGGAAATTAAATTAGAAAAGAAGAATAAGAGGGAAAGAGGTATCTCAGTAATGCAGGCCGCGATAAAATTTAAAGACAACGAAGAGGATCAAATAAGTGAGCAGTTGCACAGGCAACGTAAAATGGCAATAGATAAATGCTATCCCGTTTTGCCATCTCTTCAGCGAGAGACAGTAAAAGAGCGTGAAAAAGATCCATTAATGGCTCATTTGCTAAGTTCGCCACCACCCTATGCACAAAACGCCACAGCACCTCCGCAACCTTTAGTTGCACCTCTGGTAGCTGTTATACAGGCTCCTTTACCGCACTCACCGGCTACTCTTCAGCTGGCTCCTGTTTCTCTGGTGCAGCCTCCTCAAGGCTCACCGATTACATCTACTTCTCCTACTGTTCCTTCTACAATTTCGCCTAGCACACCTTCCAGTCTCTCTGATACTCGTTCTACGAACATTTCTGTTTCTACTTTGCGTGACTCTGTTCTACCACCAGTTATTCCCCCACTTTCACCTTCCGTCTGGCACAAAATGGCCAGCATTGTTACTAACCTTCCTTCACCACTTTTTCGGTCGCCTAAAACGACCCCTAACACGGAACGAAGACAATCACGAAGCCAAATGCCCGATTATCAGGAAAGAGAATCATTGAATAAGTTAGCACGAAATTGGGCTATTGACACAGCAAGATATGATGTAGAGTCTGTCATGAACGTTTTCCGTCAATGGGATGAACCAACGCAAAGATACGTCTTTGAGCAGATGTGTGTTTTTCTGTGTGAGGATTTGGAAGATAATGGTCAGAAGAGCAACAAGCAAGAGTTGTGTAGGGTACGATTTAAATTTGGGGAGGGTATGATTGTTGGTCCCGACGTTGAAAAAGCAGTTGAGATATTATTATCACATCGAAGTACGGGTGGTAATTCTGGGTCATCCTCTGACAGTGGTACATCCAGCAGGAAGAGAGCGAGACAGTACCCCATGAGAGAGGTTCCTCCGGTCTGGAGGGAAGGTGACGCAACTGCAGTTCCACCGGTTCTGCCTCATTTCCAGCGTGTATGGGTACATGTCCCCTGGAAAAGATCCGAAGTTTTAGCACTCAAGCAGACACTACCCGATCCCCGTAAAAACCCGACTGGGTATTATAAGGAGTTGTCCCAAACTGCCAGCTCATGTATAATGAATTTAGCGGATATAGACATGTTGTTTGGGAACGTTGTTCCACATCCTTTATGGAGTAAGATACGTCATACAGATCATGACCAAGAATTAGGTGACTCGTGGGCGAACATTGCGACTACAGATGCTAGACAAGTCGGTGGTTTCAAGCCTGAGCCGTTAATAGCTGAACTTCCCGGTAGAATTATTGCGTACATGAAGACCATTATGCCTGAAGTACGCGTAAACTGGGACAAGCTATCCGCGTGCAAGCAAAAGAAAGACGAGAATGTGTCTGACTTTTTCACAAGATTTGAGGAAACTTTCACTGATCATAGTGGTCAGGATATGGCTACCAAGGGTGGCCAAAGATTGTTTGTAGACAAGTTTGTACACAATCTGGTTTCCGAACTGTGTGCTAAACTAAAAGATTCAGAGAGTGCTTGGGCTGTCTCTACGTCAGCGCAGATTCTAGCAACAGCTCAGTACTACGAAAACAGGCGCAAAGACGAGCTAGACAAGGCAGACAAAAAGACGAAAGATTTAAAAACTAAAGTTCTTCTCCAACAGGCCTATCCGCCTCGTATGGCTAGCCAGCCCAATTATCAACAGAATAAGCAGTATTCTAGAGACGCGCAAGGAAACGAGTCTTCCCACGAGCGTGTTCCGTATGGCCCGAATCAATGTGCGTATTGCAAGGAAGAGGGTCATTTTAAGAGTAATTGTCCGGCTCTTGCGCGACGCTTAAACAGTGTTTCAGGTATAAGAGGGAGAGGTGTTCAACATGCCCCCAGAGGTAGGGGCCGTGGAAATTTCTCACAGAACACAGTTTCTTTTCCGCCTCAGAATTCCATGAATAGCTTTGACCAACAGAATAACGCATCGTCTAGGTCAGCTCAGTACTATGCTGACGACTACTACACCGAACACGACAATGAGGGTAACGATCGCTAGGACAGCCATGGACAAAGAGAGGGAGTTGTTTCAGTTCCAGTAGACCAGGATGGACCTTATGTCGAGGTAATTACCTCAGGAGTGTCAGAGCCATTTCTGCTGGATACTGGTGCTACAAAAAGTTCTATTATGCACTCAAAACTTCCTGGCGCACCTTTGTCTGGCGAAATGAATGTCTCAGTAGGCTTCTCTGGCGCCCCTGTTAGAAACCCGATCTCTAGTCCTATATCCCTTTCTGTTGGCCCCTGTGAATTGGAAGCACCCCTCATTCTTACAACAGGTTGCGGTGAAAATTTGTTAGGATTGGATTTGCTAAAAAGGTTGTATGCGACTTTGTACTGTTCGCCCTCGGGAGTACAACTTACCTTAGGAAAAAGAGTCATTTCTCCAATGTATTTGTCGAAAGAAGGTATTCCAACCGAATTGTCATCACTTCCTGATATACTGTGGGCTAATGGTTCCAATGACGTAGGTCGTTTGGAGATAGCACCGTATGTCATAACCTTGAAAGCCAACGTCGGATTGCCACGTATTCCCCAATACAAAATATCTAACGAATGCGAGAAGGCGTTGTTAACGATCGTTTATGATTTGATCGATAAAGATGTTATTGAAGAAACAACAGGGAACGTTTGTAACAGTCCAGTTTTACCGGTCTTAAAACGTACTGATCCTTCACAGCCCCCTGTGTATAGGTTTGTGATTGACCTCAGAGAGGTAAATAAGGTAGTTATCCCACAGTTTCCAGTTTTCCCCGACATTACTGCTTTATTGACAATGGTTCCAGCTTCAGCAGACTGGTTCTCGGTGATTGACCTGAAGAACGCTTTCTTCAGCATCCCGATCGCCGAAGAGAGTAGAGACCTTTTCGGCTTCAATTTAGGAGGACGAAGCTTCCGCTTCAAATGCGCTCCTCAAGGCTACTGCGAAAGCCCATCTATATTCAGTCAGGCACTGAAAACACAACTAGACACAATTGTGCTGCCAGATGGGTCAACTTTGATCCAGTACGTAGACGATCTACTGATCGCCGCAGACACTGAGGAGATTTGCAAACAAGCCACGTTGTTATTATTGCGTCACTTATGTGACATGAAGCACAAAGTCTCCCTTTCAAAGCTGCAATTTTGTCGACAAGAAGTAACCTACCTAGGTCACATCTTATCGAAGGAGGGAAGGAGACTGACACCAGAAAAAATACAGGCAATTACAGAACTAAGTGCCCCAAGGACACAGAGAGAGATTCGAGCCTTCTTGGGCATTACATCGTACTGTAGACAATGGATACCGAATTTCTCGCTACTAGCCAAGACCTTGCTGGCACTACTCCGCAAAGACACGCCTAATCCTATGCCTTGGTCTGAAGATTGTCAGACGAGTTTCCTCGAGTTGCGTGATGCATTGTGTTCGGCCCCTGTGTTGGGAAACCCCAACTACAGTAAGCCTTTTACATTGTATGTCCACGAAAAAGAAGGTTGTGCATTATCAGTCTTAACGCAACACTTTGGGGACAAACAGCGCCCATGCGCGTATTTTTCGGCAACTCTGGATCCAGTGGCTAAGGCACTGCCAAGTTGTCTAAGAGCAACCGCCGCAGCAGCTGTCTGCATTCGACAGTCTGCTGGATTAGTCATGAATAACACTCTGATCGTTATGGTTCCACATGCAGTTGACATTTTGCTAAATAGGACCAAGACACAACATCTTACTAGCGCTCGACTATCCAGTTACGAACTTACCCTGCTAGCAAGTCACATCCACATAAAAAGGTGTGATATACTCAACCCCGCTACGTTATTACCCATCCCGACAGAGACAGACAAGATTGACAAACATGACTGCTGTTTCAGGACAGAAGAAGAGACAAAAGGGAGAGTAGACTTACAGGACACTCCCCTTCCCGAATGCAATGATACTTTATGGGTTGATGGTTCATGTTTCAAGTTGCCGAATGGTGATACGACCACAGCATACGCCGTAACGACATTACACACCATTGTAGAGACTGCACGCATTTCCCACAATTCTGCACAAGCTGCAGAGCTCATCGCGCTTACTAGAGCATGTGTGTTGGCGAAAGGAAAGCGAGTGAATGTGTACACTGACAGCCAATATGCCTTTGGTGTGGCTCACAGTTTTGGGAGATTGTGGCGTGAACGTGGGTTCCTTACGTCCCATGGTGCAAAGATACAACATGGCCAGCTAGTCAATGAGCTCCTTGAGTCACTCACCTTACCCCTACAAGTCGCCATTATAAAATGCAGTGCGCACAAAAAGATTCAGGATGATGTTGGCCGCGGGAATGCATTTGCAGATGAGGTTGCGAAAGAAACTGCAAGGAACACAATGAGTCGGACGTATGTTATGGGTCCCGCTAGATGGATTGCTGATGTAGGAATGTGTGAGGACACCATTGAAAGCGTAAAATCGATACAAGCCGAGGCCACTGAGAACGAGGTGAATGAATGGAGAGAAAGCACAGGTAGATTGGATGCGAATGGTTGTTGGGTCGAACTATCAGAACACCAGCGATGGCTATTACCTAATGCATACATACTTGCAGTACCTCGCTTCATCCCTTTCAGCGATGCACGTTTGAAAGAAACTAGTACCGAAAAGGAGAGTGATCATATTTTACAAGGACTTGTGTCGCCGTCTATGCAATTGGACACTACCGAACCTGAGACGCTGTTTGAAGACCACACCGTACCTGGGAAACGACGGTACGACCTACGGTCTAAACAAAGAGACTAATAAACGATTGACCTAATGTGATTTCCCTTTTCCCCTAAGAACTATTTTTTGATTTTCCAGCTCTCTCGCCCCAAGGGAACTAGCTCATTTTTGATTTTTCAAACCGCCATCCGGTTCTGCTGCTAGGGTCGCGGTTGAAGTCTGGGGAGTGCAACTGGGAAGTTCTAGGTCCACGGTTCTGATTGGTCCACGGGAGTTACCCCGGACTGAGCAGAGCGCGCTCCCTGGGAGAATCAATCAACCACCGCGGGCAGCAACTAGAGGATGGAGTTTCCAAGGGTAGAGAGACCTATCAGACTCACGAACTTCGGAAAACAGTTATGCACGATACTGTCCAAAAGAAGATTCCTGATACTATGTGTTTTAATGTTATGTAGCATACTTGTGTTTTTTACTGGTTATACTCTATTCGTATTTAAAGTTACCTTTTCGAATGACACCCAGCCACCATCTCCTCCCACTATTTCTTCACACTACTTTCACCCTCTACCTGAACACGAGTCTGCCCGAAGACTCGAATTTGTAAACAATTCTTTCATTCAGCTCCTACACCAACACCAGTCCGTAATGAACACATCAAACTGTTGGATATGCGGACTTATGCCACACACAACCGATAAGGGGATCCCATACTTTATTTTGCCATTCAGCTACTATGGTTCTCTGTGGGCTTTCCAGACCATGTTCCTATTCGCCCTAGAACCATACCCGACCCGTTCCACTGCGAGCGATTCCAATAACAAGGCACTAATTGCAGGGATAAGAAATATGAGTAGGGATATCGACACATATCTGACAATGCCCAAAGATGAACTCAGTCCCTACACCCGTTGGAACGTGACTAAACATGGGGTTTACCTGGTCAAGAGCCAGGCAGCAAAGAAATCCCGCCCAGTTTGGGTAGTGCCCCACCGAGGTCACATATGCTTACAGGGTATTGGTAGGGACCCCACAGCACAGTTAGGAAAGAGCATTTGCACGGAAACATATGTATTTGCTTCCCGAACTTCCCCTATACTTTTGCCAGCCAAAGGCACGTATTTCGTTTGCCACGACCAAGCCTACACGTGGTTGCCCCCTGATTTCTCAGGTACATGTTTTATCTCATTTCTGCTGCCTCCCACCTACACGGCCAGAGCAGATTACCATCGGACAAGGACAGCTAGGGGTGTCGTGAGTAAAGACGACACCGCGGGTCAGGAATTCGCTGACTTCGCAAAGGGTTTTCTGCCATTTTGGGGGCCTATGGTGAACAGCAGAAATATTCGCCAGTTATCGAGGATAGTTGAATCCGCCGTGACTACGACGGCCGGAGCGCTTGGCAATCTGACAACCGAGCTTCAGTCGGATCGACTTATGACCCTTCAGAACCGAATTGCCTTAGACATCATACTCGCCGATCGTGGTGGTGTGTGTAGAGTCATCCAATCCAGTTGTTGCATTTTCATCCCTGATAACGCACCGACAGTATACCAGGCCATCTCCAAACTACACGAAATATCTGGTTCCCTTCACGTTGAGAAAGGGGATTGGTCCCTGCTGGGGTGGTTCTGGGAGCTGATCACTGCCTGGGGATGGATGATCTTTTCAACAGGATCCAAGATATGATCGATATTAAAATCAGGACTATAATTAAACCTCTGATTGGGAAAGTGGATAAATTAACTGCTGAAGTGAGGAAGTTGAGTGGGGTCCATAATGTTCTGGCTAAGGAGGTAGAGAATCTATCTTCCCTCGTAACAGATCTTACATCTACGGACGAGGAGGACTCCCCCACTGAAAGTAATTTAAAGCCCACTCAGATTATCCAACAAGGGCTGGCTCCTTCTCCTTCATTGCTTTCACCACATGCCATGGATCAGAACGTCGAAACTGGAGTCCCTCACACCAGTATAACTGACGCAACAGTGGTTGTGCACCAAGAGACTTCCGCAGCAGAATTCATTGTGGAGGCCTCACCGGTAGTTTTGGTGTTGGCCAATGTTCCAGTCCTTGTTCAAGATAAAATTGAGTCTAAACAGGGTCTAAAAGACAAAGCTCTACATTGGCTCTCTAATAACATGCATATGGCTCAAGAAGGGCTAGACAAACTGGCTGGGGACATAGTTCTGACCAGGAGGGTATCTTGGATTGGCAGTAAGCCCAAAAAGTTTAAAGGCGACTGTGTTATTTTAAATTTTGCAAATGCTGAAGTCCTCCCAGACATTTTAAATAACGTGTTTCCACCACAACGCCGCAGTGGTTCTATAATTCCACTGACTCTCAAGTTTTTTTATGATGACATTCAGTCTGCCCCCGTGCCTAATGCCATCAGGCAACATAAGTCTACTAGTATCAGTAGCTGGGGGTGGGCCACTAGTTTACGACATCCAACCGAGTGGTTCCAGCAGATGGTACATCGGGATGTAGGAAGATCTAGTTACCCGCACGAGCAAAATCATCAGTTTGATCACCAGCATGATTTAAGAATAAACGGGTGGGGGCCAGGTCCTTTGGGATACAACCATAACGAGCGGGGCTTTAGGCCCACACTGTGGCAGAGATCGGACCCTTTTTCGAACCACTCAAATAGTTCATACCCCAGTTGGAACGTAGCTTATAATGGCCATACTCAGCCACCTAATCCATCCGTGTGGGGTTTCGCCACAGGAAACAGATTTGGCCCCCTATCTGACCTAAATACCTGCGACTGACTTGCAATAGGAGCAGATCAGGTACGCGAGGGGCCCAGCAACCAAAAAATTAGTAGTAACGGTTTTATAACAGAGAAACAACCTAGCTTGCAAATGTGTAAGGCAGTGGTTGAGCCTCACCCATCTACAAATCTCACCCAGCAACTAAATCTATCTGGGCTTGTGGCCGGTGAGAAACTGGGTGTTAATGGAGAAGACACACAGTGTCGAGGTCATGGGGAAACTAGAGAGGTATTTCCATCGCCAGTTACATCGGAAGGAGACCCTGAGGGCGGAAATGAGCCAAGCGAAATTATTGATTCGTGCAAGGTCATAAGCTGGAATGTAGCAGGACTAAATTCTAAAAGCCAGGACCCAGTCTGGCGGAGCTTTATTGTAGAACATCATATTATCGCTCTGCAAGAAACATGGGTCACATCCAGCAATATCTGGTGGGATGGGTTCACTAGTTTTATAAAACCTGCAGTCCCAGGTAGAACGGGCAGGGCTAAAGGGGGTTTGGCGCTCTTCTTTGCTCTGAACTTAAAAGGAAGTTATAGGCAGATCACCTCTGATTCTGATAACATCTTAATAGTAGAAAGGGTGATCAGTAAAACTAGTAGGACTCTATATGTTAATTTTTATAATTCTGGGAATAGTGACTACGCCGGCCGTAATATTGCCAGTCTGGACAGTATTTTAAACAAAGTCTCACAGAATATCGTATTTGCCTCTGAGTTTATTTTAGTAGGTGATTTTAATATTCATTTATGTAATCTAGATTGTAAGGGATTAGAAGCTGATGAAGTGGATGATGCGGTACCATTAGGTCCGCACTTTGTACATTCTGCAGAGGGTCAGGAGCTTGAAGATTTACTTGCCACCTATAATCTATTTGAACCAGACTATGGTCTGAGAACGCCAACTTTTGTGGGCGGCAATCATGGAACGGTGATAGATTATATTTTTGTTTCAATGGGTATCCTCAATCGAACTATTGCTTACCGTACTGTAGAAACCCACTATAGCGATCACAACCCAGTATTATTGGAAGTGGCATGGGGAGCCCAGATGGGCGCTTCTCCATCAATTGTAAAAGCTTCACACCCCCTGAGGACCACCGACCAAGACAGAAGAGTGAAGTGGGCAAAAGTGATCCCGGATAATTTCTACAAAAAATGCTTCCCTAAGATAAAAGAACAGGTGGAGCTTTGTCAGAATTCGGACGCCCAGGGGAAACAGATTGTAGCAGCTTTTGAGGAGATATGTGTCCAGGTCTCTAATGAGCTGTTAGCCAAACCTATTCAGGGACCTAAAGGACACAAGCGTTGGTTCGATACAGCATGCTCGAAGGCCCACAGAGACTTGATGGTGGCACTAAAAATTGTACCAAGGGTAACAGATAACATCGCGAGGCTAAGGAAAGTTTACAAGTCAGCAATAAAAAATTGTAAAGACTCCATCAAACACGAAACATGGGAAAACCTCCAGTCAGCGGCAGTACTGAAGGATAGTAGGAGGTTTTGGGAGATTATTAAGCAGCCCTTATTCTCCGAAGACAAAAATGAACCCATGGACAGCGTGATTGCTGACGATAAATGGTTGTCTTTTTTTAAAAGTGTTTATGGGCAGACGAGGGGGATGAGGGCATCAATAAGGGTTTATTGTCCAACGGACCCGTACACCCTATCGTCTTTAACCCACAAGAAGTTGAAAATGCACTTAAGGAAACTACAAAACATAAGGCACCCGGTCCGGACGGAGTCCCGGCTGACTTTTTTATGCACTCACCTAAACTATGGTCGAACGTTTTGTGTAATGTGTTTAATGCTGTTACTGACAACTCAGCCCCCGCTTCATGGGCAATATCTACCATCGTCCCTATTTATAAAAACAAAGGTCAGCGGGACGACCCAGCATTCTATAGACCCATTTCACTTTTGGACTCAACCGTAAAAGTTTTGGGCAGAGTCCTTTTGCATAGATTAAGGGAGAACGTGGAGGGCTGTGGTGGGCTGTCCGAACTGCAATATGGTTTCAGAGAAAGAAAAGGCACAATCGAGCAATGCATCAACTTGCATTTACTCATTTCAAAGTATACGGTGGCCAAGGAGGGGTCCGTGTATTTAGCATTTATGGACCTCTCCTCGGCTTTCGACCTTGTTAATAGGTCCAAATTATGGTTGATCCTATTGGAACTAGGCATCGATAAAGCATTGGTCACGTTTATGGCCACTTTGCACCAGGAGCTTTTTGCAGCTGTCCGAGTGTCTAACAATGGAAGGTGTACCCCTTTATTTAAATCCTTAAAGGGGGTTCGGCAAGGTTGCATTTTGGCCCCCACGCTTTTCACGATCTATATTAATGGCCTGGGGGCATACCTGCGAGGCAGGGGCACGGACGTTCCACGTGCAGGAGACGCCCAAATTCCGGCACTCCTGTACGCGGACGATGCCGTGCTGATTGCCCGCACTGGTATTGGTCTTCAGGTTCTCCTGAATGCCTTTGGCTCCTTTATGGAGAAATTGGACCTTAAGATCAACGTGTCTAAATCGCACACTATGGTCATGGGCCGGGATTGTGCAAAAAAAAGTCATAAATCCTTTTTTTGCAGTGGGGTTCAAGTCTCCAAGGTCACCACATTTCCCTACCTGGGCGTTTTGTTTGACCATAAAGGGACGGGGGGTCCACAGATAAGCGCAAAGCGTTTGGCGGTAACTAGATCCGCCTCAGCTCTCTTAGGTTTTGCAGGCAAGTTGGGAGCAAGACCCATGGAAGCCTTGTTAAAAATCTACATGTGTAAACCTGTGGCCATTGCTTTATACGGATCCCCCTTGTGGGGATATGTAAATCTTGACCCCATCCAGAGAGCTGAGAACAGATTTATTAGATCTCTTTTATCTGTCCCTCAGTCAACTCCAACCTATTCTATCCACAAGGAGGTGGGATTAGCGTATTTATCAGACCTATTGAGTTTAGCGCCCCTGACTCTGTGGATGAAAATGTGGTTAAATGAAGATCTCTTATTGAACCACAGTATCATGAAGGACGTTCTATCTTTAGACAAATACAGGAAAATCCCTTGGCTGGATTATTTGATTAAATCTTTCACGAATCTGGGTCGCCCAGAACTTTTCTTTTGTCCAGAAAAAATCAGGGCCCAAGATATAGGTCAAATTAAAAAGCTATTTTATGAAAGGAAGGAAGCGTGCCGTGAGGTAGCTGAACTGCAGAAACCAGCAGTCAGGGCACACTACCTTTTGGTAAGCGAACCCCATCTTGCACCTTATCTCAGCTTCGTTACAATCCCTTATCATAGGTTTTTATTAATTAAATTTAGGTTCAATCTTTTACACTTTCACCTTGGTTCTTTTAACGGTTGGCAGAAGCCGGAACAAGCCGCCCCTTGCAGCTGCGACAATTTTTCGGTGCAGGACACAATGCATTTTGTCATGTTTTGTAGTTTGTTTCATGAGCAGAGAAAAAAATACCTGCTCCCCATTTTGAAAGAAGCAGGGTTCACACAGGTGCGCCCTGCGCTGCTCTTTTTACAGCTTTTGACAAATCCTTGCACTACTTTTAGTATTGCAAAATTTTTAGTGGCAGCTGCAAGGGCTAAAGCTAAAGCCATTGGCAATTCTCTGTCTTAAAAATGTCCCTATTTAGGGGAAATGAAAATGCATCTTCTTATATAAAATGAATTCTTAACTTGTATATAGTATTTAATATGTGTTTTTTAGGCAGATGCTTTTTAGGAAAACTGTACGCTTAAGTATGCTTTCCATGTAATATCATATGTTTGTTTTGTTTGAATGTTTTTTTTGTCTCTTTGTATGACTTGGAATAAGTCGAATAAAGATATTCTGACCTGCCTGGGGATGGAAAACCTTGATCTTCATTGGGATGATCTTGGCACTTCTGTTCATGTTTTGCCTATGGATACAGTGTGCTCCTGCACTATGTGGCCTCTGTGCTACCTCGTGTATACGGAAGCCTGTGTCACAGGACGAGCTGAGCAACAGAATGATGCTACAGCAACATCTCCACGAATTTCTTCATACCGATTTGGACTCAGATTAGCATGAGTTATTGCCTTATATGAAGGCAAAAGGAGGGACTGTGGTTCTTAAAATCCGGACCCTGCCGTTCTCCCGATATCGAGGTCCAATGCCCGTGTCACAAAACCTCAACGTACCAAGACGATTTTGGTATCTATGAACCGATAATAATTAGGACATCATTCCTATGTATTTTCGTCACAATCGAGGGTTGCCAACACCCCAAAATCGTAGTTTCCGTCCCCATCCCTTAAACTCCATTTTGTGAACGGCATCCATCTTGCATCTTGCCCTCATGTTAAGTCAATTAAAGGTCGAGCTTGATCAGAAAGGAACACGTCCACCTTTTCGTGACTTCCCCCTGACCTGTCCCAACTGACTCCATTGCCTTAGGCCAAACCTGTTTGGGCAGCTCCCCGCCCAGTGGCCGAATGCGATAGCATCAATACATAACATTCCACGAACCATTCACTACATACAGACCATGCTTTCTGCAAACATGCACCCGTCCACGTTCCTTGTTTATGGCCAGTTTTATGACTGGGTTGTACCTTTCTTTATTGAGGTTTCATCGATATCTGATGGGAGTTCCAGGCCTAACTGGGTAATCTATCAACGAACTGGACATCTAAAGTATGGACTTGCTTACATGACTTCGCTCTTTGTATTATTGTAGAACTATGTGTATAGCCATATCATAAACTCAGGAATTCTTGCTTGCAGCTATTATTTTTGTATATAAGGAGACGGCTGGTTCTGTAAAAACGAACAGTCTCCCGAGAACCTACTCTCCGTGTGGTGTACTTCTGGGACACGTGTTACTTGGTAGCTACCAATAAAACTTGATCTTTGACGGTAACTAGAAGACTCCGTGTTTCTGTGGTCCGGAACAAGGGAGAACTCAGAGGTCCTCGGGTGCTACCCCCTGGCACCACCGGGTTCCTAAAAACCCAGCACCTCAAGCTCATGCCAGAGGACCATCTCACATAATTCCAAGCACTCTGCCTTCAGGATTGATAAGGCCTGCCATAGGAGTGACTTATAGGAATATATGTGTCCATTTTAGGGTTAGATATAGGAATACTATATCTAAAGCAAAGGGTGATTACACCACCTTGCCCCAGCTGTCGTGCAGCCAGTTGTGTCAGATTTGGGTGGCCAGCCAGGGGTGGCATAATACATGCTGCAGCCCCTGGTAGGCCCTGGGTACACCTATGCCCTGGATACCTAAGGTATACTGTACAGGGACTGATAAGGTGGCCCAGTACCAATTGGTAAATGCACCTAGGGTACATGGTTGTAATTTAGAGAGAGAACAGCTAGGCTGTGGGTCTGATTAGCAGGCCCACAGCCAGGGAAAGTCGTAAACCAGTGAAGCAAAAAGCAAAAATCAGGGGTGGCCATGGGATTGCAGACCCCACTCTCCTACATAACCCCCCCCAAACTTAGGGACATTAAACTAACCTTGACCAGGTGAGTCTTCTTGCTCTAAGTGGAAGTACCTGGAGAGACCATCTGCATTACCATGGTCAGTCCCTGGGCGGTGCTCCACTGTAAAGTCCATCCCCTGTAGGGAAATGGACCACCTAAGAAGTTTGGGGTTTTTACCCTTCATTTGATTTAGCCATAAGAGGGGCTTATGGTCGGTCTGAATCTTGAAGTGAGTACCAAACAAGTATGGCCTCAACTTCTTCAGGGCCCAAACCATAGCAAAGGCCTCCCTCTCAATAGCTGACCAACGTTTCTCTCTAGGGGTCAGCCTTCTACTTATAAAAGCAATGGGCTGGTCATGACCATCAATATTCAGCTGAGATAGAACAGCTCCCACACCCAACTCAGAAGCATCTGTTTGGACAATGAAAAGTTTGGAGTAGTCTGGACTCTTGAGAATAGGTGCACTGCACATGGCCTGCTTTAGGTCATCGAATGCCTTCTGACAGCTAACTGTCCACTGAACTTTCTTTGGCATTTTCTTACTTGTCAGGTCATTAAGTGGAGTCACAATGGTTCCATAATTTCTGACAAATTTCCTGTAATAACCAGACAGGCCCAAGAAAGCTCTGACCTGTGTCTGTGTGGTTGGAGGAGCCCAGTCCTTTATGGCCTGTATCTTGCTCTCCAGAGGTTGAACTTGGCCTCCACCTACAAGGTGGCCCAAGAATACAACTTGACTCTGCCCTATCTGGCACTTAGTAGCCTTGATAGTGAGGCCTGCCTTTTGCAGGGCCTCTAAAATTTTCCTTAGGTGGATCAGGTGATCCTCCCAGGTGGAGCTAAAGACAGCAATATCATCTAGATATGCTGCACAAAAGTCATCCAATCCAGTGAGAACTTGGTTCACCAACCTTTGAAAAGTGGCAGGGGCATTTTTCAAACCAAAGGGCATCACCACAAATTGGTAATGACCTCCTGGGGTAGAAAATGCTGTCTTGGCCTTGGCATCCTCAGCTAACCTGATTTGCCAATAACCAGCTGTTAGGTCAAATGTACTTAAGAAAGTTGCAGAAGCCAACTTATCTATCAGTTCATCTGCCCTAGGTATTGGATGGGCATCTGTCTTAGTGACAGCATTGAGACCCCTGTAGTCTACATAAAACCTCATCTCTCTCTTACCATCCTGGGTGTGAGGTTTAGGCACTAGAGCTACAGGACTAGCCCAAGGGCTCTCTGAGGGTTCAATGACTCCCAATTCCAACATCTTTTGTACTTCAGTTTTTATGCAGTCCCTGACGTGGTCAGGTTGCCTGTAGATTTTACTCTTTATAGGCAGACTGTCTCCAGTGTCCACCTCATGTGTGCACCAGTTTGTCTGACTGGGGGTCAGAGAAAACATTTGTCTGAAGGATTGAAGGACTTGCTTACAATCCTTTTGTTGATGCTCAGTGAGGCTGTCAGAAAAGACTACACCATCTACTGACCCATCATCAGGGTTCTGAGTGAGCAGGTCTGGGAGAGGGTCACTCTCTTCCTCCTGTCCCTCATCGGTGGCCATGAGCAAGCCCATGTCCTCCCTGTCAACAAATGCTTTGAGCCTATTCACATGAAGTACTCTGTGAGGGCTCCTGGGAGTTCCCATGTCCACCAAGTAGGTGACTTCTCCCTTTTGCTCAATGATGATGTGGGGCCCAGACCATTTGTCTTGGAGAGCTGCTGGGGCCACTGGCTCCAACACCCACACCTTCTGTCCTGCATGGTAAACAGTTAGGACAGCCTTTTGGTCATGCCAAGCTTTTTGAAGTTCTTGGCTGGCCTCCAGGTTTTTAGATGCCTTCTCCATGTACTCTGCCATCCTGGAGTGGAGACCAAGTACATAGTCCACTATGTCAAGTTTAGGTTTTTTGAGAGGTAACTCCCATCCTTCCTTCACAAGACATAGGGGTCCTCTTACAGGATGTCCAAACAAAAGCTCAAAAGGGCTGTAACCAACCCCCTTCTGTGGGACCTCTCTGTAAGCAAACAGAAGGCAGGGTAAAAGGATGTCCCATCTTCGCCTAAGGGGGTAAGTATATATTTGGTAGGGGATAGTTTATTCTATCGCTTGGCTCCTGTACTGCCTGATGTATTTCTGCCACTCTACCAATTAAGGGGTTTCCTACTTGTGTTGGCTGCATATTTGTCTGCTGTTGGACCTTGTCTGAGTTCTTGTCCTAAGCTTTTCAGGTAACCCTTTTATCATCCCTTTGAGGGTCCTGTTGAATCTTTCAACAATCCCATTGCATTGTGGGTGATAGGGTGTGGTAAATTTGTAATTTACACCACACTCCTTCCACATAGCAGTCAAGTATCCTGACATGAAGTTTGCACCTCTGTCAGAGACAACCTCCTTAGGAAACCCCACTCTGGAGAAAACTCCAACCAGGGCCCTGGCCACAACAGGAGCTGTAGTGGTCCTAAGGGGAATAGCTTCTGGATACCTGGTGGCACGATCCACTACCACCAGTATAAATCTGTGCCCAGATGCTGTTGGGGGGTCCATTGGTCCAACAATGTCAATCCCCACTCTTTCAAAGGGAACCCCACCACAGGTAGTGGTATAAGGGGGGCCTTTGTTGTGCCACCTGATTTGCCACTGGCTTGGCAGGTGATACATGAGCGACAAAACTCTTTAGTGTCCTCAGACATATGAGGCCAGTGAAAGTGTGGGGCAAGCCTGTCCCAAGTCTTGTTCTGGCCTAAGTGACCTGCAAGGGGAATTTCATGGGCTAAGGTGAGAAGGAAACCTCTAAGAGACAAGGGGATGGCCAGCCTCCTGGTAGCACCAGGCTTGGGGTCTCTTGCCTCAGAGTATAGGAGTCCATCGTCCCAATATACCTTATGGGCACCTGTAGCATTCCCTGCAGCCTCAGCAGCAGCCTGCTGTCTGAGGGGTTCAAGAGAGGAACAGTCTAACTGTGCCTGCCTCAAGTCTGCCCTGGAAGGTCCCCCTGTCCCAAGAAACTCAACCTGTTCAGGCTCAAGCTCTTCTAGGACAGTTCCCTCTGGGGTCTTGGGGTCAGTCTCCTGTGAGAGCTGATCCTCCACCTGAGGCAGGGGGGAAGGGTCAACCTTACCCCTACTGCTCTTTCTCTTGGGTAGTGTCTGGTCCATTCTTCCAGGATCCAGAACTAGTTCAGCTGGGCATTTCTTGGCCTGTGACCTAGTCACAGCAAGGACATGTGCTGATAAACCTAACATTTCCACATGAGTCCTATACTCCACATCTGACCATAAGGAGGATTCCAAATCATTGCCCAAAAGACAGTCCACTGGGAGGTCTGAACTAACAACAACCCTTTTGAGGCCATTTACCCCTCCCCAGGAGAAATTAACAAGTGCCATACTATGGGAGGTAGTGGCATTGCTAGCATTGGTCACCAGGTAGTCTGAACCTAGTATTACCTGGTCAGGGTCCACAAAGTTTGGTGTCACCATAGTGACACTGGCACAAGTGTCCCTGTAGGCCTGAGCCATTTTTCCATTGATCAAAGGCGTTTGCCTGTACTTGCCCAGAGTACTGGGACTTATTGTAGGGGTCATATCCATGTCCCCAGTACAAACAAGAACAGCCTGAGTAGGTATCCTGACTAAGTCAGAACCCGCCTCAGTTCCCAGGGTTAACCCCACTATAGCCTTGGGAGGATTACTACCACTACTAACTGTACTAGGGGGTGCAGATGCCTTAGGGGCAGTAGTGGTAGGAGTTGGGCCTTTCTTGGTGCACTCACTAAACCAGTGAGTATTACTTTTACAGTATTGGCACCATGGTTTCTTCTGACCATTATTCTTCTTCTTTTGGGAATTCTGGGAATTCTGGGACCCACCCTCTTTAGATTGTTGGGGCCCTGTTGAAGACTTCTGGTCATTTTGCTTATTCTCATTACCCTTGGGGTTTGCTTTCTTTTGGCCACCACCCTGGTTCTGGTTCTGCTGCTTGACCCTTTTCCTGACCCATCTGTCTGCCTTCTTTCCCAATTCTTGGGGAGAGGTCAGATCTGAGTCAATAAGGTGCTGATGCAACAACTGATTCTGACAATTACTTAAGATTTGTTCTCTCATAATTAGATTATACAATCCTGTGTAATCAGTAACTTTACTTCCCAGTAACCAACCTTCAAAAGCCTCAGTGGCACAATCAACAAAGTCAGCCCAATCCTGAGACTGAATTTTCTGGGTGTCTCTGAACAGCAACCTGTACTGTTCAGTTGTTAAGCCAAACCCATCAATCAGTGTATTCTTCAGGACTTGGTAATTGGTAGTGAGGAGCTTATCTCTACCTTTACCTTCAAAGGAGAGCCACAGTATAGCTGCCCACTGACTCTGGGGGATGCACTGGACAGTGCAGGGCCCCTCCAAAGCAGTCATCCATTTGTGGATGTCATCCCCTTGTTTAAAGGGGGGCACTATTTTACTCAGGTGTCTAGTATCAAAACTCCTGTCTTTATCCTTAGGGATATTGCTGCCACCAGTGGGGACTGCCCCACTCAACTGTTGCTCTCTAGCAAAGGCAAGCTTCTCTTTGGCAAGGGCCAGTTCTTCCCTCTGAATCCTCAGATTAGCCTGTTTCATCATGTTCTCTCCTCCGAGGGGAAGTCATTCTCCTCTGGGGAGAAGTCATTCTCATCTGAGAAGAGGCATGAGAGTGCACAGATCTATTGGAGTCCCTAGAATGAGACCTATCTCTTCTACCTCCAAAGTTAGGCCTGCTTAGGGTCAGTACTGGGGGTCCCCAGATCCTTCCCTATGTAGGTCTAAGTTGGCCCTAGTAAGTCTGCTGACTAGCTCAGGACCTTTGTCTGCCTCATCCCCAGAGATATCCTCTTCATCCTCCTCCTCCTCTACTTCTTCAGTTTCAGGGAGGCCAGGATCACCAAGGGTACCCTCTAAGGCTGGCATGCTCCCATCTGTCTGAGAAGCCTTTCTAGCATCATATGTCTCTAAGAGACCTAACAGAAAAGGAGTGGTAGGGTTAGAACCCTGTTTCAATTTCCTGGAGGTACACAATTGTCTCATCTCCTGGAAACTGAGAGCTGCATATCTGGAAAGGACCTGTGGAGGGTCACTAACCACTAGGGGAGTCTCTGAAGACTCTCCATGGGTAGACATGCTTCTAGTGAGGTGTAAGTGATGCACCTACCTACACTATGGGTTTTCCTACCGATCCCTTGCTAAGAGTTGTAGTCAGGGTGTGCTAGGCCCTTTCTACTACAACAGCTGGTTCAGTAGAACTCAGAGTATTTCTAAGCTTGTTATATGTACCTAGGTACCTTATGTGATCTTTCAAAGGATATTTCAAGATTATACGTGGTAAAAACAACAGCAAGCTCAAATCCCAACCGCTGCACACCAATGTGAGAAGTTGGCCTGATATATGATGCTCACTAATTCTAGTGATCACCTTGTATCAGTCCAAACAACCCTTATGGTGATTGGTTGTAAGTTAACCTGATAGACCAGCTATCCTAGTAGCGTGGACAAAAGCAGTCTTTAGGCTAAACTCTTTTGGCATGTGAAGCCAGCTGTTTTACCACAATATAACCCCTTGAATACCAGATGAAAGGACACCACACAGGTTGTTATGAAAATAAACGATATATTTATTAATAACAACACCTCTGAACTCTTTATGAGGTCAGAGGGCTGAGCACATGACAATACTACAAAAGAAATACGAGTTCGCACAATATCTACAAGTGTGCCTGAGGGGCACGGCAAACCATATACTCAAAACAATGGAATGCGAGGGAGGAAAATACTGTAAGAAGATCCAGAGGTTGGAGGATCGCTGGGACTACGCTACGAACTAGGTAAGTAAGGAGCAGGAGGCCCACGGGACTCACGTGCAGAGTGGAAACTCTCACGCGGGATGCGTACCAACGTCTATGGATGCTACAGTTTAGAAAGTTACGGATTCCGGACGAACCCGGCTGGATGGAGGGAAAACAACAGTGGACCTAGGCACTAGGATAGTGCACACATACTTCAGCACCTAGGAGCTTTAGTTACCTAACCCACAGGCTGCGGGTGCATAGGGCTGAAGTTGCGTCGGGTTTGCTGCGTTGATCCCGGTGATGCCTGAAACAAGAAGTTGCTGGCAGGCAGCCAGATGGAGTAGTCCGGTGGTTCCAAGGATGGAACTGGAAGGAAGAAGTCCTGAAAGGGAAGGGGACAGAGTCTTGGTCACTAGCCAGTGACGGTGCTGGAACCAGGAGGGAACCAGATGCTGTCGCCGCGTTCAGGTGAAGGAAGGGTTGCTTCTCTCTGTAGCTGCGCGGACCAGGAGCAGCTCTTCACGACCAGGCTGGAGGCACGAGCTGTCCCACGTAGTCTGCTGCTGTTGGCGGTGTCGGATCGTCGATCTGAACAACAGGCCTTGGCTAATGCAAGCCATGCGGTGGAACAAAGATGGCGTCTGGAGTGGACCAGGAGGGTCCGGGGTGCTTCTCTTTCACAAGGAAGCAAGGGCCAGTCTGGGGGACCAGACTAGCAGTGTCGAAATCTTCGGGTCGTCGTCTCAGAAGTCACAAGCCAGCCGGCAAGTGACCAGACAACAGGAAGGGCAGCAACCAGGCAAAAGGGCCCCACGCAGATCACGGGGATGCTGGGGGGCTGGTCTTTGGTGCAGGAGCTGCGTCGGTGTGGGGCTTCTCAGTCCCCAATGCACTCACTCGAGGAACCCTCAGGGGTTGTGCTGGAAGCGCTGTGCAGGTTTCTTCAAGATGGCCGTCTCCACGTTGCTCGTCGCACCCACGGGTCCCAGCTGTGCTGTGGATGTGGGTAGAGGTCAGAGAGGTCTGGAGGTCCGGGTCTTGTCGAGCTGGGTTGTCGGATTCCGGGATGGAAGGACTTTTCAACAAACCGCACAGGAGCTTGATGGTGCCTGCGAAGCAGGATGGTCACTCCCTGACCATAGGGGAGATTCTTCAGTCTTCTGGTGTCCAGGAGGTCGAAGGTCAAGAGTTCTTCGTGGAAGTTGTCAAGAGTAATCTAATCTGAAATGGGACCAGCTCCTACCTTTATTCAGCTAAAGGGGGCTGCACTACGACTAGGTCCCTCCCCTGGGTGGGACCAGGAAGCGGGGTGGTTATACCCCCATCCTTTGTCCAGTTTCCCACCAGAGCTGGGGCTGGAGTGCCCCAGCAACTGGTTGGAACCGATGTATGCACAGGGCACCTTGTGTGCCCCAGGCATGTCTCATTCCTTTCAGCCTTGGCCTACCTAATACACAAAATCCTGTCTGGGGTGGTGCTAGCACCTCCCAAGGCAGGAAACCCTTTGTCTGAGTCTCCCTTGCTGGAAGGACTCCCAGCAGCAGGAGGTCAGACTTGTGTCTGTGGTGGCAGCATCCATTTTGTGATGCTGAGGTTCGAGTTAACTTTAACCGGGGTTTACAGTTACATACATGTTGTGTCCCTCTAGAAGGGTGGAATGCCTACCCCGTTGCCAGAATTGGCGAGGGGTTAGTATTCCAATTCGTATGACACCTTACTCGACATGTTTCGATAATGCTATGCCAAAGTTAGCATTTAACCGCGAGGATTATAATGCACTTAAGAGTATATGGTATAGCGTTATCATGGAACAGCTATAAGGACTTGGTTCCGCAAGCTGCAAACGGGCTCAGCTCATGCCAGAGCACCATCTCACATAATTCCAAGCACTCTGCCTTCAGGATTGATAAGGCCTGCCATAGGAGTGACTGATAGGAATATATGTGTCCATTTTAGGGTTAGATATAGGAATACTATATCTAAAGCAAAGGGTGATTACACCACCTTGCCCCAGCTGTCGTGCAGCCAGTTGTGTCAGATTTGGGTGGCCAGCCAGGGGTGGCATAATACATGCTGCAGCCCCTGGTAGGCCCTGGGTACACCTATGCCCTGGATACCTAAGGTATACTGTACACGGACTGATAAGGTGGCCCAGTACCAATTGGTAAATGCACCTAGGGTACATGGTTGTAATTTAGAGAGAGAACAGCTAGGCTGTGGGTCTGATTAGCAGGCCCACAGCCAGGGAAAGTCGTAAACCAGTGAAGCAAAAAGCAAAAATCTGGGGTGGCCATGGGATTGCAGACCCCACTCTCCTACAACAAGCACGTGCTTTTCCCCCACAGGCACCATCTGTGCGTCCACATCAAAGCAATCAGCCTCCCTCCCAGCCTCCCTCCCACTGGCATCTGAAGCTTCCCCCAGCGTGCGCTCTCCTCCCCTAATTATTCACTTCACTTTCACGGCCGCCAGGCCGTGCATTTCTCTTCCCCCCCTCCCCACAGCAATGCCAAGAGCTTGTTTGTGATTCGTGACCCTTGTGCATATGTTTTGTACGGCTTTGTTTTAATACATTTTGGGAAGCTTGCCTCTGTTTTTGTGAAGCTTATGCACATTGGAGGGCTTTGTTTCTATATGTTTTCTGAAGGTGGCCACTAGTTTTGTGAAGATCTCGGTGCAGTCACAGAGCTCTCTGCCTGCAGCTTTCAGACAGACTGCCTGTTGCGTCCTTCCTGGCCGTCCTCCTCCCATTCCCATTCCCTCTCCCAGCAGCTTGGTATTTGATCCTGTTATCCATGACCCCCACTGCTCCGGGTCTCTGGATGTCCGTGGTCGGGGAGTATGATCTGTGCCCACAGCCCCCACAGACACCACTGCAAACAGGAGCTTTTGTACGCCATTGGACAGCGTGGAGCAGTGCGCTGTAATTTGGCTAATGGTGTCTCTCCTCAGCAGAACAACACAACATCGCAACTCTAAATTAAATTAAATGTTTTTTATCAAACAATTTTCAGAGGAAAAAAATAAGAGACATTTAATTTACTGGAATGAGTGGGTTGTTGCATTCTGTGGAATATAGTCTTTTAAACTGCAAGCTGTTACCAGGTACACTTATATTCTCCTTTAAAACGTGTTTACTTGCCCAGCTTAATTGACCATTTTGTCAGGGATGTTCGGTGAGGTTTTGTGCAGCCCCATACATGACTTTCATCTGGTCCCCTGATTACTTGTTTTCGAACTGAATAAAGTGATGACTTCAAATGCTTTTAAAAAAGTGTTGCAAACTGATGCTGCTTTAATCACAATTGACGAATGTTTCACAAACTGTAGACACCGCTTAGTCTACCTCAGACCCCTGTGCTGTGAACCAGTGACTGCAGTGTAGAAGTGCACGGTGTAGCCCCTTCCCCCTCTTCATAATGTAAACAATGGAAGCCCAGCCCTTAACATAAACAATCCTGTTTAAAGTGCTAGCCACTGCTGCAAATTCCCACAAGCAGCGCTTTCAACTAATCCACTTATTTAAATACATAACACACTATCTCATTCTACATAATCCCGCTACAGTTCATACCATTTAATTTCTAACCACATAATGCCGCATCACACCAGGCAACATATTTTCACTACACAACTCCACAACAAAAAAAATGTAAATACAACCCATCTCTACATTGCACTTCAAAAAACCTTATCATCTTTTCCACACAAGGACACTGCCCCTCTCATTCCCTCACACTACCACCAACACCTCTCATCTCACAATGTGCCGTCTCACCCTACCCCTTAACCCTTCACCCTGCCCCCACCACCTCTCGATATTGCTGCTTGTTCTGGTGCTGTGATTCGAAACTGTATCAAACGATGGAATCCTACCATTTGTCATTTTTTTCAGGGAGGAGAGGGTACTCTGTTTTCCCCCAGCAAATATTACCCCACGAATTGGAGTTTGGATTTTTTATCTCGGATTGAAAAACGGAAAAAACGATTTACATGTAGTGTCTACTTTTTTTGGCTCGCTGAGCCAACGCACACACACAACCAAACAGACACACAACCCCACACACACAACACCCCCACACACACAACCACACACATAAAACCCCACACACACCCACCACACACACAACCACACACACACACACACACCACACGCGCACACACAACCACACACACACACAACCACACTCAACCACACACAACTCCAAACACAACACACACAACCCGAACACAGCACACACAACCACACACAACTCCACACATACACAACCACACACACACATGACACACACACAACACACAACAACACACAACTATCTATCTATCTATCTATCGCCCTCACTCTATCGCCCTCCCTCTATCTATCACCCTCCCTCTATCTATCTATCACCCTCACTCTATCTATCTATCTATCTATCGCACTCACTCTATCTATCTATCGCATCACCACAGCATCACTCAGCACCACCACAGAATCACTCAGGGGCACCACAACATCACTATGCGCTACTACAGCATTACTGAACACTACAGCATCACTCATCCCCACCAGAACATCACTCAGCGCCACCACAGCATCAATCTGTGCAACCATTCAACAACAACTGGTTCAAATACGTTCTCTCAATGTTTCAAGCTTTATTACAAATGTCACAAAAAGATGTTAATATTTCACTTCTGTTCTTGGATTTTCGTGACAATAAAATACACTGAACATAATCTTCACAAAAGTTATTTACAAAAGTTAAAGCTATTGCCATTATAAATTACAATAACTTTTATTTAAGTACTAATTATTTAAAAAAATTAAAAGCCATTGTTATTTGTAATATCAATACATCTAAGTCACGTAAATACAACACATATTGCATTACAAATGCTATAGGTGTCAAATTTGCGAAAGTTAAAACTATTGGCATTGCAAATGACAAAGCTATTAATTTCGCGCTTCCACCAGGTACACACCACCAGACGTCAGTGCACGCTTTCACCAGGCACACACACCACCAGCCGTCAGTGCACGCTTTCACCGGGCACAAACACCACCAGCCGTCAGTGCACGCTTTCACTGGGCACAAACACCACCAGCCGTCAGTGCACGCTTTCACCGGGCACAAACACCACCAGCCATCAGTGCACGCTTTCACCAGGCACAAACACCACCAGCCGTCAGTGCACGCTTCCACCAGGCACACACCACAAGACGTCAGGGCACGCTTTCACCAGGCACACACCACCAGCCATCAGTGCATGCTTCCACCAGGCACACACACCAACAGCCGGCCAGGCACACACACACCACCAACCATCAGTGCTTGTTGTGCCTTTCTGCCCTCTGCATCACCACAACATCACTCAGCGCCACCACAGCATCACTCAGCACCACCACATCATCACTCAGCGCTACCCCAGCATCACTCAGCACCACCACAGCACCACCACAGCACCACTCAGCACCACCACAGCACCAACACAGCACCACCTCAGCATCACTCAGCACCACCACAGCATCACTCAGCACCACCACAGCACCATCACAGCACCACCTCAGCACCACCTCAGCACCACCACAACACCACTCAGCAGCACCCCAGCACCACTCAGCACCACCACATCACAACTCAGCACCACCACAGCACCACTCAGCACCACCACAGCACCACCTCAGCACCACCACAACACCACTCAGCAGCACCCCAGCACCACTCAGCACCACCAAAGCACCACTCAGCACCACCACAGCACCACCACAGCACCACCACAGCACCACCTCAGCATCACTCAGCACCACCACAGCATCACTCAGCACCACCACAGCACCACCACAGCACCACTCAGCACCACCACAGCATCACCACAGCACCACCTCAGCATCACTCAGCACCACCACAGCATCACTCAGCACCACCACAGCACCATCACAGCACCACCTCAGCACCACCTCAGCACCACCACAACACCACTCAGCAGCACCCCAGCACCACTCAGCACCACCACATCACAACTCAGCACCACCACAGCACCACTCAGCACCACCACAGCACCACTCAGCACCACCACAGCAACACTCAGCACCACCACAGCATCACTCAGCACCACCACAGCATCACTCAGCACCACCTCAGCACCACCACAGCACAACTCAGCACCACCACAGCACCACTCAGCACCATCACAGCACCACCACAGCATCACTCAGCACCATCACAGCACCACTTAGCGCAACAAAAGCACCACTCAGCACCATGAAAGCACCACTCAGCACAACCACAGCACTACTCAGCGCAACCACAGCATCACTCAGCGCAACCACACCATCACTCAGCGCAACCACAGCATCACTCAGCACCACCACAGCACCACCTCAGCACCACCACAGCACCACCTCAGCACCACTCAGCACCACCACAGCACCACTCAGCACCACCACAGCACCACTCAACACCACCACTCAGCACCACCACAGCACCACTCAGCACCACCACAGCACCACTTAGCGCAACAAAAGCACCACTCAGCACAACGAAAGCACCACTCAGCACAACCACAGCACTACTCAGCGCAACCACAGCATCACTCAGCGCAACCACACCATCACTCAGCGCAACCACAGCGTCACTCAGTGCAACACCAGCATCACTCAGCGCAAGAACATTATTACTCAGCTCAACCACAGCACCACTCAGCACCACCACCACAACATCACTCACCAGCACCACCACAGCACCACTCAGCACCACCACATTATCACTCAGCACCACCACATTATCACTCATCACCACCACAGCACCACTCTGCACCACCACAGCATCATTCAGCACCACCACAGCACCACTCAGCACCACCACATTATCACTCAGCACCACTCAGCACCACCACAGCATCACTCACCACCAGCACAGCACCAGCACAGCACCACTCAGCACCACCACAGCACCACCACAGCATCACTCAGCACCACCACAGCATCACTCAGCACCACTACAGCACCACCTCAGCACCACCACAGCACCACTCAGCACCACCACATCACCACTCAGCACCACCACAGCACAACTCAGCTCCATCTCAGCAGCACCACAGCACCACTCAGCACCACCACAGCACAACTCAGCACCACCACAGCACCACCTCAACAGCACCACCCAGCATCACCACAGCCCCACAGCACCACCACGTCACCACTCAGCACCACCACAGCACCACTCAGCACCACCACAGCACCACTCAGCACCACCACAGCACCACTCAGCACCACCACAACAACACTCAGCACCACCACAGCATCACTCAGCACCACCACAGCATCACTCAGCACCACCACAGCACCACCTCAGCACCACCACAGCACCACTCAGCACCACCACAGCACCACTCAGCACCACCACAGCACCACGCAGCGCAACAAAAGCACCACTCAGCACAACAAAAGGACCACTCAGCACAACCACAGCACTACTCAGCGCAACCACAGCATCACTCAGCGCAACCACAGCATCACTCAGCACCACCACAGCACCACCTCAGCACCACCTCAGCACCACCACAGCACCACTCAGCACCACCACAGCACCACTCAGCACCACTCAGCACCACCACTCAGCACCACCACAGCACCACTCAGCACCACCACAGCACCACTTAGCGCAACAAAAGCACCACTCAGCACAACGAAAGCACCACTCAGCACAACCACAGCACTACTCAGCGCAACCACAGCATCACTCAGCGCAACCACACCATCACTCAGCGCAACCACAGCATCACTCAGTGCAACACCAGCATCACTCAGCGCAACAACATTATCACTCAGCTCAACCACAGCACCACCACATTATCACTCAGCACCACCACAGCACCACTCAGCACCACCACCACAACATCACTCACTAGCACCACCACAGCACCACTCAGCACATCACATTATCACTTAGCACCTCCTCATTATCACTCATCACCACCACAGCACCACTCTGCACCACCACAGCATCATTCAGCACCACCACAGCACCACCACATTATCGATCAGCACCACTCAGCACCACCACAGCATCACTCACCACCACCACAGCACCAGCACAGCACCACTCAGCATCACCACAGCACCACCACAGCACCACCACAGCATCACTCAGCACCACCACAGCACCACCACAGCATCACTTAGCACCACCACAGCACCACCATAGCACCACCTCAGCACCACCACAGCACCACTCAGCACCACCACAGCACCACTCAGCACCACCACATCACCACTCAGCACCACCACAGCACAACTCAGCACCACCTCAGCAGCACCACAGCACCACTCAGCACCACCACAGCACAACTCAGCACCACCACAGCACCACCTCAGCAGCACCACAGCACCACCCAGCATCACCACAGCACCACTCAGCACCACCACATCACCACTCAGCACCACCACAGCACCACTTAGCAGCAGCACAGCACCACGCAGCACCACTCAGCACCACCACAGCACCATTCAGCACCACCACAACAACACTCAGCACCACCACAGCATCACTCAGCACCACCACAGCATCACTCAGCACTACCACAGCACCACCTCAGCACCACCTCAGCACCACCACAACACCACTCAGCACCACCACAGCACCACTCAGCACCACCACAGCACCACTCAGCACCACCACTCAGCACCACCACAGCACCACTCACAGCACCACTCAGCGCAACAAAAGCACCACTCAGCACAACAAAAGCACCACTCAGCACAACCACAGCACTACTCGGCGCAACCACAGCATCACTCAGCGCAACCACAGCATCACTCAGCGTAACCACAGCATCACTCAGTGCAACACCAGCATCACTCAGCGCAACAACATTGTCACTCAGCTCAACAACAGCACCACTCAGCACCTCCACATTATCACTCATCACCACCACAGCACCACTCTGCACCACCACAGCATCATTCAGCACCACCACAGCAGCACTCAGGACCACCACATTATCACTCAGCACCACCACAGCACCACTCAGCACCAGCACAGCATCACTCATCACCACCACAGCACCAGCACAGCACCACTCAGCACCACCACAGCACCACCACAGCACCACCTCAGCATCACTCAGCACCACAACAGCATCACTCAGCACCATCACAGCACCACCACAGCACCACCTCAGCACTACCACAGCACCACTCAGCACCACCACAGCACCACTCAGTACCACCACAGCACCACCTCAGCACCACCACAGCACCACTCAGCATCACCACAGCACCACTCAGCACCACCACAGCACCACTCAGCACCACCACAGCACCACTCAGCACCACCACAGCACCACCACAGCACCACCACAGCACCACCTCAGCATCACTCAGCACCACAACAGCATCACTCAGCACCACCACAGGACCACCACAGCACCACCTCAGCACCACCACAGCACCACTCAGCACCACCACAGCACAACTCAGCACCACCACAGCACCACCTCAGCAGCACCACAGCACCACTCAGCATCACCACAGCACCACTCAGCACCACCACAGCACCACTCAGCACCACCACAGCACCACCACAGCACCACTCAGCACCACCACAGCATCACTCAGCACCACCACAGCACCACTCAGCACCACCACAGCACCACTCAGCACCACCACAGCACCACTCAGCACCACCACAGCATCACTCTGCGTCACCACAGCAACACTCAACACCACCACAACATCACTCAGCGCCACCCCAGCATCACTCAGCCCCACCCCAGCATCACTCAACAACACAGCAACATCACTCTGCACCACCCTAATATCACTCAGCATCACCACATTATCACTCATAACAAATACAACAACTCTCACCACCACAAAAACATTACATTACACCGGTGACGCACGCCAATCGCAACGCGACGTCAAAAACGTAGCGCTGCGATTGGCTGGAAAAAACTTCAATAACAAATACAACACGGAACTCAAAGGGAAAAAAAATATTGAACGCAAAAAAACATAACGTACATTACGTCAAGGGGACACATTGAAAGTAAAACTTTAACAATTACCTAATGAGAAAACAAAAAACCTGCTAAAGGTGGGCCACACAAATAAACATTTTTGAAAGTTAAAAAATGGAATAAAACGCACAGACCATATCCCTCACAAATATTTGAAACACTTCGTTGATTCTCAATGCTATTTCCAAATATTATAATCACAAACACCATTATAAATTCATAGTGTGTCCCAGTCTGCCTCCATTTTATGTTTAATCCAACATACATCCTTTCAAGAAATGACCATCTTACACCTCTGACCTACACAAGTGTACCTCAAAGTCCTGCTATGTACCAAACCACAAACACAAAAAACTTTTGTGAATGTCACAAATAACATTCTATAAAAAACAAAATAACAAATGATCTTTTACTCACAAAAGAAATGAAAACCACACTATAACCAAATCACGACAATAACCAATAATACGTTCATTTATATCACCTTGAATTATCACTCACCAAATAAAATTAAAAAAAAATTTTATAAAGAGAATCGCAGGAAAAATGGGAATAAAGTGAACATTCAGATAAAACGGAACTGCTAACTCAAAGGAACATCCACATTTGCAATTTTAAAATGTGTTGACTAACATTATTCGCATATTACGTTTAGAACGACAACAAAAAAATAAAAGACTTTCACAAAAATACATTTACGCACCTTCATATAAACTATGTGCTTCGAATAAAAATCGAACATTTTCAGGTAATAACACCACAATAAATAATTAATTACATACGCGCAATAAAAAAATTGACACAATATAGATTACATACAATGCAAATATATACAATAATGTAATACACTAAGAAAATATTCATTAAAACATAGCACATCCAATTAATACATGAATAAACTCAAAGTACTTACCCCTGAAGGGAAAATACATTTTTTGTACAGAATTCATCCAATAAAACCAATACATTTTTAAAATTACAGTTCTCAGCAACATATACATAATATATCACATTTCAAACCATTAAATTACAGTTACATTAGGTAAATACGCTATTACTAAGACAGTCGCGAACGAAAAACTAAAAAAATTATCGACATTCAGTAATAAACATTAGTAAATGTATTCACACTATCAATAGTATATTCATTTAACTTAAAAAAACACATAAAAATACACTCTTACCTGTCAAACGACGCAGCAACAGGACAGGAACAACAACACGCCTTCCGCGCCCCACGATTCGCGATCTTCTGGGGAATTCCCCGGTGACGCACGCCAATCGCAACGCTACGTCAAAAACGTAGCGCTACGATTGGCTGGAAACAAACATCAATCAAAAATTGAACACGGAAGGGGAAAAAAAAATAACTAGACCGCTGACCTACTTAACGTAAGCAGCGTCAAGAAGACCCATTGCGTCCGCCATTTAAAACGGCACACAAACCACCAATTAGACACACACCACAAACTAAATATTACAACACACACACACATACACATACAAAGTTACATAGACATTACATTTATTACATACTACACGAAAACACTTACATACCTTCAATTCTACACATATACACATCACACACTAAAAATAGCAACACTACAATACACTCATACGACACCAGCAAAGCATAAATCTCAAACACCACACCACAACGCAACTCACCACCACAATACCACTCAACAAGAATACAGCATCACTACAGCGCAACCACAGCATCACTCAGCGCAACCACATCATCACTCAGCACAACAACAGCATCACTCAGCACCACCACAGCATCACTCTGCACCACCACAGCAGCACTCAGCACCACCACATAATCACTCAGCACCACCACATTAGCACTCAGCACCACCACATTATCACTCAGCACCACTCAGCACCACCACATAATTAAAAACCACATAATTGCACTCTACTGAATGCAACACACACTCCACACAATAACACTCAGTGCCACATAATTTTTTTTTTAAACAGTTTTTATTGGTTTTTTAGCATTGTAACAATACAGGTACAAGTCTTTATCAGTCTTATGAGAACACTCAGTGAGGTTCACTCTTTGGTTTGATCATTAGTTTGCAGTTTTGTTCAGCAGTGTACAACATAAGAAAAGTATTCCTACAATATATGGGTTACCAAATGTTCTTATATCTACACACAACTTTCTCGAGTATCACGTATTTGATAACAGTACTTCAATGAATAGTCACATCAACAAAAATAGTATTCAAATTCCCTTTTGGTTCCCCTCTTACTCATAGATAGGACGTCATCATACAAATATTACTGCTAGTATCCCACCCTACGGGCTCATTTCAGGTTCGGACAGTTCCTGCGGGGGTTCACATATGTTACCTCGGTATATGTTCCATTTCTCCCAGATTTTGGACCATTTTTTCGGGCATCCCCTGTGGACATATACCGCCCTTTCTGCCACCATCGCCGCATCCATATCATTTTCCCATTGCGCTCTCATAGGTAGTAGGTTGGATCCCCATTGTCTGGCAATATTCCGTTTTGCTAAAGTCATGCGTAGTGTAGCCCATGTTTGTAACCCCCGGTTGAGGTCTGTGGGTGACCATATATTTAATATGCAGCATCTAGGTTCCGGCTGCAGTTCTACTCCGCTTGCTTCAGAAATGTCCGACATGACATAAGTCCAGCATGTTTGTATTTTAGGACAGTCCCACAGTGTATGGTAGTATGTACCTCGTATTCCACAACCTCTCAGGCATTCGGGTTCCGGTATGTGTCCCAGTTTGTGCAAAAGGGTGTGTGGATAGTATACTCTGTGTAGTATCTTTAGTTGTATGAGTTTTAGCCGAGATGGTATGGAGGCGTCTCTTGCCGAGGCTAGTGCATGCAACCAGTCTTCGTCATCTATGTCTCCTAATTCTACCTCCCATTTGCTCCGAAGTACTACCGTGGGCTCTGGAAGATTGTTTATGAGTTTACGGTACGTGAGCGAGATTGCCTTTTTTTCCAGATGGTCAGTAAGGAGTCTATCCTCCAGTGGGGAGGAGTCAGCTAGTGTGGTCCCTGATGGAATGGCACCCTGTAAGGCATGTCTGATTTGTGTATAGCGGTACAATTCAGTATCCGCCATTCCATACTTTTCTTTAAGGGCCTCAAATGTAATGATCGCTCCCCGGTTCCACATGTCTCCTATTTTTGAAATACCGATTAGGTCCCATTGTCTGAATCCCTTAGTGTTAGCCAAGGTACCAAGACGCCATGTGTCCCATAGTGGGGTGGCAAGTGTGAATACTCCCTCCCATCCAAGGGCTCTTTGTGCTGTGTGCCAGATCCTGACAGTATGGGCCGTCGGGCCTGTGAGCGAGTGTCGTCTTTTGTTGGTGTATAGGGCTTTCATCAGTTTGTCTGTGGGGAGGATAGTTCTATCTAGGCTGTACGCTGGATTTTGTTGTGGGGCATGTAACCACTGGTTAACGACCGATAGTTGTGCGGCCCAGTAGTATAGTCTAACACTTGGTAGTGCGATCCCTCCATCGTACCAGCTGCGGATAAGTTTGGAGTGTGCTATACGAGCCGGTTTACCGTCCCATAACAGTGAGGAGATTTCTGCATCTATCGCTTTAAAGTAGGTGAGGGGGATCGGAAATGGGGTATTCTGCAGTGCGTAAAGGAATCGTGGAAGCGAGAGCATTTTGAAAAGTGCTGCCCTTCCTAATAGTGTCAGAGGGAGGGAGCGCCAGTGTTTCACATCCGATTTGAGCCGCTGTAGGGGTTTTAACAGATTTTCTTCCATAAAGACGGAATTCTGTGGCGTGACATAGATTCCGAGGTATCGGAACCATCTGGTTACTGTTTGTAATGGACACGTAGGAGGCAGTGTGGGTGGTTGACCGTGTAGTATGTACAGGAGTGATTTAGTCCAATTAATTGTGTAGCCTGATATTTCTCTATATTTCTCCAGGACGTCTAGTAGGGTCAACAGTGACGTGGTCGGGGACATCAGGTAGAGCAATACGTCATCGGCATAAAGGGAGATACGGTCTTCCCATCCCGGTTCCCATGTGATCCCCCGGATCAGCGGCTCTGTGCGTATTTTCACCGCTAATGGTTCCAGTATGAGCGCGAACAAGAGTGGGGACAGTGGGCACCCCTGTCTTGTGCCGCGACCCAGCGTGATCGTACGTGAGGTGTGGCCGTTGGCAACCACCTGAGCCAGGGGAGCTGTGTATAGCAATTTAATCCAATTACAGAATTTGGGCCCAAATCCCATCTTCCGGAGCACTGCAAACAGAAAAGGCCACTCCACTAGATCAAATGCCATAGTGGCGTCTAAGGACAGAATGGCCGCCTCTTCACTCAGCATTGGAATACGGTGAAGTACGCCGTTAAGACGTCTCAGATTGAGAGATGTATTTCTCCCGGGCATGAAACCCGATTGGTCTGGGTGTATTAAAGTTGTGAGGTGTGGTTGTAGCCGTAGTGCCAAGAGTTTCGCTAGAACTTTTGCGTCCGTATTCATTAGTGAGATCGGACGATATGAGGACGTTTGGTCAGGTGGTTTGCCAGGTTTATGTATAGCGACAATAGTGGCCAAGCGTTGATCTTCTGACAATATACCCCGTTCAAGACAGTCATTATACATGGGAAGCATGTGAGGGATAGGTTGTTTGGCCATTGTTTTATATAATTCCACCGGCAGGCCATTTGGCCCCAATGCTTTGCCCGTGTGTAAGGCTGCTAGCGCTTTCCCCAATTGTTCCACCGTTAAATCATCGTCTAGGGCTTGGGCGTCTTTCTGTGATAGAGTGACCAGTGGTATGTCATGTAGGAATTGTGTGCTGTCTTCTTCTGTCACAGTGCTACGCGCAGTGTATACTTTTTCGTAATATGAGGCTAGTTTTTCAACTATTCTGTGGGGGAATGTAGTGTGTGTGCCATCAGTGAGTGTTAGATGGGCTATCCACCTGTCAGCTTTTTCTTTTTTTTCGAGCCAGGCGAGCATTTTCCCTGTTTTGTCACCCAGCTCGTAGATCCTATGTAGGGTATCGGTGTGCCTAGCTTTGGCCATCTCTTCTGCATATGCCCTGTATTCGCGTGAGTGCAGGGCAAGCGTTTGCGCTGTGCCGTCTGTGGGATCAGATGTGTGGGCTAGTTCTGCCGTGAGGACGGCTGATTCTAATTGTTCCATGGTCTCCCTCTGGCTCTTTTTATGTCTGGTAATAGTGGAAATGGCTTGTCCTCTGATGACTGTTTTATAAGCTTCCCACAGGATTGATGGCGAGTCAACTGATGATAGGTTTTCTTCAAAGTATTGTGTGGTTGCAGTGTTCAAAGCTTTTGCAATTTTGTGATTCTTCAGGTAACCTGGGTAAATTGGATAGATTCTCTGTCGCCTTGTGGGCTGTGTGGTGTAGGTGAGGTGAATTGGGGAGTGATCTGATATCCCTCTCGGTAGATGTTCTATGGAAGTTATCGTTTCAGGGGGTAATGCTAGTGTTAGCAGATAGTCTATACGGGAGAGACTGTTGTGTGCTCCCGAGTGAAATGTGTAATAACGGTCATCAGGATGTTTAATCCTCCACATGTCCACAAGCCCCATTGCGTCCTGGAATGCTTTAAAGAGTTGGCTCGGTCCAGTCGTGTCTCGGGGAGGTTGACGGTCTATAGCGGCATTAAGCACCGCATTAAAGTCGCACCCAATGATTAGGTTTCCCTCAGGGAGTTCGAGTATTAGTTTCCCTAGATCCTGAAAGGTCCCTTGATGCAGTAACGGGGGGACATATACTGACAATATATTGTAGGTCCGTCCTTCCCATTGACATGTAATCCCTGCAAAACGCCCTTGGTCGTCCGTCCATGTGTGTTTGATTATCAATGGAGCATTCTTACTGATTAGGACTCCGACTCCCCTGGAGCCGGAGGAGAACTCAGCATGTGTGACCATTTTGAACCCCCAACGATTCATTGCTTGAGTGGCTCTGCCCGTGAGGTGCGTTTCCTGTAGGAGGACAATCGTGGGCGCCCTTCGCTTTAGGTATTGCAGGACCAGCCCCCGTTTA
Organism: Lissotriton helveticus; assembly: GCF_964261635.1. Taxonomy (NCBI): domain Eukaryota; kingdom Metazoa; phylum Chordata; class Amphibia; order Caudata; family Salamandridae; genus Lissotriton; species Lissotriton helveticus. The sequence continues at coordinate 673,596,833 of NC_136073.1, read as the reverse complement.
ATTTTGTGTCCTAGACCGTTCACATTCCAAGAAACAATTGTCAGTGGGGGGGATGTCAATTTTTGCAACTGGGAATTAGGGCCCATTAAATTGTTATCCACCATAGTGTCTAGTACGTGGGTGTGTCCGTAGTAGTGCGGAGGGCGTTTGTGTCACTGCCGGCGGCAAGTTGCTGCCCGGGGAGGGAATCCGAGCTGTAGACACTCGTCCCGCTGGGTGGGTGAAGCGCCAGTAGCGAGTGTTGAATGTATGATGGGAGTCGGCCTCGGTCGAGGCATTACGTCTGAGTGTGTGAGGGAGAACCAAAGTGAGTGTGGCATGTATACATGCTAGGGCTAACCAAGCCATAAACCTAGAACAAAAACAGAACAAAAACATTACATGTAAACCCCTTGCCCCCCTCCCTGCCTCCCTGCCCGGTGGGTTAAGAACTTCCCACCTCCCCAACTGAGCAGAGTGCTTATAGTCCCAACTTATGAGTATTGTTCGTGGGGGTGAGACTTCTGTGGTCTTCGTAGAGTCCCTCTCTCCGCAAATATCATGCAATGTCTTTCAGATCAGGTTTTCTTACCTGCATGATTTCTTATGCCCTCGGTCCGAGTCTCACCACGTTCGCTGTTGCGAATACGACCAAGCAGCTTCGCCGCCATTGGCATACTCCTTGTCCCATCGGAGAGCGTGGTTGGAGTTTCTAGTCAATCAGTTTGTATCCAACATGCCGAGTGAAAGACAAACCGTCCTGTCGGCTGTGGGTTGTCTCCTGTCTATTCGGTGTCGTCAGTGATCTGTGGGCTCTTATTTCCGTTGTTCCGCCGTGGGTCGCGATTCTTGGGTCCTCTAGCCGGTCTCCAGCCTTCTAGCCAGTCTTGGGCGTCCCGCGGCGATTCAAAAAACCATGTCTTTCCTTCCGATTCGACGCGGAGCCTTGCCGGGAAGATCATTGAGTATTTAAGTTCTCGAGCCCGCATTTCTTTCTTCACGTCTATGAAGCCCCTTCTTTGTTGGGCTACTGCAGCTGTGTAGTCTGGGTAGAAATTAACGTCTGAATTGTCAATTTTGAGCGGCGGCCGTGTTCGTGCTGCTTGTAAAATGGCGTCCTGGTCCCTGAAGTTGAAGATGCGCACCAAAATGGGGCGGGGTGGGGCCCCCGGTTTGGCCTTTCCACCGGGTACCCGGTGGGCCCGCTCCACCGAGAAGTAGTTGGATAATCCCTTGGGCTTGAGCTGCTTTTGTATGAGGTCCTCAATGTAGAGATCCAGGGCCGGGCCACCTTCCGTTTCTGGCACACCTATTAAGCGGACGTTATTGCGCCTGGAGCGCCCTTCTTGATCATCGAGTTTGGCCCGTAGTGTGGTATTGTCATTTTCCAGCTGTAAGACCCTACGTTGCAGATCCGATGTGTCCCCAACGAGTCCTGTGGTGGTCTTCTCCACCTCCCCAAGGCGATCTGACATCTTCGCTAAATCGGCTCATATCAGGGACACGTCCCTAGATATGGTGCCCATTGAGGATTGCATCATTTTTAAGGTGGCCATCACATCATGAAGGGTGACTTTTTCGGTATCATTGGGGACGCCACCGGGCTGGGGCGATGTGCGCAGTGTGTCTCCTCTGGAATTGTCAGGCGGGTCTTTGTGGTATGCGAATTTGTCTAGCTTCGAGGTCTGTTTTCCCCTTGTCCCCCTGCCACTCATATTGTTTCACACAGGATTTGTCCCCCTGCGTGTAGTTGATATTCGCCCCCGGTTGTGTCAGAGTCTCAGGGGGGTAGCGGGCCTCGTGTCATATTCCCTGGGTGAGCCGGGTTGGGCGGTCGTGCTCTGGTGCCAGTAATGTGGCCCGCAGTTATTGTCAGCGTGAGCTAGTTCGCCAGGGCGTCGCGGCCATAGGTACAGAGTAGAGAAGTCAGGGCTTGGCAGGTAAGTCGCTCTGTTGGCTTTAAGCAGGTCGGGGTGCGGGTTTTCGCGCCTCTTACCGTCCGGTCGCTGGCGGTTGGATCGCTGTGGTGGTCCACGGTCTGGTGCCCGGCTAGGGAGTCGGTGCGGCTGCGGAAGGCACCAGGGTGTGGCGAGCAGCCGCGGCCGCGGCCGCACGATGTGTCTCCCCGCGGGTTTGCGGCTGCCGGTGGCCGCACCTCCTCACCGGTCCGCTGTTGCGCCTTCTCCCCTCGATGCAGCGTTCGCACAGGGGCTACGTGGGGCTTCGCTGGGGTTACGGAGGCTTTGGTATCGTTATGGGAGGGCAGCGCATCCGTGCGCGGTATGCGCCCACCCGTGCTTCGGAGTATTTGGCTTGGCCGGGCACGCCTCCTACTTTAGTCCGGGGCTGCAGGCGCCAAAATAGGCCTCAGGGTCCACCGCGGTGTAACTCCTCGAGCCAGTCGTGTACCGGAACCCAGGGCGGCTCGTCGTGCACCGGAGGATTAGCCGAGTCAGGCGGTGCGGAGCATGAGTTGCGATGAGACGGATAACTGAGCGGATTTATCGAGAGAGGGCTCTTCAGTCACAGAGCTCCGTTATTGTGCGGCCATCTTGGCTGGTAGCTAGCCACGCCCCCCCAGTGCCACATAATTAAACAACACATAATTACACTGTACTCTATGCAACATACACTCAAAATGCAACTCAGTGCCACATAAATACACAGCACTCAATGCTACATTCACTCAAAATACAACTCAGTGCCACATATTTATACGCTAAATAATTACACTGCACTCAATGCCACATACACTCCAAATAACACTCCGTGCCACATAATTAAAATGCAATCAATGCAATATACATTATAAATACCGCTCAGTGCCACATAATTAAACACCACAGCATTACACTGCACTCAATGCAACATACACTCCAAATACCACTCAGTGCCACATAATTACACAGCACTCAATGCAACATACAATCCAAATACCACTCTGTGCCACATAATAAAACACCACATAATTACAATACACTCAATGCAACATACACTACAATTACCACTCAGTGCCAAAAAATTACACACCACATAATTACAATGCACTCAATGCCACATACACTCCAAATACCACTCAGTGCCACATAATTACACTCCGAACAATGCAATATACATTACAAATACCGCTCAGTGCCACATAAATAAACGCCACATAATTACACTACACTCTATGCAACATACACTCCAAATACCACTCAATGCAACATATTTACACAGCACTCAATGCAACATACACTCCAAATACAACTCTGTGCCACATACTTATATGCAACATACACTCCAAATACAACTCAGTGCCACATAATTACACACCACATAATTAAACTCTACTTGATGCAACACACACTCCACGTAATACCACTCAGTGCCACATATTTATCTGCTACATAGTTACACTGAACTCCATGCAACATACACTCCAAACAATACCACTCAATACCACAAAATTACACACCACACACTTACACTCTAAAGAATACAACATAAACTCCCCATAGTTCAACTCAGTGCCACATAATTATATGCTAGAAATCAATGTGTGGGGAGAAGGAATGAGTGATCATTCAGTTTCCTTAAGTTTAAATCAACTAATCAAATAGGGGAAAGATCACTTGTCCTGCATAACCTGGGTATGCAGTTTACGTTCTTACCAGTCCCAATATAACCCTCATGCACGTGTGTTAGATGGTCGTTCGAGCGGTTTATCTTGATTCTCCGCTGTCCCTCACACGTGTGTGCATAATCATCGGGTCTTTTTTGTTTTATGCACCCTCCACCAGGAGGTTGTACCCTTGGTTAGGATCAGTAGTGATCAGTGATTGGTGTGTGAAATAGTGAGGTGAAAATATTTACGTTTTAAAAATCTCTAATTTCCAGAATTATGTGTTTATTAGTTCTGGTTTGGAGATAATAAAATTACTTATAAGTGACTGAGAGTGGTTATGACTCTCTCACATTAACATTAGTGGGGTAGGTCGACATGTTTCAGCCCTTGTGTGCCAGACGGTCAGTGGGCTTTCTTCAGGACCAATGTGATGATTGTGGAGCGACCAGAGGGCATCTCTGTGTATGTGAAGCAATACTGGTGTTTCCTAGTATGCTAATATATGATTATGAAGTATTATTCACAATGACTCCATGAAGGTCTTTAGGTACCTGTAAATAAAAAACATAAACACTAGACAAAGGGTAAGGGTATGGGTATACATTTAGCTGATAACACTGGTTCAGTGACCAGGAACGGTTTGCGCCATTTTGGCGTAACAACTAAAAAATAGCAATACTTTATACAACTGTCGCTAGCTCTAGGTCAGGGTCAACTCTCGCATTCATAGTACTATGTTGTATCTAATAGCAGGCTGTAGACTGCCTCTGTAGTTCGCCTGCATGCCGCTATTTTCTTTCTATTGTGCCACCTGTCATGGTTTTTACTTATCGACACTATCGTAGTCGTCGTTTTACATCTAAGCATGTGGTTTCGAATTGCATTCACACCGCTTTTAATGGGTTTTATGAATCAGCGTTAGCGTCGTTCTTTTAAACAGCCGTTCACTAAACCGATGAAAGTTCTCTGGTTCTATGTCCTAAATGACAATTTGGTTCTAGCGGTATTGTATTTTCACGTTCTGAAAGATCTATCAAGATCCACCCACACTCATTGCACAGGGTGGCTCGCTGTAACCATTATGTATATAAGCCTCAATAGAATACGATATTTGTCAACTTTACATATTACACATCATGTTAGCTCGTGCTTAATTTCGTAACGAAGTGCCCTCATGTGTCTGTAAAATACCAATTACCGTTTTATTTACGGCATGAATTTTAAATGGGAAAGAGGTATTTTGTCACGTACCTTCGGTGTAGGTTATTATTACCTCATCGGGGTTGCCAGGGGGTCAGAGAGGCCTTCTAGGGACAATAACGTTTAGTTTAGAAAAAGTTATAAGATACTTTACGATTGTGTTCTGCGTCGGTTGCTCTCCTCGTGTACCTGCGGTCTCTATCCGCACGACTTGTGCTGACTCTACCATCTGGACAATGGCCTAAACCCAGGTTCGCCAATAAAAGGACTCGAAACATTAAGGACATACTGGTCCATACCAGACCACCTCCTGTAAGACCATCAAACAGACCAAATCTCCTCTGGGATGCACCTCCTGTTACAGGACACTACCCTTGTGGTTCCTGTTCTGTGTGCCCACTAACGAAAATAACCAAAGAAATCGAACTCCTACCCAACTTTAAATGGAAATTGGTGAATCACACGAACTGTAACACAGGTCATGTAATTTACATGATTACTTGCCCCTGTGACAAAAGATACATAGGCATGACCTGTAGAAGAGTCAAACAACTCCTATGTGAGCATAGGAGTAACGTAAAGTGTAAAAAAACATCACAACCAAGATGTCTAGCCATTATTTGGAAGCAGGACATACAATCAATGACCTGAATTGGGTAGTCCTAGAAACATTGAACAATAAAGATCATAATGCCGAAAGAATCCTCTTTGAAAAGGAGCAAAGATGGGTCCATCGGCTCAAAACTGACTCAGAAGGACTGAATGATAATATCCCGTGGGGCAGCATCTACAAGTAAAATCTATGATTATTTTGGCTCATCATAGATGGAAATAAATCCCAATAAGTGATCATTTGGATTCGATCACCTCGAGAAAAAATGAAATCGAATCAGGTTCAACATTCACATAAAAGCAAAAATTACGTATTTTTTAATTTGAAATTAAGACTTTCTAATAACCTCCAACAGTTTACATTAATTGAGTAACCATAAAAAACAGACTGTGTATCCCAAAAAGTCTTTCTACAGTTGCCATAGTACCACTGTGAGAAACATAAGGTTAACCGAACTCCTTCGAAAACATCCGGGTCCAGATGGTAGAGTCAGCACAAGTCATGCCGATAGAGACCGCAGGTACACGAGGAGAGCAACCGACGCAGAACACAATCGTAAAGTATCTTATAACTTTTTCTAAACTAAACGTTATTGGCCCTAGAAGGCCTCTCTGACCCCCTGGCAACCCCGATGAGGTAATAATAACCTACACCGAAGGTACGTGACAAAATACCTCTTTCCCATGTGGTAAATAAATAAATAATTACCGGTACTATTTTTCTATGCATTAACTGAAAAGGATAGCTCAATAAATAAGAGGCAGAATCCGTGGTATCTGAGTCATACGGGCTTTAATTAAGTGGCTCGAGCCAATGGACCATCGGGTTCCATCACCTGCTAAGGTTCAGGAAGGGACAATCTTGGGAAAAGAGGGACAGCCAAAATCTCATTAACATCATACAGTATATATAGTAAAACAGTACAATTGCATTGAATACAGTAGGCGTAACAAGTGACAAACGGAAGATAAGAACATATGGGCGTGAAAAGAAGGCGTGCACAGGGCGTGCACGAAGGTGTGTGATGTAAACGTCACAGAAGTGTCATAAGTGGGTGGATACATGGAGGGGGCTTCATGGGCAGCTGGAACCTTTAACCTACTGGTGCGCGCAAACGAGTCATGACGTGTAACTGGGGAGAGCTGGGGGCTCTGACTCCTAGCACTAGAAGAGGAGACTAAAGTCTGGGATGTCAGAACGACCTGTACCTATAGCATATCTGATATCTTGTGTTTGGAGTACATGTTACTTGAATCTAAAAGTCATCAGGGCAAAGGCTACTTGTGCATGCATATATTTCTTCATGTATTGCGTGTGCTATGGATCTTCTATGGATATTAATTCAGTAATTCGCTTGCATGGAGACAGGAAGACTAGACTATAGATGAAGATGTTTATGCGGTTCGTTAGCCAGGAATGTGAAGCCGGGGAGCTGAACAGATAACTGTAGGCATAACATATTCTTGGCAGGCAGGCAGACTAGGCCGAGCCGGGCACTGCGCTGCTTGGCAGGGAGTGAGTGAAGGGTCAGGGATGTGGGCGGGGCTGCATCTCTCCTCGGAGTGGTTCAGGAGACTTGAGGCTTGAATCTGGTGTCCGGGCCCTGTGAGGCCTAGAAACGGGTGCATCTCGAGGATTTATCGTGCACAATGTAAAGACGTTGGCAACATAGGCCTAAAGCCTAATTCACGTTGCTTTCAGGAGGACTGGATAACTGACATACTAACATTGGACGCAACTGTAAATGCGTCTTTATTCGGTCACAGGGGGAAATATGCATAGCGATCATGCACATATATCATATGATGGGGAATACGTAGGGACACACAACAGGGCAAAATTCAATTTTCCTCATTCCCTCCTTGTTCCCTACATTTCCTTCAGGAAACATCAATATTCATAATACCATCTATCTGTTCATACAGCATCATTTGCTCGTCTTTTATCTTTTGGGAATAGGACTTTGGACGTGGAATACAAGAGGTAGCGCACAAGCCGCAAATCGCTGGGCCACATTGTAAACAGAGACAACAACTGAATATGATCATTACTACTACTCCTAGGAATGACAATACTTTCCATCCCCAGGCAGATATTATACTCCAGAGCCAACCGGACCATGTCCAGGTGCCTGGATTCTGGTGTAGCTGATGGGCTATTTTATGGAGTCTAGTTATTGCTGAATACACAGACGGTGCGTTATTAGGAAGAAAATGCAACAACTAGATCCGATGACTCTACAAGCTCCGCCCCTATCGGCCAGTATGACGTCAAGAACAAGGCGGTTCTGAAGAACAACAAATCTCATAGCAGATTGCTCTTCTGTTAAGTTACCTAGGGCGGAAGTAGTCTCATTCACTACTGCTTCAAGGGTTCTGGTTAACCTACGTATTAATTTACTATTCTGGACAGGACCTATGAAAAAAAAGAAACCTTTATTGAAATCTGTATACTGTTCTAATGCAGTTTCAGTCTGATCGACAATTGGGGACTCGATCTCCCTTCTATGTCTGACGTGTACTAGATGTGTATTTCGGTGATAATCGGATGGGGCCAGGACAAACTGGTGGCAGTAGGAAGGCAATGTAACATGTTCCATCCCAATCTAGGGGCAGACGTACATATGCGGTCTGACCACATATAAAATAGGAATGACGTGAGGCTTTGAAAGTAGATTTCCCACTGTCACTATACTCGACCACAGTAGTACAATCACTGTGTCCTAGATGTACTGAACCATTCTTTCTAACACATAATTCGCCTTTCACTGGTAGAACTGTGATAGAAGGCAAGTCTGGAGTGGTCTCGGACTGAACATTCAAAACCATGAGGTTAGAGGAGAAATTACCTAGATCATATACTTCATTTTCTAGATCTAACCCTGTCCTATGGGAAAGACCTTCCTTGTCTGGGAAACATGTTCTATTCAGAAGGGACTTATCGTCTAAGGATGAAGTTAACGTAAACCATGCTCCACACGAGCCATTGTGTGGATAGGGAAAGAGTGGCAGAACTCCCTTCGGTGTCTGGAAAGGGGGGAGTCGACCACACACCCAACAATTAGTGGCATTACTGGTCTGGTGTGAATAGTGTAACATACGAATAAAAGTATTGTTGCGCATTGCAAGTCGATAGGATAACTCGTGAGGGGGTAGTTCACTAAATGTATGCTCTACAGTATCATTAGAAGAAAAGTGTACATGTGAACCAAGAGGAGGAAAAAATATATGTAGCATATAACTTATGCATGTGATCGTAAGACTCAGAAATAACATAAACAATAATGTAACAATACATCTGCTTCGCAGATTTTTACAGTATCTCATTTTCTTGGAGTTTCGTCTATCTCTCTCACTATGTGGGTCTATCTTATACATATCAGGAACCTGTCTAACCGCTTCACCCGAGAGGGACTTAAACAATTAAACGCTGTCTGACTTACTAGACCTCAACTTAAGTTTATACTCCTGCTGCTGAGTTTTCTCTAACAGGGGAAGTTTAGAGTCAGTATCGGGGCAGTCCTTGAAAAAAGTCTTTGGACGCAGTCCATGGAAACGCTTGATGTGACTGGAGTGAAGCCAGCCTTTTCGTCCTTCCAGCTTTACGGCGGTCCTTGTGGTCATCAGAACAAGTTTCGGCTCCTTCCAGCGGGGCTCCAGAGGGCTTGAGCGATCAAAATTTCGGACGAGAACGAGGTCACCTGGAACGATCTCGTGCGGTTTCACCTGGGTGTTGTCTGGAAAGGCAGCCGCGACCTGTGAACGACAAGAGAGTAGTGCAGACATCAAGGAAGCTAGGTAATCTGTCAGCATATTACTGTCAACATCGGTGATTTTACGTGGCATAGGCGTACCCCACATGTTTGGGGGACGACCAAACACTACTTCGTACGGTGACAGACCAGATCGGGAGTGAGCGACCATTCTCATATAGAAGAGGGCAACCGGTAGGGCTACCATCCAATCTACACCTTTCTCTGCACAAACCTTCGCTATTCGTATTTTCAGAGTTTGATTATGTCTCTCGACGAGGCCAGCTGCCTCGGGGTGTCGTACGCAATGGAACTTCCACTGGTACCCTAACAGAAGTGATACTTGTTTCATGAGTTCGGACGAGAATGGCTGTCCGTTATCTGAATACACGACCCGAGGTAAACCATAGCGAGGGAAAAACTCACGAACCAACTGGTTGGCAGTGGTCGCGGCGGTGTAATCAGGGACTGGATATGCTTCTGTCCATCTGGACAAAGCGCAGACAACTACGAGGACATACTTGAAACCTCGGCATCGATCCATCTGGATATAATCCATCTGGAGGACTTCAAAAGGGTGGTCAGGAGGATGGAATCCACCTTGTTCCACGGGAACACCTTTACCTGGATTGAACTGACAACAGATCATGCAGGTACGCACTTTCTGCTTCGCTGCTGCTCGTAAATGCTTGTTAAACCAGAGGTTCTGGATGCTATCTAACATGGCTTTTTCTCCTAAATGTGCTGGACTATGTGCTGTATTAATGATGACTTGAACCATAGAGTCGGGGAGAAACCATGTGGCTTTTCCCTTCGTCAACCATCCCTGATCTGTCTGGACCCCTCCTTGTTCAGACCATTTCTTGATTTCGTCTGGGGTAGCATGTGTCTGTATGTCTTGTACGTCTTGTGTGGGGTCCTTAACTGTCATACAAGTCGTCTGAACCGGAACGTCTGTCTTTGTCGTGTCAGCTGGAATGTCTGGAGTCTGAGCTGTAAGCTTGGCTGTTCGATCTGCCAGGTCATTACCCTGGGAAATAGTGTCAGTGGCTTTCGTATGTGCTTTGCACTTCATAATGGCGATAGCTGTCGGTAAATGTATTGCTTCTAACAGAGCTTGAATGAGGGGGCCATGCTGAATCTTGGCTCCATGAGAGGTCATGAAACCTCTTTCCTGCCAAAGGACTCCAAAGTCGTGTACGACTCCGAATGCATAACGTGAATCTGTATATATGTTTACTTTCAGGTTCTTGGCTCGCATGCAGGCTTGAGTCAGGGCGATAAGCTCTGCTGCTTGAGCAGACAGGGTGTCAATACGATGTGTTTCTATAACTTCAGTTTCAGTAGTTACTGCATATGCGGCTACTAACTCTCCTGTACTTGTTCTCATACATGAACCATCCACGTAAAGTGTCAGGTCTGGGTCAGGTAATGCAATGTCCGTCAAGTCTTGTCTTGGCTTTGTCATGGTGTTAATAACTTCCACACAGTCATGTGTGGCAGGGTTTGATGTAATCGAGGGTAACAGTGTAGCAGGATTTAATATGTTGCAGCGTCTGATCTCTATGTGTGGCTGGAACAGTGTCAGTTCATATCCTGTTAATCGTGCAATTGTCAAGTGCTGAGTCTGTGTTCGGTTTAAAAGAACTTCCACGGAGTGTGGAACTTGTACTGTCAGGGAGTGTCCTAACACTATAGAATCACTTTGTCTAATAGCTAGAGCTGTGGCGGCAACTGATTTGAGGCACGCAGGCAAAGCCTGGGCTACTGGATCTAATGTGCTAGAAAAATAAGCACAAGGCTTGTGTTGTCCTGCTTGATCTTGTGTGAGAACAGATAATGCTGTACCATCACGTTCAGTGACAAAAAGTGTAAAAGGCTTGCTGTAGGTTGGTGTCGCTAACACAGGTGCATTACATAAAGCTTTCTTTAATTCATTAAAAACAAGTGTATGTTCCTGGGTCCAAGGGAGGACAGTCGATGTCGCTGCCTCCTGTGTTGTTAACTGTATCAGTGGTTTGGCTAGATATGCGTACTGAGGAATCCATTGTCTGCAGTAAGAAGTGAGGCCGATAAAAGCGCGTACCTCCTTCTGTGTCTTGGGCTGTGGAAGATGTGCTATTAACTGAATACGGTCAGGTGTCAACTGTCTACCCCTCTTGGACAGCAAGTGTCCAAGGTATACCACTTGCTGGACACAGAATTGCAGTTTCGAAGGGGACACCTTGTGCCCCATTTCTGCCAGAAAATACAGGACTGTCAGTGATGCACGTTCGCAGTCACGTTCTGTACGGGCTGTGATCAGTAGATCATCGACATATTGGAGCAGAGCAGTGTCAGTTGGCATGTGAATACTGTCTAGTTGTCGTTTAAGTGCTTGACTGTAAATACTAGGACTTTCTGTGAAACCTTGAGGTGCACGTGTGAATTTATAGCTTCTTCCATTTAAACAGAATCCGAAAAGAAACTGGCTGTCTGGATGAATGGGGACACTAAAGAAAGCGTTCTTGAGATCAATAACAGTAAAGAACCTAGCTTCGGAATCAATGGCAGTCAATAGGGAAGAGATATCTGGAACTACCGGGTACTGGGGTATGATACATTTATTAAGTTCTCGAAGGTCAATTACTAGCCGATAAACTGGAGGTGCATTTGGGTCAGTACGTTTAAGAATCGGAATGATAGGAGAATTACATACATAGGAGTTAGTTTCTACAACCACTCCTTGAGCAATGAGCTCGTCAATAATTTTCGATAAGGCTGATACAGCCTCAGGTGGTAATTTGTACTGTCGAATTCGGGGTAATACAACTCCTTGCTTCAGAGTGACACGATATGGTGTAATGTGCATACAACCTACATCAGTTGGACCTTGCGCCCATAAATGCTGTGGTACATTCAATAATCTTGGATCAAAATCTCTTAACACATAATGTCCTTTAAAATCACGTAAAAACAATCTCACTCCTTCCGGAGAACAACATATTACGGCACCTAATTCTTTCAATGTTTTAATACCAAGTAAATTTTCAGGACATGATTTCGTAAGTAACAAATCTGTAGTTCGGGACAATGGACCAACTTCTAGGGAAACTGGTTTCGATATTTCATTAACAATAGGCTTTCCTGAAAATCCCAGGGAAACATTTCTTGAGCCTGAGAGTGGAGCCCCTGGAACCTCGTCATGACTGATGGTAGTCCTACTTGCCCCTGTATCAATCAGAAACTTTCTGTCTTTCCCTAATACTTGACTGTGTACATAGGGACCCTCTTGATCTACAGGAACCTCGATGAGAGGCAAGCCAACCTCCCTCTCTAGGCTGTTTCATGAATACTGCTGATATTCTGGATAATCTGACTGTGCGTACTGGTACATCTGCTGTGTAACGTGTTGTGTGGCAGCTATAGGCTGCGGTACTGTAACTGTCTGTTGTGCGTTCTGCGGTGGTTGCGTATTTTGCGGAACCTGTTCCTGTCTAGGCGGACGCGGTCTCTCTTTCGTCTTACCAGTAGCTATGTTGTGTTTCAGAACTGCACATTCGTTTATATAATGACCTGGCTGTTTACAATAATTGCATGTCCCCTTAACGGGAGCTGCAGAATGACTAGTCTGATTCGTACCCCTCTTCTGACTATCTGCTGGAACAGACTGTGCAACTAGTACTTTCATTTTTGTGTCTTTCATACTTCTCCTTTCGTGTTCTTGCTCTTCTCTGATTCGGTTCTGGTGGTACTGTAGCATCTGTAGCATTTGGGACGGGGTATTAGCTTGCCAGGTACTCTCGACTTTCAGTACTCGATTCTTAACTTGTGGTAAAGAATTCTCAACTAGTTTGGTAACAAAAAGATGTGGATACGACTCACTACTTGTTTTCAAGCCGCTATTAATAATGAAACATTTCTCAAATCTGGAATAAAAATCACTAGTGTCTTCGTCTTGTTTCTGTTTACAGGCTGAGATAGCATCACAGTCTTCCTTTTTCGTAGCTAGTAATCTTGGCAAGACTTGTATTAACAGTTCGGGCAATGCTTTGGCTTTTTCCCCGAGACCGGTACCAGGAACTCGTGTGTTATCTTCGTTCTCTAATGCTGTCCAGTCAATCTTTTTCTCTCCCACCTCCCATTCTTTTTCTTTAAGTTTTTCATATATGCCCACAGGCAACAGGACCTTTAACATTTTAATGATATCGGGATATGTGTATTCTCCCATACGGAGCATGTCTTTTAATTCACGGTGGAACCCTGCTGGATCTTTATCGTGACAGGGCACTAACTTTTTCATTTCTAGTAGTTCTATTTTCGTTAAAGGGGTGTAAACAAATACTCGTTCGAGGTCACCCCCTGTTCCCTTAACAGGATGCACTTCTCACAAGGGATTCTGTCTATCTATGTAGAATGGGGGTGGAACAGGAACAAAATGTGGAGTCAGGAACGTTCTGTATTTGTGGCGTTGTTCTAAAATGACGTTAATCAAATCGGTACCTAGACCTTTCCATCTGTTTAGGAGTAACTCGTTCAATACATTATATAAAGGACCTGGATCAGAATGCTGATCCTCGTACAGTGTAATGAGGTGCTGGATCATGTACATACCCACCAGTCGCTGTTCGTCTGGGGGCAGCTTCAGAAACATTTGGGCCACTACTTCGTCTGAAAACGTGGTAGAATCACTAGTCCATCGAACTGCTGATCGGGCTAGTTCCTGTTCATGCATGGTACTAAGCTCACTGTAACCTATTCGTAGTTTCAGAACTTTATCGGTAGCCTGGAATAAATGTTCAAGAGAACACTGTTCTGGTTCGGGAGGAGGAAAAGCTTTCTTGTAGTCTAGGCGTGTGTGTCTGTCAAAAGGTCTCGTCCTACCTACATACGCTATTCTGGTTGGATTCTCGGTGTCTACATCTTCGCCTGAAGAGTCATTCTCTTTCTCGGCTACTCTCATTGCTTTCTCCCTTTCGTGTATGTCTAGAATTTCTTTACGAATCTTTCTGTACATGGTTTCTATACAAGCTTGTTTACTGTGTTTTCCTTCTGCTATATTGTCACTCCACCTTGTCAGGACTTTCATCTCCTCTTTGTCTTTGTCAGGATGATCTTGTTCTCTTGCTAACGCGGGATTACTGGTTACTAATTATCTTACCAAATCCCATTTCCTGTCGACTGAATCGTTGGTACCTGTCTTGAGTAAAAGGTAATCTCACAATAAAAATCAATTTAAGAACTTACACCACTCTAAATGACCACTGACCAAAATTAAGTTTTAAAGATTTAATATAAAGTCAAAGATAACTGAAGATACAAACTTCTCAAAATGAGATTCAAAAGGTATATCGGTATCACTATGAACATGAACTTCTTGAATAGTCTGAGTCTGAAGAACAAAATAATAAGTACAAGCTCTAACAACATGAGCGTTGCCAAAATGAATACAAGTTGCAACCTCAAAGTCATTACAGAAAAGAAAATTAAGGTTAGTCTGTCCCTACACTACACTAAATGACATCCCTACTTAGCAAGATCTTAACCCTCTAGGTGTCAGCCGTGGTGATTTCCTAAGAAGATCACGCACTTCTCTTTGTCTCTTCTCTGATAATGGGTCTCTCCTGATCAGCCTATCTGCCTACCCATCCGCTTCCTTAGGCTCCCAAAATCATCTGCTCTGCTCTCCTCCCGGGTCACTTTCCCTAATACCACATCACATTTCCAATAGAAACGCCCCTTGGGACGCCCCTCACGTGGTACATCTTTCCGCGGCAAACTCCATGATGGTACTCTTGAAGACCCTCGTTATAGTTGACCTTGGTTCCCAGGCTTCTTCTTCCGTGCGCTGATACCCCCTGAAATTCCTGGAAACTCCTACAGGCCTGCGCAAGGCGCCACTGAACAAAGTCCCTTTCATTCGAGCTGATTAGGACCCTCGCACCTGCATACAGCTCGTCCTGCAGTGGGCCTCAAATTCCAGACTTCACCATATCTTAGGCCATAAAACACTCTCAGAGCTCCATACTGGACACCTCACGACCTCTCCTCTAACGAGCACATGACGATTTAAACTACATGACATTATCTGCTCTGGCCTACTTGATTTACATGCAGCAGGTTCCTGCACTCTTAAAACGTTAACTTGATTTAAACAGCAAACATTCTTAACTAGCATACGTCTCTAAAATAACACATCTATAAAGCATATACTTTTAACCCTAAGTTCAATAGTACATTTTGAAAGAACCATGTCAACCTTGTCTCACATTATTTTAGCAGCACGTTTAGATTTGCTTGTGAATTGCCATGAGGCCTACACAAAATACTGGGTTTTAGAGTTTCATTCAACTCTTACATTATTCCTGTAACATGAGAACGTGAGGTTTTCATATTCATCCCAAACATTTCTACATTAGTCTCACACAGTTATGATTATTGTTACTCTACTTAAACATTCTATGCATTTCACCACTGAATATAAGACACTCGGTGTATTTCACTTCTAAATATAAACACTCTGGTGCAAAGTACATGTTAACTAACTACGTGCTTGTAAATATGGCGTACTTATACATTTTTTTCCAAACTTGTGCTCTCTCAGTCCCCCCTTTGATGACCTTCAGGGGTCATCATCACCATGACACTAAAAATGTAGAACCTTTTAAAGTGAAGTCAGGACAGTACCACTTCTTTTCATACTCTCTAATGCTTTCAGACTTTTGTATTGGGTGTCCTGCATCGCTGTCAACTCTTCTTCCTGTTTCTTCATAGCTCTCTGTAACCTATTTGCTCTATACCATTGATACAAACGCACCAATCCCCACAAAGTGATTACACAAATCACTACTATGATGATGGGTTTCAATATGTACCAAACGATACCCTTTCCTAAGTTGGCAAACCAACTTCCAACTTTACCCATTCCATGACCTACTTTTTCCCACACATTTACCTTTGCCAGGTCCTCAATTTCGTAGTGTATGGCAGTGATGTTTTGTATATACTTCTCTAGAGGCTTTGAATTGTCTGGAATGTAAGTACAGCATTCCTGTACCTTCAAGGCCCTACAGACTCCTCCCTCTTTTGCTAACAGAACATCTAAAGCAAGTCGGTTCTGAAGAACCATTGCCCTAATCGATTGCATCTCCCCCTCTATCAGCATCAAGGATCTTGCAGTACTGGCAGACAGTCTATCTACGACTGTAGCTAACCTCCTGATCTTAATGTCATTCATTATCAATCCTAAGAAAGGGAATGCAGCACCTATTACATCTCCAACTACTTCTGCTGCACCCAGCCCTCGCTTCCATCTAGTTGATATTTCTTTCTTAGGCGTGTCTAAATTCTCAACATGATATATTTTAGGGAAGACAACAGCCAGATAGCATGATCCGTACCAATTATCTGGTAACTTCACATAGGCATATCTTCCACATACAAAATATACATTTGGTATTGCTTGCATCCCTTTCATGAAGTTCTTAGAGTAGTACTCCAATTGAAAAGCATGTTCGCAATTGACTTGTCCTACATAAACGTTTTCATAATAGGAGTAACTCCTGTGAATGCACAGTTTCCCCCGTTTCTCCTTATCCAAAGCAATTGGACCAATACTTCCTTTTCGTTGTTGTGCCCTTTCTTCCTTGGTCCAATCTGTTTCTCCTTGTCCTGATGCCTTCAATACCTTCTGCTTCCTGTATCTAGTATCTACCTGTGCTATAAACTTTTTCTCAACTTCTGATATTTGACAAGTCAGATTGTTTATTCGAGCATGTGAAGTATCTAACGTTCTCCATGGAATAAACCATTTGTGTAACCTGTCTTCGCTTTTGTAGTAGTCCCATTTGTTCAAATGCTTGAAATTCGGAACCTCTGGCAATGTCGAGTCGAAATTCGAGAAGTAATACTCAAATCCGTCTCGTCCATAAAACATACTTAACAATAAACTGCACGTTATCCCATATGTCAACGGGAGATGATGGTATTTGATACCCTCCTCCACCGAAATTGGCAATTGCATACAGACATAGCAATCCTTTACCTCCATGGCATCAACATATTCATAAAGCAACTTAGCATAAGCATTTGACTTGTAATTCCCCTGTGACTCATCCATGTGTAACCTTTTTACTTCTGCATCTAACAACGCTTTGTCTTTCTCATTGATGTTTCCCTTCTCCTTAATAATGGTAGTTCTCGGTGTTGACACTCCCTTATCCTCCTTAACTGTGGTTCCATCCCCTTCGTGTCCCGCTAGGAATGAAACAGTTACCACTAAAATTATAAGAGAAACCACTACTCCTAAAAATGTAACAGCTATACATTTTGCCCTGCGGTTCGGGTTGCCAGCCTCCATGTTCTCAAACAGTGTAGTTTTCGACTTTCTTCCAGCATTCACTTCCTCTTCTTTTCAAACAAAGTCTTTCTCTCTTGCAATGTCTTTCTTGAAACACTTGGAAGCTTGACAATTTGTTTCCGCAAAACAGTTCAAAGTCCAGTAGAAAATAGACAACCCTAGCCCTTCTCCATCCACTAAAATGAAACCCCTATCACTTTTCTTCTTCCACTCGGCGCTAGGTTATCTTGCAACAAGTTTACAATTTCTTTGCAACAGTCTTATTTTCGTCTGAAGTTATGT
The DNA here is from genome assembly GCF_964261635.1 of Lissotriton helveticus. Classification (NCBI taxonomy): domain Eukaryota; kingdom Metazoa; phylum Chordata; class Amphibia; order Caudata; family Salamandridae; genus Lissotriton; species Lissotriton helveticus. Next base: position 673,579,063 of record NC_136073.1, on the reverse strand, counting down.
ATGACTCAAGGAGTGACACTACTTCTTCATAAACGTCCATCCGAAGTATCATTCCCTCAGGTTCTGGACAGTTCGTACCACACCATGGAAAGTCAACCTTTTCTAGGATTATTCTCCTTATTTCGCTCAAGACAAGTGGACGGACGAAATTGAGAGTTAGCGTTTTTTCAATTTCTAATCCTGGTACTATCAGTTCTATATCCACAATTACAAAGGGGTCCGTTCTAATCAAGATCACTTTCTTCACTTTTCCAGATCTGCACCCCTTTGAAGACATTCGTAGTATGGTTTTAGTCCACAACAATAAGCACTCCTAGCAATTCTACTACTCGTTCAAGCATTTCCAAACGAAGAAGAGTTCCCTCCAATATTGGATATCGTGAACAGCAAACTGGAAACTCAACTGTCTCTAAAAGCAATTTTCTTATTCCACTCAGGAGAGCAGGATGAACGATGTTGAGTGTCAGCAACCTTTCGGTCTCCGCTCCTGGCAGTAGAAACTTTATTTGCACTGTGATGATCGGGTCAGTTCTGATCAGTTCCACTTCCCTGATCCTCCCTGTTCTGTGTCTCCCAGACATCTGCAACGAGGTAGGTCCAATCGGGAGTAGAGTATCTTCTGCTAGGCACTCGCACCCTACTTGATCTTCTAAGACCCTCCTCGGCTTGATCCTGGATATCTTCTTCTGGATCTGAGTCTTCGGATATAGGAGTAAGCGTTTCTTCCTGGGCCGACCTCAAACTTAGCCTTCTTCTTCTTGCTGGCCAAGTGGCAGCTCCAAGCCTTATTCTCCTATTCCTTGTCCTCCCATTTGGTTCTTGGTCGCTCCGATACGGATCTGAGTCTGAGTCGTATTCACTTCTGCTCTCTCCTTCAGTTGCGTCTTCTGTCTCACTGCCGTCCTGCCTTCGCTCTTCTTCTGAATCCGATGCGTTCCCAACTTCTTCCGACACCTCCTCAGCTGCCTCAATCCCTTCTTGCGACTCTTCTTCCACTTCCGGGCTTTCGTCTGGGATGGGAGCTGTTCCTTCTAGAGGTGCTGGAACTCTTCTAGTATGGGATGCATGGATCCAATTTGGCAGCCCCCCGCACTTCACCGCGGTGTTCGTGATCAGGATTACCTGAAAGGGCCCACGCCAGCGAACATCTAGGCAGTTCTTCCGGACGTGCTTTTTAACCAAGACCCAGTCCCCTGGGTTCAGGTCATGACACAGGTTCCTCGCTGCTGGAACTTCAGCCGCATGCACCTGAAGGGACACAGAATGGATGGCGTCAGACAGTCCTTTACAATAATCCAAGATCAGATCATCTGTAATATTCAATAGAGCAGTAGTTGGAACTGTAGGAAGTCTCATGGCCCTCCCCATCAGGATCTCGTGGGGAGAGAGACCTGTCCTCCTATCAGGTGTGCTGCGCATGCTCATGAGCACCAATGGAAGAGCATCTGGCCAACTCAAAGATGTGGATGCCACTACTTTAGCCAATCTATTCTTCAAAGTGCCATTCACTTGTTCCACAATTCCTGAAGCTTCTGGTCGATAACTACAATGCAGCTTTTGATCGATATTCAGTGTGGAGCACAACATCTTCACTATTTCGCTGTTTAAATGTTTTCCTCTGTCCGATTCCAAAGAGGCAGGCACCCCGAAGCGCGGTATCAACTCCCTGAGCAACAATTTTGCCACTGTGAGTGTATCGCACCTACGTGTAGGGTACGCTTCAACCCATCTGGAAAATACGCATACAATCACCAACACATACCGAAGGCGATTGACTCTTGGCATCTCGATGAAATCTAGTTGCATTCTATTGAAAGGCCCCCCCGACCTCCCAATGTGACTCAGTGTGACTGGTGTTCGTTTGCCTACGTTCAGTTGTTGGCAGGTAACACATCGCTTACATACTGATTCTGCTGCTATTCTGAATTTCGGGCAATACCAAGTCTGCCTAAAAACTCTCATCATAGCATCCCTTCCTAGATGTACTGGACCATGTATTTCTCTCGCCATGGGATTAGCTAATTCTTCAGGTAACACAGCTCTCCCATCTGCTGAAACCCAAAAATCCATTTCACTTCGCACACAGCCTGCTATTTCCCATGCCTTTTTCCCTGTTTCAGGTGCGTTCTCCTGCATTATCCTTAAATCCTCCCAAGTGTCTACAGTTTCTAACATCATACTTAATTCAGTCTTTTCTTCTGCACCTTCTATTTCCACCTTTGAGAAAGAATAACTTTGTTCCGCACAATAGCGTGCGACTTCATCAGCATATCTATTACCTTGTGACACAAAATCCGTATTCTTAGTATGAGCTACACACTTCACCACTGCAATATCAACAGGACCTTGTAATGCTTCTATCAGCAATCGCACAAATTCTCCATTTCGAATGGGCGAACCAGAGGAGGTCATGTAACCCCTCTGAGACCACAACTGCCCGAAATCATGAACCACACCGAAACCATATTGGCTGTCCGTGTAGATGGTGACTCTCTCTCCATTTCCTGCTATGCAGGCACGAGTTAGGGCAATAATCTCTGCTACCTGTGCGGAATGTACTCCTTCCAGGCAAGCGGCTTCCACAACTCCAGTAATGGTACAAACAGCATAAGCTGCTCTTAACCGACCAGTATCGTCTCTTAAACATGAGCCATCAACAAAGTAAATTTCATCGGGGTCAGACAATGGCTCATCCACTATATCTGGTCTGGGTTTCGTGCATAGTTCAGTCACATCAAGGCAATCGTGGTCTTCACATCCTTCGCCTTCTATTACAGTAGGTAATGGCATCAAAGTAGCAGGATTCAAGACAAAGCATCTCCTGAGAGTCACGTTTTCTGCGGCAAGTATAACTTGCTCATAACGCGTGAGCCTACTATTGGTCAGATGCTGCGTCTTCGTCCTGGTCATTAACAATTCAACTGAATGCGGTACATACACCACTACTGGATGTCCCATCACAATACTCTCGCTCCTTTCAATGCTGACACCCGTTGCAGCAACGGATTTAAGACATCCGGGCAACGCTGCGGCTACTGGATCTAATGTAGCCGAAAAATATGCAACTGGTCTACGGGCATTACCGTGGGTCTGTGCCAAGACTGACAAAGCACATCCCTCTCTCTCACAGCAATAGAGTGAAAACGACTTTTCATAATCTGGCATTCCCAGAGCCGGAGCACGACATAAATCGTCTCTCAGCTGTAAAAACGCCACCAGACATTCTTCATCCCATGGTACCGGATCACTCACCTCCTTGTGCGTCAGTTTCTGTAAGGGTTTTGCTTTCAGTGAAAAGTTAACTATCCACTGTCGGCAGTAACCCACCATTCCTAGGAACATTCTAACCTCTCTCTGTGTTGTAGGCGCATTCATTTTCATTATCGCCTCAATCCTCTCTGGGGACACCTTACGTTTCCCTTTTTCTAACCTGTGCCCTAGATACTGTACTTCTGTCAGACAATACTGTAACTTGCTCGGAGATACCTTATGTCCATTTTCAGCTAAATGATTCAGTAAGGCAATTGAATCTACTTTACAAGCTTCCTCTGTCTCTGACGCAACAAGTAGGTCATCTATGTACTGTACCAGAACCGAGTTCTGTGGCAGTACTAGATTCTCAAGATTCTTCTTCAACAACTGATTAAAGATGGATGGACTGTCTGTGAATCCTTGTGGAATTCGACACCATGTTAAAACGCGATCTTCCATTTTAAACGCAAAAAGGTACCTGCTCTCTTCATCCAATGGGATTGAAAAGAAAGCCTGACAAAGATCTATCACTGTGAACCATTCTGCTTGACATGGTATTTGAAACAATATTACTGATGGATTCGGTACCACGGGACAACATGAAACGACTATGTTGTTAATCTTTCGTAAATCCTGAACTATCCTAAACTTCCCACTAGGTTTCTGCAAACCCATAATCGGGGAGTTACAAGGACTGCCCACGATTTCCTTCAGTATTCCCTGCTGTATCATTGACTCGATCACAGGCTTTATTCCCGCAATCGTTTCCTGGGACAATTTGTATTGGGGCGTTCTTGGAAACTCAACATTTGGTTTTACCAGAATTTTTACCGGTTCTACCCCTTTAATCAATCCTATATCTTCTCCTGTGAAATCCCACACCTCTGACGCCACTGCATCTCTTAAGTCTTGTGGAAGATCTTCTACAGTCAGAGTAGGATATAGTTCTACACAGAATTTTGAATTGGCCACCTTAAAGGTAGCATCATCGTCGGTAGTCTGTACCTCCACTCCTTGTGGGGTGCAGTATATGGTGCAATTCAATTTGCATAACAAATCCCTACCTAACAGACATACCGGACTCGAGTCACAAACCACAAACTGATGTTCGTTCATGTGGTTTCCAATTTTCACAGACACTGGTTCTGTCAAGGGACTAGTCATTCTTTTATTTGCGACTCCTACCACTTGAATTGTTTCCCCTGACATTGGCAAGTCTGGAACTACCGCTGATCTCAGAGTCGAACGAGTAGCTCCAGTGTCCACTAAGAACGTAGTGGGACACCCTGCCACTTCTGCCTCAACAAATGGCCCTCTCTGATCCACTTCTAGAACTGCCCCGAGGGTACAGTCTTCTTCACTGCTCACCCGTTGTCCTGTCAATGGATCAATGTAATAACATTTTTCTTCCTCAATAAACAGAGGCATTTGTTTAAAGACCTTTCCTCCAGCTGTTATCTTCGGTGGCTGTGGGAATTGGGCCCGTGGAGCCGAAGTCCCCCCTTTGGCCACCTTACTGCTTGGGACTGTCACTTTTTGCACTGGGTCTTCTTGGACCTGCTCTTCTACTTCTTGCCCTCCGTTTTCAGGGTTAAAGGGACACTCGCGTCGCCAATGCCCCACCTGGTGACACAGATGACACTTTGTCGTTTTCTTTAAAGTGGCAAAGTCTATCCTAGGTCTCTGCCCTTCTTCATTATCCTTGTTCTGACCATTTGGTTTTCGTCCCATCCCCTGCTTCTGCTGACCACCCTTCCCAGCGGACTGCATTTGCACCACCATCAATTTCTCCTTTAGATTCTTGGCTTTAGAATCTATCTCGTCACTGCAGTACCTCGCATATCGTAAAATCTCATCTAGTGGTTTGTTCTGCCAACAGATTAAATGTTGCTGTATCATCAAACAAATATCAGGCCTCAACCCCAAGACAAACTTTGACACGAACTGCCCTATGTCTTTGGGATCCATTACATCTAGTCCACTGTATTGCTTGAATGTTTTCAACAATCTTTCATAAAACTCGTGAACTGTCTCCTTGGGTTCCTGCCTTGTTCGGTCTATTTTTACCCAATCTATATCCTGTGGTGGTACCTTATCTTTCAGCCATGCTATTACCCTTTCATACTTTCGCATGACAATCTCAGATGGTCCATTTGTTCGAACATCCCTCAATGGTTCAGCATTTGGCCATTCGACACTAGTCTTGCACGGGGTCCACAAATCAGATGGGACCACGATGTCAAACAACGTGTTCAAATCTATCCACAGTACTTTCGAGATTTTAACAAACCTCTCTACCTGCTTATACCACTCGACTGGGTTGTCCCGCAACTTCGGAAATGAGTTGGTAAATGCGGCTAAGTCTCCTCTACTCCAGGGCACATGTACATAATTTCCATTTGATATTTCTCGCAAAGGGAATGCCTCCATCTGCATTACCCTTCCCTCAGGGGTCATCACATTAGTACTTCGCCTAACTGTGCCCTTTTTCGACCACCTTTCCTCCCATTTATCCAGTTCTCTCCACACTCTTATCCCTGTTACCAACTCTCTTATGTGTGTTTTTAAGCCAGCAGTTCTCTTCTCATCTAGATCTTGGTCTGCGTACTGTAATCTGTGGTTGCTCTGCAATGCCCTTGTCCTAGACAAATCCACGGCATACTTGTCTGCCAAATCGGTCAGTTTTTCATGAAACGCTCTAGCTTTCCTAGTAATATCCTTTGCCATGAACAATAACTCATCCTGTTCATACAATTCTATCCTTTCCAAAGGCAATGTTCCATCTATTATCTCATCAACATCTGATTTTAAACTGGTAACATCAAGCCTTTTTGCCTTTATTTCAGCTTTCAAGACACTCAATTTAGCTCCTCCATCTGCATCTCTCCCATCCCAGCTCCGAGATCTACGTTTAGGTATTGGTGAATTATAGGGAGTCCTCCCCTGTTCCCATCTCTCTAAGTCCCATGCCTTTCCATCTTCTCGGGGTGGGTGGTGAAACACTCCTTCATGCCTCCCAGCCTCTCTCTCTCCATCCTGGCTAGTTTCACGGGATTGAGGATAAGAGGTTCTATTACTCCCTCTTTCTTCCCTACTTCCCTGTGCTTCCTGAGTATTCGAGGCATGGCGGGACCTATCGCTGTTCTCCTTTCTCCAATGTTGAACGTCTTCCCCAAGGGTATGATGAAGGCACCTAAACCTATTCTGGAAAGCCCGTACCGCCTCATCTCCTCCGTTCCCCCAGAGACGGGACATTTCCTCACATTCTACAATCCTAGTATTTTGTTCCGGCTGTTCTCTCTGATTTGTAGGACATGCATCCCCTCTATTCTCTTGACTTTGGCCTTCCCGGCTCTGACTACTCTCGCTGGCCCCACAATGAGATACAGTCCCGTTACCCCTGCTTTCCCACTCTGGTTCCGTTCTTGTCCTGTTACTCGGAGATACTATGGACCCGTCCCATTCCCTCAAATCAGCTCTTAACTCTGAAAAAGATCTTGGCCGCGGTCCCCTTAGATCCATTGGTCCTCTCGGACCTCCCTGTTCTGAATTGGGACCGACAGTTGTGTCTAATGGGGTGTTCCACGTTACCGAACCTGGTAATTGTTTCCATGCATTCGTCACATTATTCCTCCTTTCCATCTCAATCCTTTCCCTATCCAATTGCCTTTGTTGTTCCCCTCTATCTCTCTCAGAATTATAGATCGAAACTATGGGTCCTATGGTAACAGGCACTTGAAGAGCGTCTGGCAATCCCACAGACTCAACCCTTTCTGTGGTTGGCGTTTTCTGCACCACAAACCTTCCCACTACACTCTGTACAGTGTTGTTTAGAGGTGTTTCTCCGCCTTTGCTAGGTGTCCATTCCGATATAGGGAGTGGTGTATACCCCTCTATCTCATTCCCATCTTCCCTTGCGAGCCCTCTGTCTTCTATCAATCCCACTCTCGGAGGTGGTCTATCCATTAACAATCTGTTTATCAGATTGTCCTCCGACTCGCTTTCCTCGTCTTCTTCCATGAGGTTTCCTCCTCCTGACACCTCCCTCATCGGATACATTTTCTCCACCTCAATAGTCTGTACCCTCCAACGCTTTTCCTCCTCATCCCATTTGGAATCTCGCACTGCCCTTACCGATCGCGTCAGCCTTTGTTGACGCCTGTTCAAATTTCGGTCGTGTGCAGCCTTAATCCATGCATTAAGAGCCTCAAACTGTGTTGGTCTAGGTGAGGGTTTCAATGAGGACATGGTTGCTTTTAGCCGATGTAACACCTCTAACTTAAACGTCCCGTACTTCGGGAACTGCATTTCCTCATTTCCTTCCGTAAGCTTATTCCAAGCCCCGATCCACAATATCGTATGCAGCCCAACATTCGTTGCCATATAATGAGCTGGCGTACCCTCTGGGGGAGCCTCTTCCCCGTAATAATGTTCACTTCGTTTACGTTTAAAAATCCCTTTCAAACACTTAAAACACTTCATGATTTCTCTTTTCTCCGCGTTTGTTTACTTCCTGATGATATTCCACCAATCTCGGCGCCGTTCTCACTAACTGGCCTATCCGTACGCGACTTTCCTCCGACGTCACTCTAGCCGCCCAACCAGAGCGCGGCTCTAGCTAACGTCACACCAACCGCTCAATCACAGCGCGGCTCTAGCCGACGTCACCCGTCCCCCTTCGCAGCAGTTCCCCTCCTTTCTCAGCTCGTCTCCTCGGTCATGCACGCATCCCTTTCATACTCTGAAAAATGATTACTTCCGTCCAAGCGATCACCTTTCTTTGACTGTACGCCCACAGTCTTTCTGTAGTTGTCACCCTAACTTGGCGAAATGTCTTTCCGATTACTTCCAGACAATCGCCTTCTCCGATAGGTTACTCACACACAGTAACTTTCGACCAGCGTCCGTTACTCATACACTCACTCTTACACTCCCCCTATCTTGGATCCACGGCGGTCAATGGTACCTCGTGACCTCCGTACTATGGTCGACAACTACCCTGGATGTTCGATACACCCAAAACCACTTAAGCTCTGGCCTGAACTTAAGATTTCACCAGTACACCCGTTTACCAGGTTACCAGTTTACCAGGTTGCGCGCGCTCACAACCTTCTCTCTTTCACACTACAGGCATTCAACTCCGCAAGACATTACAATACAAATACAACACAAAACACCGCAATCTGTTCACGCATGACCCTTTTTATACTCACTCTCCGATACTGCTGCTTTTCTCGCACCGTCTGCACCTTTCGGCACACGATTCTTCCGCTGCTCGTCTCTCGGCGTCTCGGGCCTTGGGGTAAACTAACCTCTCTAGATTACCTTCCTCAAGAAGATAACCATCCTCACTCTGCTACCAACTGCTAACGCGGGATTACTGGTTACTAATTATCTTACCAAATCCCATTTCCTGTCGACTGAATCGTTGGTACCTGTCTTGAGTAAAAGGTAATCTCACAATAAAAATCAATTTAAGAACTTACACCACTCTAAATGACCACTGACCAAAATTAAGTTTTAAAGATTTAATATAAAGTCAAAGATAACTGAAGATACAAACTTCTCAAAATGAGATTCAAAAGGTATATCGGTATCACTATGAACATGAACTTCTTGAATAGTCTGAGTCTGAAGAACAAAATAATAAGTACAAGCTCTAACAACATGAGCGTTGCCAAAATGAATACAAGTTGCAACCTCAAAGTCATTACAGAAAAGAAAATTAAGGTTAGTCTGTCCCTACACTACACTAAATGACATCCCTACTTAGCAAGATCTTAACCCTCTAGGTGTCAGCCGTGGTGATTTCCTAAGAAGATCACGCACTTCTCTTTGTCTCTTCTCTGATAATGGGTCTCTCCTGATCAGCCTATCTGCCTACCCATCCGCTTCCTTAGGCTCCCAAAATCATCTGCTCTGCTCTCCTCCCGGGTCACTTTCCCTAATACCACATCACATTTCCAATAGAAACGCCCCTTGGGACGCCCCTCACGTGGTACATCTTTCCGCGGCAAACTCCATGATGGTACTCTTGAAGACCCTCGTTATAGTTGACCTTGGTTCCCAGGCTTCTTCTTCCGTGCGCTGATACCCCCTGAAATTCCTGGAAACTCCTACAGGCCTGCGCAAGGCGCCACTGAACAAAGTCCCTTTCATTCGAGCTGATTAGGACCCTCGCACCTGCATACAGCTCGTCCTGCAGTGGGCCTCAAATTCCAGACTTCACCATATCTTAGGCCATAAAACACTCTCAGAGCTCCATACTGGACACCTCACGACCTCTCCTCTAACGAGCACATGACGATTTAAACTACATGACATTATCTGCTCTGGCCTACTTGATTTACATGCAGCAGGTTCCTGCACTCTTAAAACGTTAACTTGATTTAAACAGCAAACATTCTTAACTAGCATACGTCTCTAAAATAACACATCTATAAAGCATATACTTTTAACCCTAAGTTCAATAGTACATTTTGAAAGAACCATGTCAACCTTGTCTCACATTATTTTAGCAGCACGTTTAGATTTGCTTGTGAATTGCCATGAGGCCTACACAAAATACTGGGTTTTAGAGTTTCATTCAACTCTTACATTATTCCTGTAACATGAGAACGTGAGGTTTTCATATTCATCCCAAACATTTCTACATTAGTCTCACACAGTTATGATTATTGTTACTCTACTTAAACATTCTATGCATTTCACCACTGAATATAAGACACTCGGTGTATTTCACTTCTAAATATAAACACTCTGGTGCAAAGTACATGTTAACTAACTACGTGCTTGTAAATATGGCGTACTTATACATTTTTTTCCAAACTTGTGCTCTCTCACTCTTATTAAACAATTTATCAAAAACTGTAAAATCATACTTTGAATCACGACTTTCCTCTGTGCCATAGCCTCGTGAATACTTTCTGGTTTCTCCCCTGTTCGGATGAAATGATATATTCTATCTAAATGTTCCTTCATTTCTGGCATGGTAGTCAAAAAGTTTGCAACTCGTCGTAAACGTACGGAGTATAATATCATGTGATTTTCACCTGGCACTGGATCATATCTACAATCAGTAAGGTACTTTTTGAGGGCTTCGTACGTAGCCACTTTTGGCGTACGCCGCAATGCTGCGTCTCTCAGCGTCGTTCGTTTTGTTTGAGGCGGGGTGATAGGAATACCTCCCCCTGCTCCTCCTGAACTAGAATCGTCAATCAATACTGAATGTGCAGCTGCTGATAATGTGACTGGTAAAGTAGGCGTACGTAATGTGGGTTGGTCCTGGGGTACTGGCGCATTAACAGGATTCCCGGGACCAATGACTGGAGGAACAGGAATTATGTTATTAACAGGGTGTTGAGGTTGAACAGGCGGGGTAGGATTCGTATTTGCATATTCTGGGACAGTATCGTCTAAATAGGAAGAAAGGAAAATTTCAGCTGCGGTCGGTTTATGATGTAGCTTAGTCGGGACCAATGGTGGCGGTAAATTACAGGGTGTTTCCGGGGTCGCTTTGGGCAAACCCTCGGCGAGAAGGGGATACATACCTTTAATAAGGGCATTTCTTTGTCTGTCTGACTATTCTGCTCTAACTCGTTCACCTTCTTCTAGTAATTCCCTTTCTTGGGCTTTTTCTGAGGATTCCCTACTTAATTCTGCTTTCCTGAATTCTTTTTCTGTTCTTTTATGCGATTCTTTACGCCACAATTCTATGGCATCTTTCTGGGATTGTCTGGCTTTCTTTTTCCATAATGCTTCCTCTACTCTCATGATGCACTCGGCATCCCATGTTCCTGAAACAGGCCATCTATATTTCTCTTCGAGATCCTTGGTATAATCCACCCATAAGTCTAGATACAGTATGGCATCTAAGCCATGTTTATGATACATGAAATGTCCGGGACTGTCCCTAGGAGGGACAGGAACTGATTCTTCGAGTATCCCTTTTCTGGTTCCTATCTGACGTAACTTTGAAAACAGAGGCATAACTGAACGTACTTGAACTTGAACACCATACACAATGAACACAGTAATGCAATAGCGAAACAAATCACTCATACCACAACATTAAAAACACATTTAAAACAGTTCGAACAGATACTACCTAGTACATTGAAAACATGGTACATCAAAAACACAATACTGGAACTTCTCGAGAAACTATACTAGAGAACAGAATTATTAGAATTTCTGGATGCACTGCTAAAAACAGTACAGAACATACCGGTCTCATAAAGAGACACGTCATACCGTATCCACCTAGGTGAACACGTCGGACCGGATCTGTGTACCCAAACCCGTCGGACCGGGCACAAATTAATGAACCCGTCTAGATACTTTCCCAGCAACGGTACTCACCGGGAAGCAAAACTGAAGGCCTCGGACTGGACTGGACTGCTACGACGTCTGGTTACTACGCACTACGCATGCGCTTCGGGCTTCGGAAACAGGTGGGCCTCAGGATACCTCGGACCTTGCTCTCTCGGCTTGGGCTCTGGTCGGGACAATCCGCCTTCCTCACCGCCTCGTCTGGATGCCGGACCGCAGTCTCCGTCTCCTCCGTGGGCCTGAGGGAGTTTTGAGCAGAAATATCTGCAGGTGCACAGTAGGGGTCCGTCACGGCTGTAGAAGGGTCAGGGGGCCTGCGTTACATCACCGGCGCGTGGGGAAGGGGCTCGTCCCTGTTCGGGCGCCATTATGTGGTAAATAAATAAATAATTACCGGTACTATTTTTCTATGCATTAACTGAAAAGGATAGCTCAATAAATAAGAGGCAGAATCCGTGGTATCTGAGTCATACGGGCTTTAATTAAGTGGCTCGAGCCAATGGACCATCGGGTTCCATCACCTGCTAAGGTTCAGGAAGGGACAATCTTGGGAAAAGAGGGACAGCCAAAATCTCATTAACATCATACAGTATATATAGTAAAACAGTACAATTGCATTGAATACAGTAGGCGTAACAAGTGACAAACGGAAGATAAGAACATATGGGCGTGAAAAGAAGGCGTGCACAGGGCGTGCACGAAGGTGTGTGATGTAAACGTCACAGAAGTGTCATAAGTGGGTGGATACATGGAGGGGGCTTCATGGGCAGCTGGAACCTTTAACCTACTGGTGCGCGCAAACGAGTCATGACGTGTAACTGGGGAGAGCTGGGGGCTCTGACTCCTAGCACTGGAAGAGGAGACTAAAGTCTGGGATGTCAGAACGACCTGTACCTATAGCATATCTGATATCTTGTGTTTGGAGTACATGTTACTTGAATCTAAAAGTCATCAGGGCAAAGGCTACTTGTGCATGCATATATTTCTTCATGTATTGCGTGTGCTATGGATCTTCTATGGATATTAATTCAGTAATTCGCTTGCATAGAGACAGGAAGACTAGACTATAGATGAAGATGTTTATGCGGTTCGTTAGCCAGGAATGTGAAGCCGGGGAGCTGAACAGATAACTGTAGGCATAACATATTCTTGGCAGGCAGGCAGACTAGGCCGAGCCGGGCACTGCGCTGCTTGGCAGGGAGTGAGTGAAGGGTCAGGGATGCGGGCGGGGCTGCATCTCTCCTCGGAGTGGTTCAGGAGACTTGAGGCTTGAATCTGGTGTCCGGGCCCTGTGAGGCCTAGAAACGGGTGCATCTCGAGGATTTATCGTGCACAATGTAAAGACGTTGGCAACATAGGCCTAAAGCCTAATTCACGTTGCTTTCAGGAGGACTGGATAACTGACATACTAACATTGGACGCAACTGTAAATGCGTCTTTATTCGGTCACAGGGGGAAATATGCATAGCGATCATGCACATATATCATATGATGGGGAATACGTAGGGACACACAACAGGGCAAAATTCAATTTTCCTCACCCATTTAAAATTCATGCCGTAAATAAAACGGTAATTGGTATTTTACAGACACATGAGGGCACTTCGTTACGAAATTAAGCACGAGCTAACATGATGTGTAATATGTAAAGTTGACAAATATCGTATTCTATTGAGGCTTATATACATAATGGTTACAGCGAGCCACCCTGTGCAATGAGTGTGGGTGGATCTTGATAGATCTTTCAGAACGTGGAAATACAATACTGCTAGAACCAAATTGTCATTTAGGACATAGAACCAGAGAACTTTCATCGGTTTAGTGAACGGCTGTTTAAAAGAACGACGCTAACGCTGATTCATAAAACCCATTATAACTGGCACAATAGCAAAATAAAAGCGGTGTGAATGCAATTCGAAACCACATGCTTAGATGTAAAACGACGACTACGATAGTGTCGATAAGTAAAAACCATGACAGGTGGCACAATAGAAAGAAAATAGAGGCATGCAGGCGAACTACAGAGGCAGTCTACAGCCTGCTATTAGATACAACATAGTACTATGAATGCGAGAGTTGACCCTGACCTAGAGCTAGCGACAGTTGGATAAAGTATTGCTATTTTTTAGTTGTTACGCCAAAATGGCGTAAACCGTTCCTGGTCACTGAACCAGTGTTATCAGCTAAATGTATACCCATACCCCTACCCTTTGTCTAGTGTTTATGTTTTTTTATTTACAGGTACCTAAAGACCTTCATGGAGTCATTGTGAATAATACTTCATAATCATATATTAGCATACTAGGAAACACCAGTATTGCTTCACATACACAGAGATGCCCTCTGGTCTCTCCACAATCATCACATTGGTCCTGAAAAAAGCCCACTGACCGTCTGGCACACAAGGGCTGAAACATGTCGACCTACCCCACTAATGTTAATGTGAGAGAGTCATAACCACTCTCAGTCACTTATAAGTAATTTTATTATCTCCAAACCAGAACTAATAAACACATAATTCTGGAAATGAGAGATTTTTAAAACTTAAATATTTTCACCTCACTATTTCACACACCAATCACTGGTCACTACTGATCCTAACCAAGGGTACAACCTCCTGGTGGAGGGTGCATAAAACAAAAAAGACCTGATGATTATGCACACACGTGTGAGGGACAGCGAAGAATCAAGATAAACCGCTCGAACGACCATCTAACACACGTGCATGAGGGTTATATTGGGACTGGTAAGAACGTAAACTGCATACCCAGGTTATGCAGGACAAGTGATCTTTCCCCTATTTGATTAGTTGACCTAATTATATGCAACATAATTCAACTGCACTCAATGCAACAGACACTCCAAATACCACTCAGTGCCAGATAATTACACACCACATAATTATACTATACTGAATGCAACACACACTCTCCATATTACCACTCAGTACAACATCATTACACGCTACATATTTACACTGCAAACAATGCAACATACACTCCAAATTCCACTCATTGTCACATAATTACACGCAACAAAATTACACTCTACTGAATACAATATACACTGCCCATTTTAAAAATCAGTGCCAGACTTTTACATGCCACATAATTACAGTCTTCTCAATGCAACGTAAATACACTCAAAATAATACCACTCATTGCCATATAATTACACACCTCATAACTACACTCTACTCAATGCAACATAAATACACTTTATCTGTGTATCTATCTATTACCCTTCTATCTGTCTATATCTCTATCACCCTCACTCTATCTATCTATCCCCCTCACTCTATCTATTGCCCAACCTTTATTTATCTATCACACTCACTCTATCTATCTATCGCATCACCACAGCATCACTCAGCACCACCACAGCATCACTCAGGGGCACCACAACATCACTATGCGCTACCACAGCATCACTGAACGCCACAACATCACTCGTCGCCACCACAAAATCACTCTACACCACCACAGCACCACTCAGCACCACCACAGCATCACTCTACACCACCACAGCACCACTCACCAACACCACAACATCACTCAGCGGAACACAGGTTATAGGTGTCACACTTGAAATTGGTAGAACTATTAACATTGTAAATGAGAAAATTATTACTTTAACTAATTTCAAATCCAAAACATAACAACATTTTTGCTCTTTTACAAGACCAATAGCTCAAACTTACCTATTGCGAGACCTATTGCATTGCAAATGCTTGTTTCTAAATGTTAAGCCTTGTTGAACAGCAGTCCGCGCTGCTGTGTAACATGGCTTACAAAGCATTGATGCAGCCAATAGATCTCGCATGGGAGAAACCTATCGGCATGTCTTCTTCTTAGGTTTGGCCCTCCCCTGGAGCAAGGACCAGGTACTTGTGTCCATTCACAGCTCCCATTTTTGGAACTACTTTTTTCTTTGTGTTCAAGCACTCCAAATGAGTGCTTGTGTTTTTAGTCTGTCTCCCATATCCTCGTCCATGTAGCTTCTTTTCCCTTCCACTTCCCTACCTGCACTCTACACAACTGCACTCTACTCTACTGTAAACCACTGCACTCTACTCTACACCACTCTACACTACAGAACTATAGCCAACTTTACTCTACTCTGCAGCACACTACTCTACGCCACTGCACTCTGCACCGCTGCACTTTGCGCCACTGCTCTCTACTCCATGCCTCTACACACTATTTGACACCACAGCTCTACACACCACTACACTCTACTCTGCACCACTTTATGCCTCTGCACTGTATGCCACTGCACTCTACTGTGCCCCAATCTATGCCAGTGCAGTTTGTGTCACTATACTCTACACCTCTGGAAATCACATTGCCTCTGCGCCCCCGCCATATTATGGACAAGGGGGCAGGGGCAAACATGCATTTGGCGGAGCACTGAAAGTGTGCCACCAAAAGATGCCGCACTTTTTTAAAGACAGCACTTTGGAGAGGAGAAAGGGGGTCCCACGGATCCCCCCCGAAATCCCCATGCAGTTGGGTGCAGTCACTCATTGCACCCGCCTTCAAGGGATCTCTCTCCCCTCTTGAAAGTGCAGGCACTTTGCTGTTTGCAAAGTGAAGCAAGGGGTGGCTTTGAAAGAGACAATCTGTATTTCACTTGAATGCGCCGTCCCCAGCGCAGCATGAGTTCACGGCTGCCCTGAGGGCATTACCTTCACCATAATAGGATCACTTTCCCTGTTTGCACCCAGTGCACCTGTTTTAAGTTATGCTGTGGTGCAAACAGGGAAAGTGTGCCCTGAAGGTAATACAGGCCTAGATGTTTCCGGAACTTCTCAAATGCAAGGCTGTTAATTAATTTTCGTCATTGCCACTGAAATTATGTGACAAAGATGGCTCAAATGAAACATCATGGTTGAATGAATTACATGTCACAGAAAGCCAAACTATTTGTCATACACAAATTATATAGTAGACTTCCTGGCATTAAGTACCATATTTGACCTTTGAACTCACAGTCCTTGTTACAAGAATAGATTACAGTGCTTTAGAATATTGAGGTTTACTAAGAAAGACAACTAAAGACATTCCCCTGATACTACACAAAATGATATGGTTCAACAAATGATATGTTTGTCTTACATTGAAGCACTGTAACACAATGTTATCACTATTGAGCTTGGAACCTTCCAGAGTCAAGTAGTTTAGATACAATTTTTTTAAATCTTTCACTGAGCAGGAGGCAAATAGATATTTACTTGCTTCATATACCAAAAGTTCTGCTTCTTTTATATTGCTCATCCCAACTATGACTTAAAACGTTGCTCCCGGAATTCCTTATCTGGTTTATTCAGTGCTCAGACCATGGGGTGTCTGACAGACACCTCAGCTAATAGGGATTTTGCAAATTGCTATTTTACCACGAAATAGGTGGAGAACTGCAATGACCGCAATTTCTAACACAAACTCGGCTTCGAGACATTCCGTCAGCTTTGAACCCACCCATAGCTTACCATTGATTGGGTTTATTGTCACTCTCAATTGTTTGCTCCTCTCTGGTCAATGCATGTGTTGTAATCTTCCTCTCCTCCTCTCCCTCCCCGTTCACCCCTCCTCTCCCTGACCTCTTGGTATGAACCGCGCTCCATTCCGGAGTGTGGGTTAGAACGTTGTGATTAAGCTGTTGCCGCCAAGCTGGAAGCACCTGTTATATTCATGACAATAAACTTAACGTTGGAACTTATTAATTGGTAGTGATTTATTACTACATTTATGGCGACGAGGACGGGATACTGAGCCAGGGTCAGTGTGGTGTTTTCCCCTGGATATATTTGATGCTTGAGCGGAGCAAAGCTACAAGGAAGTCTCACCCAGTTTATGAAAAAAAATAATTCGGTCTACCTCGAGGCCGGTTGAGAGCGGAGACAAGGAGTTAAACCGTCGATGTTGAGGTGAAGCATGTTACTCAAGGCAGCGGTGCTCTGATCCAGGCCGTAAAGAGACGTTCATCGGCACCAAGCTCGGTCCCCTCCGTGGTTTGTGAGGACTGTTATGCTGTGGGCGAGAAGCAGGGAACTCTCGTGAGGAGAAGACGGAGCAGGTCTTGTTCCGATCTCGCGCAGAGTCGTCGACGGGAAGTTCCGGCCCTGAAAAAGGGGCAGTAGAAGGAGGACTCCGCTTGCCTAACCCTTCAGGTGAAGTTAAGAGGGAATAAAGAAAAAAGTAAAGCGGAGGACTCCAGGCGGTGGTTTTCCGTTCCGGGTGAGGAGATGTTACTTGACACCATGCTGAGTCCCCTCCGTGGTTAGTGAGGACAGCCAGCCTGTGGTTAAAAGCGAAAAGCCCTTCGGTGAAGAAGACGGAGCAGGTCTTGCTCAGACCCAGCGCAGAGTTGTCGACGGGAAGCTCCGGTTCAGGGGATGCGTTTTGGAAGGAGGAACTCGTAATTTGCGCTCTTCCGCTGTTGTGTGGAGAGGGCAGTTGAAACGGAAGGCACTCCATGTGGTTCCCGAGCGAGTTGCACAGGTCAGTGAGGGGAGCCATTGGAGCTGCGTGAGGAGAAAGGAGTGGAGAAAGGTACGCAGTCCATTTGAAAGAAACGGCAGTGAGGTGAGCGCTAAGACTGTGAGTCGTGAGTGAAGGTCAGCATTGGGGAGTCGTTAACCCATAACCTCAGAAGCATAGAGGCGAGCAATTATCGGCCTCAGTGAATTTGAAATAATTTTATAGTAAGTGTGAGGAGGATTAACCTCAGCCGTATTGCATAATTGCATGGAGTCATTG
Organism: Lissotriton helveticus; assembly: GCF_964261635.1. Lineage (NCBI taxonomy): Eukaryota > Metazoa > Chordata > Amphibia > Caudata > Salamandridae > Lissotriton > Lissotriton helveticus. Next base: position 673,560,722 of record NC_136073.1, on the reverse strand, counting down.
AAACGCTAGGGGGAGCGTTCGAAGAAATGTACGGCGTGGAAAACGAATGAAGCTGTACTGGGGCAGTGAATGGTAGCTGCATTAAGAAAATATTTCATTGAGTGGTGAAGAGGAGTAACCTCAGCCGTACTACCTAATTGCAGGGAGCCACCGAAACGCTAGGAGGAGCGTTCAACGGAAGGTACGGTGTGGAAAACGTATGAAGTTGCACAGTGGCAGTATATGGTAGCTGCATTGAGAAAATATTTCAGGAACATAAAGTTTAGCGAGCTTGGGTTCCAGTGATCGAAAATTAACTTGGGTAATACCTTGAGTGACCAAATTGTCAGTGATTATTGAGGAGGAGAGAAAAAGTAAACTGTACAAGGGTCAGTGGGGGTCGTCTCCCTGAGGTGAATTCATTAGAAGTCAAATAAATATAGGAAATTAATATTAAGGGAGCAAAGGAGGTGAGGTGATATAATAAGTGATCACCTATCAGTGGTAGCACCCCATTAGAGTTCAGACGCAGGATCCCTGTCTCTATCCTAGTGCATCTGCAACAGGGAAAATCTGTCAAGGAGTAGGAATTGAATTTCGGGTGTCGTGCCGGGCACCTAGCTTCCGACCAGTCCTCAGTTGTTAAAGGTGTATTGGTTCCATTCTAAGGAGGTGTGTGTCATTCCAAGTCGCATGTCTGACGGGGCAGTTTGGTGCGAAGGTGGAGAGTGTGAAGGCGAGGACGACGCTTGGAGGCGATCGCCTTAAGGACAGGCGGTTGATTTATTAAAGCATCAGGACTCAGGTTGCGCAACGATAATTTAAGGGAATCTTCTAAGGAACGTGGGGTTTGCAGTGGGTAATAGTGAGAAGTACCCAGCACCCTGCGAGTATCTCATTGCGAGGCAGTGTGAATTACAGTCACGTCTCTTTTCATTTCTCAAGCCTCTTTTCAATATGCACACAGTCAAAACAGTCCAGTACTTGCCATCAAGATTCACCCTTCTGTGTTTAGTTGCCCATAACCGGACCATCCCATTTCGGTATCCAGTCAGAGTTTATTAGTTCCTTGACATTCTTCGGAAGGGTCACCTGAGCGGTCCTCCTGGAATCTCTTCGATAATATTCATATTGATCTAACGCAAGTGCTTGATATCCTTAAGGGCCCCTGGGGCAATGTGGCAAATAGATAACAGTGCTCAGTAGTGATCAGTGGGGGTACTGTAGTGCCGCATTTGTGTAGTGGTGGCACATTCTGGGGAAGAGAAGTGGTAGTACAGCACACCCAACATGGAGTGGGGCCGAAAGTACAATCTCCCTCCACCTGAGCCGTTCATGGAGGAGGTTAATAAAAACATTGCAGAGTGGAGGGAGTGGAAAGTGTATTTTGAAAACTATTTGTCCGTTTTGGAAGAAGAAGTAGCATCCTTGTCACCGGAAGCCAAAGCGGAAATTCTACTCCACAGCTTAGGTAAGGGTGGAAGGAAAATGTATCACAACATGGAGAAGGTTTTCATGTCAGGTACTGATAGAAACATGTATGAGAATATTCTGAACGTGTGGGACGAATATTATATACTAGCCACTAGTGGAATGGCACATATGGATGAAAGTTTTAAGGAAAGGATGGAGGGCAAAGAGGATGTCAGTGCCAGCAAGATAGCTCTGAGATGCACTGTGTTAATAGAAGAAGTTGAGACAGAAATGATTAATGACACTGGTTCGAGATATAGCATGGTAAGCAAAAAAGATTGGGACAGAAAATTTGCAAAAAAATATGGCAATGAACTAAAAGAGGCCAACGCAGTCCTGCAAACATATGCAGGGGAGGATATACAGATTATTGGTTAGAAAGTCATGGATGTAGTTTATAAAGAAAACAATACGAGGAGTACTATATACATAACGAGAAGTAGTATCAACACGCTAGGGTGGAGAGATCAACAGAAGTTGAGGATTTCATGGGAAAAAAGAATAAAAGGACACAGGAATGAGCTGGCAGGATATCAAAGCAAACAAAATACCAGAGGAGAAACTGTTAACGTTCGCATGCAACCACCTAAGATTACGGCAGCATTTGAAAATACTGCAAAGGAAAAGAAGTGGGAAAGTGAAGCTATTAGGGATGAACACAACAAGAAAAAAAACATATATCAAAGCCAGGCGGAGGAAAGAGAAATACGTAAGAAATCAGAGAGAATGGACAGTAGTAAACAAAAAGTGAAGACGGTTGGAAAATTGGGAAGTATGGTGGTGAGTGTAGATACCACAACCAAAGAAAGAGGATGGCAGATGAATAAAACCAACCAGTCCGTTTGCAAGGTGATGCAGCACAGAATGAAGCCGGATGGGCTCCAACCCAAGTGGTTAGAGGAGCATAAGGACAATTGTGATCTAGAAAGAGTGAGAGGTGCAAGATACATCGAGTCTAAAGGAGAAATAAAAAATGAATACATACAAGGGATCGAGTATGGAATGATGGAAAGGGGGTGCAACATAAAGCCGAGAGACCTAAAAGGATCCCCACTAAAAGTCAAGGAAGGGAAGAGGGGTCCAGATTATGGTATGTGGAAGAAGCCGAAGTGCAAGGGCTCAGGAGACACGTATGATTTCGTGTATGGCAAACCCAAGAGGGAACAGGAGGACACACTCAAGCCTGAGGAGACTCATGCAAATGATCGGGGGCTGTCTAAAACCAAATGCGACAAAGATGGCAATAATAGTCATGACCAAGGAAGTGGGAGCAGAAGAAGGCCCGGTCCTGGTATTGATAAGTACATGGAAACGGAAGTGGGTTTCATCAGTGGTAGCCTTAGGGGTGCGTCCGGGCACAAGCTACGGCCCAGAGAAAAGGACTGTACAGCCATTCTAAATCTTCCGGTAAGGGATGGTAATTCCATCAGTAGGAGTTTGGAATCCCAGGGAGAAATAGACGGAGTAGTAAGCTTGGACAAGGGAGAGCTAAATGGGAAAAGGTGGTGATGTTTGGTTTCCACCAACATGAGGATGCCCGCAGTGTTACATAATGCATACACTGATTAGCTTCGTCCATCGTTATGATTGGCACTCCCCGTTGGTTCCAGACTGTTCCAGTTGCTTAAAGTTTGACAAAGTAACTGCATAGCCTTCTTACTCCTTTTCTGAATTTTTAAAGGCACCAGACTTTTACTGTTGTTTAACGCTGGAAATGCGTCATCGTAAATATTTCAAATGCACATGACAGTCACAGTTGATTAACATAGGAAATGCAACCTGTTTATTTTTCTTGTTCTTCCATTAATGTTTTAAAGAGTCTTACCATATTTCTGCAATTGTATATGAGAATAGGGCCACTCACCCCATCGATACAGAACTTGGCTTGGGACCACATACGCATTTCCCCCCTCCCCAGTCTTCCCTGCGTATATCCACCCTGCACACTTTCCCTCTATCTTTTCATAAGGAGGGAGGTGTGTTGTAATCTTCCTCTCCTCCTCTCCCTCCCCGTTCACCCCTCCTCTCCCTGACCTCTTGGTATGAACCGCGCTCCATTCCGGAGTGTGGGTTAGAACGTTGTGATTAAGCTGTTGCCGCCAAGCTGGAAGCACCTGTTATATTCATGACAATAAACTTAACGTTGGAACTTATTAATTGGTAGTGATTTATTACTACAGCATGCCAGCTTAACTTCCTCTTCTTGGGTTTGTCCTCCCAGAGAGCATGGCCCAAGTGTTGCTCCCTTGCCCATTGTCCTTCCACTTTTCACACACTCACAGCTATTTATTCCTTCTTGTAAAAGCACTTCATGAGAGTGCATGTGTTTACTCACACTGTCCTTGATAACTAAATGGTCACGGAAAGGCTCCCCCTGGTGAGTGGCAAAGATTAATACTGGGGAGCGGAAGTGGCCTCCAAAGGGTCACAGTACATGCCTTGAGGCCAGGAGTGCAAGATAAGCTGAAGAAAAGCCAAATTGTGCACAGCTAAGAACCCAGCAAGGATGCGCCATTAGTCGAAGATACCTGGACTGGATGCCCCAGCAAGCAATGGGGCCAGAGAGCTCCTCACATCTGCATTGCAGAACAAACCCCCCCCCCCAAAGCGAAAGACTAAAATGGGAATCTGGCAGATTTTAACTCCAAGGTCAGAATCCCATGCCTGACCTCAAGATGGCTGCCACAATGGTCCCTACCTCGGACACATCAGTGGACATCAACACATCCCCCTTCTGGCCTACCCATCAGGATACTGAATCTGTGAACCTACCTCTGACCATGGAGACCTAGCTTTTTGGCCGATGCCCGGTGGAGCTACTTGATAGCTAAAGAGGAGATGGGCGATGTACTACCCCCTCGGCCGTCACCTACCCAGCCGGACTTTGGGCAGGAATTACTGCATCTCTCCATTGTATTCTCCCTCCTACCCCTTTGCTCCACCCCCTTATGCTCCATTTATCCCTCCTCTTTACTCTTTAATTGGTTTCCCGTTGAGACCTAGCTGTTTGGCTGATGCCCGGTGGAGCTACCCGATAGCTATAGAGGAGATGGGCTGTGGACTTCCCCCTCGGCCGTCACCTACCCAGCCAGACTTTGGGCAGACTCTCCTTCGTCTCTCCATCCTCTCTACCTCCTACCCCGTTACCCTTCTAAACTCCATTTATTTAATCTTCTACGCTCTTGAAACATTTTCAGAGTAACTGATGTAATTTGTAACTTATGTAACTTTGTTATTTTGTGGAACCTTATGTAAAGCTCTGTGATACCTCCGGGTCTAGCCAGCGCTATATAAAACTTAAGTAAATAAAAAAAATGCTTGACCCTCTCACTCTCCTCCTGCTATCTGTCATGTTGCTTGCCTCCTCCTACCATCCTCCAGCTGTCTGTCATGTTAATTGTCCCTCTTCTCTTCTCCTGTTACCACTGAGCTTCTTAGTCCTCCCACTGTCCATCATGTTGCTTGCCCCTCCCACCCTCCTCCTGCTGTCCCTCATGTTGCTTGCTTCTCCCGCCAACCTTCTAGTGTCCATCATGTTGCTGCTCTCTCCCATCTTCCTACCTCTATGCAATGTGTTCTTGGCTCCTCTCTCTCTTCACACGATGGCTCTTTTGTTGCTTGCCCACTCTTGCCTAGTCCTGCATTCAGTGTGGGCCTGCCCTCATCCACAATAATAAACAAGCATGTGCAATGCAATAGGTCTTTCATTTGTGAGAGTTGAAGCTATTGGCATTGTAAATGACAATGCCTTTTATTTATCTGTTTTGATAGTTAACATATAAATAAAAGGCATTGTCATTTACAATGCCAATAGCTCAAACTCTTTTAAATGCGAGAACTATTTTTTTTCAAAGAAGCGACCGCCATCGTCCTATGCAGCTTGGAAAGTGAAAGTGTGCTTGGTGTGCTGAATGTTGTAGGAAAGCATGTCGTGCCTGCGGGAGGAAAAACTCATTTAAAAATAGTACTGACAGACTAAATAAGACATGCCGTGTAACAACAGAAGTAAAAGGGCAGTCCTCATGGGACGTTACAAATGAAGACAAGGCGGTACTAAGGAGGGGCTAACAAGCCTACTAATGAATCAGAAGCCAGCATTTACAAAGGACAATGACACAAGCCAATGAAAAATATGGGCGGAGAGTGTGCGGCGCTTCAAGTACATACTCAAATGCAGCATGCCTCACAGAGCAGCGCATGCGCTGCCCAGGCTTGACCTAAAAACCTTATGACTTGACCAGCGCTTTTTTTCCAACTTTATTCTTATTTTTTTTTCTTAAGCAGAGGTCTCTGCCCCATTGTTGCTTGTCGCCATCCCCTCCGACCCACATTTTTGTGTACCCCTCTAACCATCCCACCCCGTTAGGATTTCTTTTACCCCCTACTGCCCTCCTACATTTTGTGCACCCTTCGGCAGTGCTTTCCCCTCTTGTACTGTATATGTATGTAGGTATATATATATATATATATATATATATATATATATATGATTAACACAGTGCTATCCAGGCGAGATAGAAAGGGACAAAGTCTTTTGCCATTTCTACAGCAAAGTCTTTAAGCACAGGACTAGCTCAGTGCTGTCCATGCCAAGCTGTAAAATGACAAAAGCCAATTACCACTCCAGGCACAGTAGTACAGCTTTGAATTGGTAAAATACCAACTAAGCCAACCTGAAATGAGTAAAAGCAACCCCTGACAGAGTGTTTTTTCGCTATACTTCGAGCTCTTCAGAGAGGTATAGCTTTGTCCAGACACAAGAGATCACCCAGTATAAGTAAAAAAAATACCCTTTCAGGCATAGAGTGACGCATAAATTATGCAAAAAAAAAGCAGAGAACTCTGGGTAGTTCTCAAGTTTAGGTGGAAAGCAGCTCCTGTATACATCACTCTCAACACCAGTGACACTCTAGATCTGCTCACCTCTAATGTCTGCTTTTCTATCAAAGTCTTTAAGCATAGGATTAGAACAGTGCCATCCACACCGAGATAGAAAGGAACAAAGTATTTTGCCATTTCTGCAGCAAAGTCTTTAAACATAGGACTAGCACAGTGCAGTCCATGCAGAGCTGTGAAATGACAAAGCCAATTACCACTCCAGGTGCAGTATTACAGCTTTGAATTGGTAAAATACCAGCCAAGCCAACCTGAAATTAGTAAAAGCAACCTGTGACACAGTGTTTCGCTCTACTTCAAGCTCTTTGGTATAGCTGTGGCCAGACACAAGGGAGCATCCAGTATAAGTCAAAACAATACCCTTTCAGGCATAGAGTGATGCATAAATTATGCAAAAAAGAAGCAGAGAACTCTAGGTAGTTCTCAAGTTCAGGTGGAAGGCAGCTCCTGTAAAGAGCACTCTCAACACCAGCGACATTCTAGATCTGTTCACCTCAAATGTCTGCTTTTCTATCAAAATCTTTAAGCATAGGATTAGCACAGTGCCATCCACGCCGAGATAGAAAGGGACAAATTATTTTGCCGTTTCTACAGCAAAGTCTTTAAGCATAGGACTAGTCCAGTGCTGTTCATGTCGAGCTGTAAAATGACAAAAGCCAATACCACTCAGGCATAGTATTACAGCTTTGAAATGGTAAAATACCAACCATGTTGTACAGTAGCTCGGCACACTTCATTTGGTTCTGCAAATTATGCAAGAAAATGTTTAACCATCCTCAGCAACCACTGCTTTGATCAAAGGTATAATACCCAAGATGAAACTAATAAAAAGGTATCAATGCACCTACCACAATAAACAAGAATTAGCTTAGATCCTTTTTAGAATTAGCTGCATTTTACTCAAAGTTTATTCCTCATTTTAGGTCGAAGCCTACAAAACAGTGGAGCTGTTTAATTTGTGAAAGATATCCTGAGGACATTCTGAAAGCTATGAACTATGGCTTACCATTGGTTTTGTGCATTGTAATTCACAATTGCTTGCTTTCTGTTTTCTGGCTTTATTTGTTTTAGGTTGTCCAGCATGAGTTAGTCCCTTCATGGAGCATAGCCTGTTTATTGGATTATTCCACGAGTGCTTGCATTCTGTAAACAGACCTTCACATTTTTTTCTTATCCTGTCACATTTACTGTGCATTGAAAGACAGAGGTCACATGTCAGGCCCTGTCTTCTGAGGAAACTTGGTGTTTACTTTTCTTTCTCTGACTTGAAAGCAAGAGGCTTTATGAACAATCATGCTGGCCACTGGAGTTGTGAAACTTCTTTTTTCTACCACACCACAAAATATAGATGTCTGGTAATGAATTGTGCAGATATTCCAGAATATAGCACATTGTTTTGTAATTCTGAAGTGTGGTGGAAAACAAATATTTGAATACGATCAAAACAAATCAATACACTAGGTGATGCCATATCCACAGATTAATTTTGTGCGCTGTACAGTTTTATCAGTAAAACTGTATGTCTGTGCAAACGTAATGGTCATTTTAATTGAAAATATGATGTCTGTTTTGGCAGTGCACTACCACACCATGCATACTCTATACCTCTCCACAACACTCTGCTACACTCTATGTCACGCTACACCCCTCCACTCTGGTTCATTCTCCAACATGCCACTCCACTTTACAACACTCCACTCTATGAAACTCCACTCTACAATACACCACTCCACTCGAGGACACTCCACTTCACGGCTAGTCACCCTGCTCCACTCTACTCTACGACCTTCCACACTACAACACGCCACACCATACTATACCAAGCCACTCCACCCTATACCATTCCACTCTACAATACACCACTCCACTCCACTCGAGGACACTCCACTTTACGCCTAGTCACCCTGCTCCACTCTACTCTACGACCTTCCATGCTACAACACGCCACTCCATACTATACCATGCCACTCCACCCTATACCATTCCACTCTACGATACTCCATTCTATGACATGCCACTCTATGACACGCCACTCTACTGACACGCCCATCAACCACACACCACTCTGAGGTGCCACTCTACTGACACAACACTGCACTCTAAGCTACTTTGTTCTATGCCACTCCACTCTGCAACACTTTACAACATGCCATGCTACTCTACGACATGCCACTCTAATCCACAACACTCCATTTACCTCTACGCGACTCCGTTCTACTCCATGGTACACTATTCTACTCTACAACATGCCACTCTATTGCAAATCACTTCACTCGTTGCCCATCCACTCTACACTCCTCCACTCTATGCCACAACATTGTACGCCACTCCACTCTATGCCACTCTATGCCACCCCACTCTATGACACTTTACTGCACTCTGTGCCACTCCACAACACTTTGTTTCACTCTCCAACACGCCACTCTGCACTCCTCCACTCTATGCCACTCCATTATAAAGACACTTTATGCCTTCCACTCTACAACTGTACACCTTTTTATGCCACTGTATGATACTGTACTCCACTCTAAGCCATTCTACAACACTCTACTCAGCCCCCTCTACACCACTCTGTCACTCCACTCCATGATACTCTATGCCATAGTACTCTGTGCCACTCCATGCTATTATGTGCCAATCCACTCTCTGACACTATACTCCACTCTATACCACTCCACTCAATGTCATTCCATCTGCGACACACCACTCCTCTCTATGCCACTTTTCTCTACAACACTCTACTCCACCCCATGCCACTCCACTTTTTGACTCTCTGATCCACTCTACGCAACATTCTCTATGCCACGCCACACCACTTTACTCCACTCTACACCACTCCACGACACGCTATACCACTCAAATCAAACAACACTCAACTCCACTCTATGACAGTCTACTCCAGTGTATAGCCCTCCACTCTACGACACTCTACTTCCTCCAAGCCACTCTACTCCACTCGATGCCACTCGATTCAACAACCTATTACTCCTCTCTATGCTACTCTACTCTATAACACTTTACTCCACTGTACACAACTTCCTCTACATCATCACCCCAAGCCACTTTATGCCACTCCACTCTATTGCACATTACCCCACTCCATGACACTCTATGCCACCCCACTCTAAGGTACTATACTCAAAGTCAAAAAAAGTTTTATTTGTGTTGGTACTCGACAGAGGTACTATACTCAAACTCTGCATCACTCAACTATACTCTGCTTTACGCCACTCCACTTTACGCCCTTCCACTCTACAACACTGTACACCACTCTACTCCCCTCTATGCCTCTACAATCCTCTCTATGCCACTCTCCTATAGGTTACTACCTTTTGGCCATGCTGAACAACAGCCATGCTGGTGTACAGCATGGCTAAAATACATTGGCAAAACCTACAGCTCTTTCATAGGCGAGTCCTATTGGCTGATATTACCAATCCACTAAGAAACGTATTAACACAAGGTGCATTGTATGAATTGAATGATGCATGTCAGAGTGCTTTTGAAAGGTAAAATGGCACATTGTTGCTGCCAAACTCTTGAGACCATTCTTTATTAGGGATACTAGCATAATCATTATGAATGCTAGTTATTTTGGATCAGGTGTGCTGTTAGTGCAAAAAAATAGGAAATCGTATTAAAGAGATATTTGGTTTTGCTTTTTGAACTCTCCGCAGTTCCGAACATCCATGTTCAGTAATTGAAAATGAGGCTTTGTGGTAGGGCACGCAACATTTTTACATGCATGTTTGGGCAGTATCCTTTATTGTCAATACTGATCACAATCCTTTAATTGCCCTTTTCAGTACTAAGGGTGGTTAAAAAGCCATCCTAGAATTTCCAAACTCCAGTACTATTTGTGGTAAATAAATAAATAATACCTCTATTTTTGACTGGATATACAATAACAGATAGCTCAATAAATAAGAGTCAAGATTCGAGGTAACTGGAGTTTGCAGGTTTAATACAGCATAAAGGACAGGAACAGGACAACCTGCACGGGAATAGGATGGCAGCGCTGCACGGGGCAGGGACAAAGGAATGGCAACTTTTAATAACAGTGCACAAGTATATATACTTAAACAAAATACATGGTATTCAATACAATAGGCGTAGCAGTGGGCAGGGCCTGTAGCAGTCGTGAAAGATAAGGCAGAAAGTAGGTGTAACAAGAGGCGTATACATAGACATGTGATGTAAACGTAACGGAATATGTCATAAATGGGGCGGAAACATGGAGGGGGCTACCTAAGGAGCCGGGACCTCTAACCTAGTGGTGCGCGCAAGCTGGCAATGACGTGTTACTAGGGAGAAGCTGGGGGCTATGACTTCTGAGCTAGAAGGAGAGACGAAAGTCTGGAGAGTCAGAGCGACATGTACCTAAACACTATCTAGTATCTGATGTTTAGAGAACATGTTGATAGAATCCAAAAGTTATCAGGGCAAAGGCTAACAGACACTAAGACTGGTGCATGCATTATTCTACATGTAGTGTGTGTTGAGGAATATTAAATGACCATAAATACAGTATTTCTCTTACATGGAGACGTAAAGGCTAGACCATGACGGAAACTATTGATGCGATTCAGTAGCTTAGGAATGCAGGGAAGGAGAGCTGGACTGATAACTAGAATCATAACATACTCTTGGCAGACTGGCAGGCAGAGCCAGGCCGAGCCGGGCACTGTGAGGCAGGAAGTAAGTGAAGGGTCAGGGATACAGGTGGGGGCTGTATCGCTCCTCAGCGAGGGTTCAGGAGACAGGAGCTGAATCTGGTGTCCGGGCCCTTTTGAGGCCTAGAAACGGGGACTTTACAATGAATTAACGTGCACACTGTAAAACGTGGCAACATAACTTTACATAGGCCTAGTACTCGTAGCTTTAACGAGAACTGAAAACTGGCATACTAGAGATGGACACAACTGTAATTGCGTCTTTAATCGATCATGGGGAATACATATTGCATATTAATCATGCACATATAACATAAGATGGGGAACACGTAGGGACACAGAACATGGCAAAATTTACTTTTCCACATTCCCTCCTTGTCACTACGTTTCCATCAGGAAACATCAATATTCATGATACCATCTATCATTTCATACAGTATCATTTGCTCGTCTCGAATTGTCTTGGAACGGGACTTAGGACTAGGACTTGGAATACAGGATGTAGCACAAATGCCGCAATTGTACATTGTATACAGAGGCAGCAACTGAATATGATCGCTACTGCAATACCTAGAAATGACAATACTTTCCATCCCCAGGCAGAAATTATACTCCAAAACCAACCGGACCATGTCCAGGTGCCTGGATTCTGGTGTAACTGATGGGCAATTTTATGAAGTCTGGTTATAGCTGAATAAACAGACGGTGCGTTATTAGGAATGAAAATGCAGCAACTAGATCCGATGACTCTACATGCTCCTCCTCTATCGGCCAGTATGACGTCAAGAACGAGACGATTTTGGAGCACGACAAATCTCATAGCAGATTGCTCTTCGGTTAAGTTACCTAGGGCAGAGGCAGTCTCATTCACTACTGCTTCAAGAGTTCTTGTTAACCTACGGATTAACTTACTATTCTGGATAGGTCCTATAAAGAAGAAGAATCCTTTATTGAAATCTGTATACTGTTCTAGAGCAGTTTCAGTTTGATCGACAATCGGGGACTCGATCTCCCTTCTATGTCTAATGTGTACTAGATGTGTGTTTCTGTGATAATCAGATGGGGCTAGGAAAACTGGTGGCAGTAGGAAGGCAATGTAACATGTTCCATCCCAATCGAGGGGCAGACGAACATATGCGGTCTGACCACAAACAAAATAAGAATGACGTGAAGCTTTGAAAATAGATTTCCCACTGTCACTATACTTGACAATAGTAGTACAATCACTATGTCCTACATGTGCGGAACCATTATTTCGGACACATAATTCGCCTTTGACTGGTAGTACTGAAATAGCAGGTAAGTCTGGAGTAGGATCAGACTGAACATTCAGAACCATGAAATTCGAAGAATAATTACCTAAATTATAAACTTCATTTTCTAGGTCTAACCCGGTTCTATGGGTGAGACCTTGCTTGTCTGGAAAACATGTACTATTCAGAAGGGACATATCAGTTGAAGATGACGTTAACATGGACCAGGCTCCACATGAACCATTATGTGAAAACGGATAAGGAAACAGTGGCAGAACTCCCTTCGGTGTCTGGAAAGGGGGGAGTCGACCACACACCCAACAATTAGTGGCATTGCTGGTCTGGTGTGAATAATGTAACATACGGATAAAGGAATTGTTGCGCATAGCAAGACGATAGGATAGTTCGTGAGGAGGCAGATCACTAAACGTGTGCTCTACTGTAGCATTAGAAAACTTATTTACATGAGAAATTGGAAAACATAGATGAAATGCATAACTCGTGCAGGTAATCATCAAGCTCAAAAACAATATAAAACTTAGAAAAACGATACATCGGATAGAGTTTTGACTAACTCTCTCACTATGGGGGTCTATCTCATACATGTCAGATACCTGTCTAACCGTTTCACCCAGGGGGACTTAGACAATTAAACTGGCTGACTTATTTTACTAGACCGAAGCTTCTGTTTATACTCCTGCTGTGGAGTTTTCTCTAACAGGGAATCCTTTGAATCAGAGTCAATAGCGGGACAGTCCTTGATAATAGTATCTTGGCAGTCTTTAAAATCTTGACAATCCTTGGAAATGTTCTTGGAAACAGTTTTTAGTCGGAGTCCGTGAAATTTCTTGACATGCGACAGGTGCACCCACCCCTTCCTGCCTTCCAACTTGACGGCAGTACGGGTGGTCAAAAGGACTAACTTCGGTTCCTTCCAGCGAGGCTCCAGCGGACTTGAACGATCAAAATTCCTCACAAGGACTAGGTCGCCTGGAAGGACCTCATGTGGTTTCACTTCAGTATTGTCGGGAAATGCGGCGGCAACCTGTGAACGACAAGAGTGTAGGGCAGACATAAAGGAAGCTAGGTAATCTGTCAGCATATTACTGGAAACATCGGTAATACTTCGGGGTCTAGGTGTACCCCACATATTCGGGGGGCGGCCGAATACGACCTCATAAGGGGACAGACCTGATCTGGAATGTGCGACCATGCGCATATAAAATAGGGCGACTGGCAGAGCTACTAGCCAGTCTACACCTTTCTCTTTACAAACTTTGGCGATGCGGATTTTTAGGGTCTGGTTATGTCTCTCTACGAGACCGGCTGCTTCTGGATGGCGTACACAATGGAACTTCCACTGGTACCCTAGTAAAAGGGAAACGTGCTTCATAAGTTCAGATGAGAATGGCTGGCCGTTATCAGAATGAACGACCCTAGGGAGTCCATAGCGGGGGAAGAATTCACGAACCAACTGCTTGGCAGTGGTCGCGGCTGTATAATCTGGGACTGGATATGCTTCTGTCCACCTGGACAAAGCGCATACAACTACAAGGACATACTTGAAACCTCGACATCGCTCCATCTGAATATAATCCATCTGGAGGACTTCAAAAGGGTGGTCAGGAGGCTGGAACCCACCTTGTTCCACCGGGACACTTTTACCTGGATTGAACTGGCAACATATCATACAGGTACGGACTTTCTGCTTGGCTGCAGCTCGTAAATGCTTGTTAAACCAAATGTTCTGGATACTGTCTATCATGGCTTTTTCTCCTAGGTGTGCAGGACTATGTGCGGTATTAATAATGACTTGAACCATAGAGTCGGGGAGAAACCATGTGGCTTTTCCCTTCGTCAACCATCCCTGATCTGTCTGGACCCCTCCTTGTTCGGACCATTTCTTGATTTCTTCGGGAGTAGCATGTGACTGGATATCTATGACATCTTGAGTAGGGTCCTTGACTGTCATACAAGTAGTCTGTTCTAGAGTGGATGTCGGTGTCTTGTTAACGGGTATGTCTGGTGTCTGTGCTGTAAGCTTGGCTGTTCGATCCGCTAGATCATTACCTTGGGAAATAATGTCAGTAACTTTAGTATGTGCCTTGCACTTCATGATAGCGATAGATGTTGGTAAATGTATTGCATCTAACAGAGCTTGAATAAGGAACCCATGCTGAATCTTGGTTCCATGAGAAGTCATGAAACCTCTCTCCTGCCAGAGCACTCCGAAGTCGTGTACGACTCCGAATACGTAGCGTGAATCTGTGTAGATATTAACTTTCAGGTTCTTGGCATGTATGCAGGCTTGGGTCAGAGCAACTAGCTCTGCTGCTTGAGCAGACAGGGTGTCAATACGGTGTGTTTCAATAACTTCAGTGTCAGTAGTCACTGCATACGCGGCTACTAGTTCTCCTGTACTTGTTCTCATACATGAACCATCCACATAAAGTGTCAGGTCGGGATCTGGTAACGGAATATCTGTCAGGTCTTGTCTTGGCTTTGTTATAGTGTTAACTACTTCCACACAGTCATGTGTGGCAGGATTTGAAGTAACTGACGGTAACAGTGTAGCAGGATTTAGAACGTTGCAGCGTCTGATTTCTATGTGTGGCTGGAACAGTGTCAGTTCATAACCTGTCAAACGTGCAATAGTCAAGTGCTGAGTCTGTGTTCGGTTTAAAAGAACTTCCACGGAGTGTGGAACTTGTACTGTCAAGGAATGTCCTAACACTATGGAATCACTTTGTCTGATAGCTAGTGCTGTGGCTGCAACTGACTTGAGGCACGCAGGCAGAGCCTGGGCTACTGGATCTAATGTGCTCGAAAAATAAGCACAGGGCTTGTATTGTCCTGCTTGATCTTGTGTGAGAACAGATAATGCTGTACCATTACGTTCTGTGACAAAAAGTGTAAAAGGCTTACTGTAGTTTGGTGTTGCTAAAACAGGTGCTTGGCATAAAGCTTTCTTCAACTCATTAAAACTAAGTGTATGTTCAGATGTCCAAGGGAGGACAGTCGATACGGCTGCCTCCTGTGTCGTTAACTGTATCAGTGGTTTGGCTAGAAATGCATACTGAGGAATCCATTGTCGGCAATAAGAAGTGAGGCCAATAAAAGCTCGTACCTCCTTCTGGGTCTTGGGCTGAGGAAGACTCGCTATTAACTGGATACGGTCAGATGTCAACTGCCTACCCCTCTTGGACAGTAAGTGGCCTAAGTAGATCACTTGCTGGACACAGAATTGAAGCATTGAAGGGGACACCTTGTGCCCCATCTCGGCTAGGAAGTACAGAACCGTAAGTGACGCTCGCTCGCAGTCACGTTCAGAACGGGCTGTGATCAGTAGATCATCGACATATTGGAGCAGGGCAGTGTCAGTTGGCATGTGAATATTGTCCAGTTGTCTCTTAAGTGCTTGACTGTAAATACTAGGACTTTCTGTGAAACCTTGAGGAGCTCGTGTGAATTTATAGCTCCTTCCATTTAAACAAAAACCGAAAAGGTACTGGCTGTCTGAATGAATTGGAACACTGAAAAATGCATTCTTGAGGTCGATTACGGTAAAGAATATTGCCTCAGGATCAATAGCTGTCAACAGGGATGAGATATCTGGAACAACTGGGTACTGGGGAATGATACATTTATTGAGTTCTCGAAGGTCAATCACTAATCGATATACTGGGGGTGCATTTGGATCAGTACGTTTCATGACTGGAATGATAGGAGAATTACATACATTGGAGTCAGTTTCTACAACTACTCCTTGAGCAATGAGCTCGTCAATAATTTTGGATAAGGCTGCTACAGCCTCAGGTGGCAATCTGTACTGTCTGATTCGTGGTAAGACTATACCTTGCTTGAGAGTCACACGATGGGGTGTGATTTGCATAAAACCAACATCAGTTGGACCTTGTGCCCATAGATGCTGCGGGACATTCAGTAATCTTGGATCAAAATCTCGTAAAACATAGTGACCCTTGAAGTCACGTAAAAACAAACGTATTCCCTCTGGGGAACAACAAATAACTGCACCTAATTCTTTCAGTGTCTTAATGCCCAACAAATTTTCTGGACATGATTTCGTAAGCACTAGATCAGTAGTTCGGGACAATGGTCCAACTTCTAAAGTAACTGGCTTTGATATCTCGTTTACAATAGGCTTTCCTGAAAATCCAAGGGAAACATTTCTAGAGCCTGAGAGCGGAGCCCCTGGAACCTCGTCATGACTAATAGTCGTCCTACTTGCCCCTGTATCAATCAAAAACTTTCTGTCTTTCCCTAATACTTGACTATGTACATAGGGACCTTCTTGATCTACAGGAATCTCGATGAGAGGCAAGCCTACCTCCCTCTCTAGGCTGTTTCATGAATACGCTTGATACTCTGGATACTCGGACTGTGCATACTGGTACATCTGCTGTGTAACCTGCTGTGTTGCAGCTATAGGCTGCGGTGCTGTAACTGTCTGTGGTGTATTCTGTGGTGACTGAGAAGTCTGTGAAACTTGTTCTTGTCTAGGCGGACGTGGTCTTTCTTTAGTCTTACCAGTGGCTATGTTGTGTTTCAGAACTGCACACTCGTTTATAAAATGACCTGGCTGTTTACAATAATTGCAGGTCCCTTTAACGGGAGCTGCAGGATGACTGGCTTGATTCGGACCCCTCTTCTGACTGTCTTGAGGAACAGATTGTGCAACTAGTACTTTCATTTTCGTGTCTTTCATACGTCTTCTCTCGTGTTCTTGCTCTTCTCTGATTCTATTCTGGTGGTACTGAAGCATCTGGAGCATTTGGGACGGAGTATTAGCTTGCCAGGTACTCTCGACTTTCAAAACTCGATTTTTAACTTGTGGACTTGAATTCTCGACTAATTTAGTAACAAAAAGATGAGGGTATGACTCGCTACTCGTCTTCAAACCACTGTTTATTATAAAACATTTCTCAAATCTAGAATAAAAATCACTAGTGTCTTCGTCTTGTTTCTGTTTACAGGCTGAGATTGCATCCCAGTCTTCCTTTTTCGTGGCTAATAATCTAGGCAAAACTTGTATTAATAATTCTGGTAATTCTTTACATTTGTCTCCAAGACCGGTACCTGGTACTCGTATCTTATCTTCAGCTTCTAGAGCTGTCCAATCGATCTTTTTCTCTCCCACCTCCCATTCTTTTTCTTTGAGTTTATCGTATATGCCCGCAGGCAACAGGACTTTTAGCATTTTAATAATATCTGGATACGTGTATTCTCCCATACGGAGCATGTCCTTTAATTCACGGTGGAACCCTGCTGGATCTTTGTCGTGACAGGGAATTAACTTTTTCATCTCTAAGAGTTCCATCTTGGTAACTGGGGTGTAAACAAATACTCGTTGCATTTCACCACCCGCTGTCCTAACTGGGGTACTTCTCGTAGCGGATGCTGTCTATCTATATAAAACGGTTTACTTTCTGGAGGTGAGACATGAACAAAATGCGGATTTAGGAACGTTCTATATTTGTGGCGCTGTTCTAGAATGGTACTAATTAAATCGGTACCTAAACCTTTCCATCTATACTGGAGTAACTCGTTCAGAACATCATGTAACGGACCTGGATCGGAATGCTGACCCTCATACAGCATAATGAGGTGCTGGATCATATACATACCCACCAGTCGCTGCTCGGCTGGGGGCAGTTTCAGAAACATTTGTGCCACTATTTCGTCTGGAAAAGTGGTAGAATCAGTAATCCATCGGACTGCTGATCGGGCTAGTTCTTGTTCATGCATGGTACTTAATTCACTATAACCGATTCGTGATTTCAGAATGTGATCGGTAGCTTGAAATACTTGTTCTAGAGAGCCTTGTTCTGGTGCTGGTAGATGAAAGACTTTCTTGTGTTCTAGGCGTGACTGTCGGTCTGGAAATCTAGATTTACCTACATACGCTATTCTGGCGGTATTCTCGTCGTCTACCTCTTCAGTAGGAGAGTCATTTTCTTTCTCGCTTCCTAGAGCTTCTCTGCGTTGTTCGTGTAACCTTATTATTTCTTTACGTATTTTCTTGTACATACTCTCTATACTATTGAGTGTCTTGTGCTTACCCTCGGCTATATTATCACTCCACTTTGTCAGAACTTTCATTTCGGTCGGATCTTTAGTCGGGGAATCTTGTTCCCGTATTAAACAATTGATCAGAAACTTTAATAACATGAACTGGATCTCAGATTTTCTGTGAGACATGACTTCACCAATACTTTCTGGATCATCCCCTGTACGGATGAAACGATATATTCTGTCTAGATCTTCTTTCATATTTGGTAGGGTGTCCAAATACTCGGTCACCCGTCTTACACGTAATGAATATATAACCATACTATCATCACCTGGGACCGGATCATAACGGCATTCGGTAAGAGCTCGTCTGATATCTGCAACAGACTGATGTTTGGGCGTGCGCTGTAACGCACGTTCATGTAACTCGACTGACGTTACACGTTTGTGTGGCGGCGGGGTACCAGGAGGACCTCCTCCCGCGGCCCCTAAGCTGGAATTGTCGACTGATACTCTTCGTGCTGGCAGAGTGACTGATGTGGCGGGAATTTGTACTACGGGCTGGACCGGGGGTACCGTAAGAGGTACTGCAACAGGTGCCCCGGTGACTGGAGGAGCAGGATTTACATTATTTACAGGAGCTGGCGGAAC
Organism: Lissotriton helveticus; assembly: GCF_964261635.1. Lineage (NCBI taxonomy): Eukaryota > Metazoa > Chordata > Amphibia > Caudata > Salamandridae > Lissotriton > Lissotriton helveticus. The sequence goes on along the minus strand of NC_136073.1, from coordinate 673,541,767 downwards.
AGGATTTGCATATTCTGGGACTGTGTCGTCCAAATAGGACGAGAGAAAAATATCAGCTGCGGTCGGTTTGTGACGTAGCTTGGTCGGAACTAAGGGTGGCGGGAAATTACTGGATGCCTCCGGGGTTGCTTTTGGCAAGCCCTCGGCAAGAAGAGGATACATACCCTTAATAAGGGCATTCCTCTGTCTGTCTGACTGTTCGGTTTTAACTCGTTCACCTATTTCGATTAATTCCCTTTCTTGGGCTCTTTCTGAGGATTCTCTACTTAATTCTGACTTTCTGATTTCTTTTTCGGTTCTTTTATGAGATTCTTTGCGCCATAACTCGATGGCATCTTTCTGTGACTGTCTGGCTTTCTTTTTCCATAATGCTTCTTCTACTCGCATGATGCACTCGGCATCCCATGTACCCGATACGGGCCATCTATACTTTTCTTCTAACTGTTTGGTGTACTCGACCCATAAGTCTAGATATAATATGGCACTTATGCCATGCTTTTGATACATAAAATGACCTGGACTGTCCCTAGGCGGGACAGGAACTGCTTCTTCTAACAGACCTTTTCTAGTTTTTAACTGACGTAACTTGGAAAACAATGGCATGACTGGGCTGGAGTCTAGACACAATACAATACACAATGAACACGATAATTACTGAAGAAACACCACTTTCATACCACGACATTGAAATACATGAATGACATTTAGGATAACAGTTCGGACAAAATACTACCTGGAATACTGAAAACAGAATACATGAATTTCTCGAGAACAGAACGGACTAGAACAGAAACTAGATGCACTGCTAAAACAGTACGAAACTTACCGGTCTCATAAAGAGACACGTCAGGACCCGCATCCACCTGAGTGGACACTTCGTGTTGGATCTGTGTACCCAAACCCACGGACCAGAGACAATGCAATTGACCCTGTCTAGATACTACCCCAGCAACGGTACTCACCGGGCAGCAAGAACGGAAGGCCTCGGACTGGACTGGACTGCTACGACGACGGACTACGAACTTCGGACTTCAGTTACGGGTGGGCCTCCGGATACCTCGGACCTTGGACTCTCGGCTTGGGCTCTGGTCGGGACTCGCCGCGTTCCTCCACCGCCTCGTCTGGATGCTGGACCGCAACCTCCGTCTCCTCCGTGGGCCTGAGGGATACTTGAAGCAGAAATATCTGCACGTGCACGGTATGGTTCCGTCACGGCTGCAGAGGATCAGGGGGCTTGCGTGGCTTCTCCGGCGCGTGGGGAAAGGGCAAGTCCCTATTCGGGCGCCATTATGTGGTAAATAAATAAATAATACCTCTATTTTTGACTGGATATACAATAACAGATAGCTCAATAAATAAGAGTCAAGATTCGAGGTAACTGGAGTTTGCAGGTTTAATACAGCATAAAGGACAGGAACAGGACAACCTGCACGGGAATAGGATGGCAGCGCTGCACGGGGCAGGGACAAAGGAATGGCAACTTTTAATAACAGTGCACAAGTATATATACTTAAACAAAATACATGGTATTCAATACAATAGGCGTAGCAGTGGGCAGGGCCTGTAGCAGTCGTGAAAGATAAGGCAGAAAGTAGGTGTAACAAGAGGCGTATACATAGACATGTGATGTAAACGTAACGGAATATGTCATAAATGGGGCGGAAACATGGAGGGGGCTACCTAAGGAGCCGGGACCTCTAACCTAGTGGTGCGCGCAAGCTGGCAATGACGTGTTACTAGGGAGAAGCTGGGGGCTATGACTTCTGAGCTAGAAGGAGAGACGAAAGTCTGGAGAGTCAGAGCGACGTGTACCTAAACACTATCTAGTATCTGATGTTTAGAGAACATGTTGATAGAATCCAAAAGTTATCAGGGCAAAGGCTAACAGACACTAAGACTGGTGCATGCATTATTCTACATGTAGTGTGTGTTGAGGAATATTAAATGACCATAAATACAGTATTTCTCTTACATGGAGACGTAAAGGCTAGACCATGACGGAAACTATTGATGCGATTCAGTAGCTTAGGAATGCAGGGAAGGAGAGCTGGACTGATAACTAGAACCATAACATACTCTTGGCAGACTGGCAGGCAGAGCCAGGCCGAGCCGGGCACTGTGAGGCAGGAAGTAAGTGAAGGGTCAGGGATACAGGTGGGGGCTGTATCGCTCCTCAGCGAGGGTTCAGGAGACAGGAGCTGAATCTGGTGTCCGGGCCCTTTTGAGGCCTAGAAACGGGGACTTTACAATGAATTAACGTGCACACTGTAAAACGTGGCAACATAACTTTACATAGGCCTAGTACTCGTAGCTTTAACGAGAACTGAAAACTGGCATACTAGAGATGGACACAACTGTAATTGCGTCTTTAATCGATCATGGGGAATACATATTGCATATTAATCATGCACATATAACATAAGATGGGGAACACGTAGGGACACAGAACATGGCAAAATTTACTTTTCCACAAAGTAAATTTGGGAGATTGTTGCTGATTTTCTATCCAGGGTGCCATTGGATGAATAGTATAAGTGGGAGTGTAAAGAAAATGAGAGGGTATGTCACACCTATCAATGGGATGATACTTTGCATGAGACTTTATCTGAAAATGAGTGAAGAGATGTTTTGGCTGAAGATGTACAGCTGAAGAAAATCATGGCATGGGTAGTTTCAGGTTGGATAGGTCCAAGATTGTATCTCAAGATGTCAAACCATTTGCACAAATGTTTGAATTGACATGTAAGAATAGTATCCTATGTAGGCTAGCTTAATCGGTTGTGCTGACTTTGAGGAGAAAGGTGTTGGAACTAGCTTATTGGGATTCATGCCATGGAAAGGAGGGTGCGTGAAGATTTTTTGTGGCCTGGCATTTCTAAAGCCCTTGAAAATGTTGTTAAGGATTGTGGACCTTGCATATTGAGTGATACATCTCAGGTGACTCTGCGATTGCCTGTCTTACTTGTAGATTTCCCTACTGTATTTGGGTTGAAATTCGCCTTGCATGTTACTGGTCCCATAAGTGGTGGGCAATAATTCTAAATATGCCATAGTTTTGATAAGCTACATGTCTAAATGACCAACAGTTAGCTTTGGGAGCAACATAAATACCAAATCCAACATTCAATATATATGGAGAACATTTATAAGGGAATGATTTTAAATGATTTTGTTCCTTCTTTCCACCAACCCCAGAAGCAACGGTTTGGTAGATTGGGCTCCACATCAAACAGGGAATATATGGGCCTTGTTGAGGTAGATACATCTCGGTTGTCTAGTATGTTGGATGTAGGAAAACAGTTCAGGGTGCAAATGCGCACAGAAGAGGCAGAACCCTGGGAATAAGAGCAATCGGGGGGAAGGAACACAGCAGGCGGTCTGGCCAAGGAACAGTCAGAGCATCCAAATAGGCCCAAGAAAGGCACACCAAACCTCTTGACGAAAGACCTCCGGGTAAGAGCCAGCTCATGAGAGGGAGGGACAAACTGACTGAGGGCATCCGCCACCCCGTTGTCCACTCCTGGGACATGCACTGCAACCAGAGACTGAAGATTCTTCTCCCCGAAATGGAGTAAAAGAAGAACCACCACACTGAGAGTCCTGGAACGAATCCCGCCCGGATGGTTCAGATAAGCCAGTTACCTGGTTGTCTGACCGGACAACCAGGTTGTGACCCCCCAGAAGATTACGAAAACTCATGACAGCCCTGTAGACCGCCATCAGTTCCCTCCAATTGGAAGAACGTCTCCCCTCCTGAGGAGGCCAGTGTGCCTGCAGGGATCTGTCCCTCCGAGTTGCACATCAACCAAATGCACTGGCATGTGTGAGGAATGATTCAAGAGATTTGTTAATTGGCCAGTGGGTTAGGATTAAAAAACCTGATTTAGTGGCAAAAGAGGTATCCAAGTTTTCACCTCCTGTGCATGTGGAACGGATGTATGACGTTACAACGCATGCTTTTACCACGAATGCTGTTACAACGCAAGTATTACAACGCAAACCTTTACAACGCATTACACTTGGGGGTGCTGGATAGTGAATAGTTTAATTTACTATTCCAACTCCAGTCCCCGTGGACACTAGGGAAGGTGTTGGATAGTAAATTAAAACTATTCCCTATCCTAGAGCGCCCCCCAGTGCCATGCGTTGTAATGGTTTTTGTTGTAAAACCTGCGTTGTAACAGCACTGCGTGGTAAAAGTTTCGTTGTAAAGGATGTTTCCCATGTGGAACGTGTTATTTCGAATCGCAGTGACGTTAATGGGGTCACCGGCTTTGCACACCTATACGTCCTTCCAAAGTGCTCGCTCTGATTCACCATATTGAACTCACCCTCTTAATTTCCTGACTTCACCTGCATTTTTGAGTCAATAAGTTAATATGTATGCATGCATCCCCAAAAATGGTGTGTATTTCCTTACAGTTTCTAGCCAGGCTGGATAACTGGTCATTCTTCCTTCCAGCCAGGGCCAGCTTTAGCGCTGGTGGTGCCAGGTGCGATAATCATTTCTGGCGCCCCCACAACCCATGACCACCTCCTCGGATTCTCTCACTACCACTGGGCAAAAATGCCCCTCATGTCTCCAATCATAAGTTATAACTCAACACAGCACTCCCCCCCCCTCCCCCCCGAGATCTGGGCCCTGCTTCCAGCCACCCCTATAAGGCTACTGATCATTTCCCCTCTGTCCTAAATGTGAAGTCCAACCCGGCTCCATTGGCTATTCAACAGGCACTGTTATTATCTCTTCACTGGATTTTACACACACTGGCTTGCGCCACTGTGGTTTCAGACGAGAGGCCAGGACTTGAATGGGAATGGAGCATGAGATAGCTAACTCACCTCAGGACAGGACTGTGGAGACCCCGTGGTAGGACAGTGTGCGCTGCTGCAGCCCATGCTGTACCAATACGTGCAAGGGCTGTTGTGTGTCAGCGCTGCTAATCCCACTGACTGCACGAGAAGCGTTTGTGTGTATTTTTTGTGATTTTTAAGTACTCTCAATCAAAGATTAAGTGGGGAGAGGGGACGGAAACAAACACAGCTTAGCTTTAAAAAGAACAAATTGCCTCTGCTATTCACAGGCCCAGTAGATGGCTTTCCAGCCTTTTGAATTAAATACTCAGTCATTTTAAGGACTTATTATCGGAGAAAAATTCAAGAAGAGAATTCGAGGGCCCTTTGGGAGTCACAAGTACTCAGGGCGACCGCTCGCTGCAGAATTCTCAGGAATACGCCAAAGCCGCTCATATGGAGCAAAGATGCGGCCTTTTCATCATGCATTGCATCAAAAAAGAAAAACACATATTACTTAGGTCATATTTACAGTGTTTTTTACACTTAGAAGCAACTTCAGTGCGCCCGCATGCGAGAACACATGAAAAATACATTTAAAATACAAACGGGACTATAAAAGAAAGAACATAGGGAACTAAGTTTAGGAGTGGGATCTAGTTTATAGGCAGCGCCACTGGAATTAAGCAGCAGGAGATGGCCAAATTAAGCGGCCGTGGTGACTAAATTATTCGGCAAATAGAGGCAAATTAGGTGGCATAATCCAATGTTGTCATTTTCACCAATTTTAACACTGTTTTAGCAAAGATCTCACCTCAGTACCAATGAGCTACTAAAAGATGACCAGACAACCTTTGTGAAGGGCTTTCCACTGCTTGGCAACATGGGTTGCTGTGTTTTTGTTTTTTTAATGTAAGTAACTTGTTTGAGTAGAAAAAAATGTTTCCCCCAAATCTGTAAATGATGCAGATTATGGATTGTATTGCCCATGAGGCAAATTCATAATTATGTGGAAAATGCTGGGAAAAAAATAATATAATTACAGTGGCCATTATAGGAAGGTTTTCTGATCCTGGTTAGTTTGATGGGCGGTAGAGCTGGAACTTTGTCATGGAAATTTCAACCAAACAGCGCAGGACCCCCAGTGGGTCCAAACACCAGCCTGTCGGGTGTGCCCTCTCATGTGGCACTAAGGTGGTGGCGGCTCTACTACGGGGGCTCCCGGGGTGGGCCGCAGGCAGCCTCACTCAAGGGCTAAAGACGCGTTAGCACCTGCGCACATAGAGGGCGACTTAGATTGTGTGTTAACGATGGAAAGCCCTAAACCTTTGTTTATTCCAGGATGCGCAGTGACATCCATCCATGCCAGGGGCTCGAGAGCCCCCTCACAGGCTCTGAAGGGCCGGGCGTGCCCAGGAAAGGCGCACAGCACGCGCAGTGACATCCATCCATGCCAGGGGCTCGAGGAGCCCCCTCGCAGGCTCTGAAGGGCCAGGCGTGCCCAGGAAAGGCGCACAGCACGCGCAGTGACATCCATCCATGCCAGGGGCTCGAGGAGCCCCCTCGCAGGCTCTGAAGGGCCAGGCGTGCCCAGGAAAGGCGCACAGGACGCGCAGTGACATCCATCCATGCCAGGGGCTCGGGGAGCCCCCTCGCAGGCTCTGAAGGGCCAGGCGTGCCCAGGAAAGAGCACGCGCAGTGACATCCATCCATGCCAGGGGCTCGAGGAGCCCCCTCGCAGGCTCTGAAGGGCCAGGCGTGCCCAGGAAAGGCGCACAGCACGCGCAGTGACATCCATCCATGCCAGGGGATCGAGGAGCCCCTCGCAGGCTCTGAAGGGCCAGGCGTGCCCAGGAAAGAGCACGCGCAGTGACATCCATCCATGCCAGGGGCTCGAGGAGCCCCCTCGCAGGCTCTGAAGGGCCAGGCGTGCCCAGGAAAGGCGCACAGCACGCGCAGTGACATCCATCCATGCCAGGGGATCGAGGAGCCCCTCACAGGCTCTGAAGGGCCAGGCATGCCCAGGAAAGAGCACGTGCAGTGACATCCATCCATGCCAGGGGCTCGAGGAGCCCCCTCGCAGGCTCTGAAGGGCCAGGCGTGCCCAGGAAAGGCGCACAGCACGCGCAGTGACCCACACACTGGATGACAAGGCTGCACTGCTCAGGGTGCGGACACACTGAGACACCCAGGGTTGATGCTGCATGGGACGCAAGGCGCGTTGACTCGACGTCACAGTGCGGGGGTGAATTCACAACGACGTCATAATGCGTGAGGCTGAGCAGGGCTATAAAGGCCGCGCAGGGCCCAGGAGGCTGTCAGTCGGACATTGCGGTCAAGATGATCACGGGAGTCCGAGGGCCCGGCCCTCCGGGCAGGCAGATGAGGATAATGCAGGCAGTCTTCAGCCTGCTGGCCTTCCTGGCGTGCCTGGGGTTCGTGCTCTACCTGTACAGGCACTGGCAGTCCCAGCAGCAGCAGCAGGGGGCGCTCTCTGCCGAGCTGGAAGAGATGTATGAGCAGCGGTCCGCGCTGGAGCAGACCCTCCAGAAGGAGCGTGCGGAGCACAAGAAGACCAAGGAAGATGCTGTGGTGCATACATTAAAAGCTCCAGAAGCCCTGAGCAAGGAGAAGGAAGGCGCCATGAGCCACGACGTCGCCCTCCCCTCTGGGCACATGATCCCGAAGAACCAGCATGAAAGAGCCAAGAAGCAGCTCCTGGACTTGCAGGCGCAGTATAACTCCCTAAAGCTGGAAAACCAGCGCGCCTTGGAGAGCCACAACCAGAAATATGCCCAGCTCCAGCGGGAGAACGAGAACCACGTGCAGATGCTGATGGATACTATATCAAAACTACTGGAAGACAGTACGGTTCTTCGCAATGCATTTGAAGAGGTCCGCTCTAAGCTGCGTAGTGCGCAGGAGCAGCTGAATAAGATGCATCAGCTGAATGAATCTCTTCGGAGGATACCAAGCTACAAGCTGGTCCCAGCCCTGAGGAACCACCCATTGCAATTACAGGCCCCAGATGAGAAGCCTTCCCGAGCCTTTGAAGCTGAATTGCAGCGTATTCACGAACAAACTGGCCCACAAGCGAATACTCTTGAGACGCCGACAAACTCTGGGAAGAAAACCCCAGAAAGTGCTGCCAAGACTCGCAGAAAATTGTTGGTACCCCGGACAGGGTCTCTTGAAGTTCTGACTGGCCTCCAAGCGAACACTCTGGAGACACCGAGAGACTCTGGGAAGAAAACCCCAGAAAGTGCTGCCCAGACTGCAGAATCTGTCATAAAATTGTTGGTAACCCGGAAGGGGTCTCTTGAAGTTCCGACTGGCCTCCAAGCAAATACTCTGGAGACGCCGACAGACTCTGGGAAGAAAACCCGAGAAAGTGCTGCCCAGACTGCAGACTCAATCAGAAAATTGTTGGTACCCTGGACAGGGTCTCTTGAAGTTCTGCCACAACCAGCCTTGCCTCTGTGGCTAGCGATGGATAGAGATGGCCGTGCCGTGCGTTTCTAGAGGACGGTGAATAGCATCAAGGCTGGAGACGAGCTGCTCAAAAAATTGAAGACGATAAACTTCACCATCAGAAACAACAGCATCTACTATGATGAATTTTGGAACATGAATATTGGCTATGACATTCTGACCTGGACGGTGGACAAGAATGGGATGTCTTTTACGCCCTGTTGGGGATTACACAGGGAATCTGACCCTTGATGCTGATCAGATTCAGTGCCACACGGAGAGACAGCTAACAACCTTTGATAGCCCTATACTCCAGTGTGTGTGAAAGAGAAAGGGACTGTGCAAGCTCTCCATCGAAGGGGCCAAATTAGGAATTTAAGGAAAATTGGATTCCACTTCATTCTTGCAAGCCAGGTACTGGAAGCAATATTACACTCTCCCTTGCTGAGACAGTAATGGAAAACCTCTTATTCCCGGCCAACCAGGAGAGACTAATGGAAGCCAGGCTACTCTTCTTCATTCAAATAGAATCCACTGACTCTCAGCCAGCAGAGATTAGTGGAAACCACTCTCGCTCTCTCAGTGGAGCATAATGGAAGCAATGCCATCCACTTCCACCCGAGAGTATTGGGTGCTCTTTTATTCCCTTCCTGGCAGAGAGTAATGGAAGAGATAGCAATTTTTTCCACCCAGAAGACAGCCGTGGAAGTCACCCTACTCTTCCCGCTCAGAAGAGAGGAGTAGAATCCTCCTACTCACTCCAGCCAGGACAGACCAATGAAAGCCAACCACCTCTCCACCCAGAAGAGAACAGTAGCAGCCATGTTACCTTCTCCACCCAGCCATTATACACTCCACCTTTCTCACCATGGCAGTGCCAAGGGGCTTTAAATATCCTTTGCAGACTTTTTGCCCACTAGTTTTTCAAAATAAGTTTAGCACTTTTTTGAGAAAGGTCCCTCTGCTGCCCTTTGTTTTACATTTTTTGTCATAATGTCTCTCAGCACAGTGGTACCCCTACACTGCCGCTATACTTTTTAAATACTAATTGTTACTTACCTTCATGATGGCTATTCCTTTCACTGTTCAAAGATGGCCACTGGGCTGATGATCATCTCTAAATCTGAGGGTCGTGATCCATCAGCATGATGGAGGTAATGCTCTCCGCCACTCTGTCAAATAGAGCACCGTCTTTCAGATGCTAAATCAGCCCTCAGTCAAGAATAATTATACATGAACTCAGTTTGTGGAATCCCATACATCCAGTGATCCTTATACTCTTTAATAAAACATCAGAAAAATAAAAAAATTCAACCCAACAAGTGACTACTCTGGTGAAAATTCCAGGTGACCAGATAGAAATAATTTCTAGCTACTTCAGTTGCTGGCATGTAGATTTTTAGACCCAGACTCAGCTGTAATGGGGACAATTTCCTTGCATTCCATTGACATCTTTGAACTATTTCTATGGTTGACTAATGGTTTTAGTGTGCATTTTTACCTTTAGCCTGATTTTCTTTAGTTTGTTTCCATTGCATATATGGACCGACCTATCAGTGGAAGCAGGAGCTATATAAATGCAATTATAATACAATGCAATAAACGGTTCCATCTGCTGAACTGACGCTTGTAGAAGCCACTTATAACAGGTTAACTGGGATTTCCTTCAAAGCATTCTATTGCAGCATTTTAACACTTGAGAGGCCACAGTGGGTCACCATATCACCTTAAGCATGTCCTGCAACGTGCTCTGCTCCAGCCCTACCGGTTTTTCAAAGGTGCCGACCTACAAAGGGAAATGTCCCCCTGCTTCCCCACAGATCAGACTACAGAGAGCTTCAAGGACAGAGGGACTGCCCGGGCCCGGTATCTAATTTATAAGCCCACCCACAAGAAAGCCACTGAAGACATGGTCTATATTAAAATACATTATGACAGAATTTATTATGCTACTGTGGGCCCTGGGTAGAAAAAAGACTGATTCTGTCAGGAGGGAGAGGAAGGGCCAAAGGTCACCATTATGGAAATGAACTTTGTAGAGGTCATCCTGTGAGCCACCCCATATTTTAATTGGGTTCAGGTTTAAGAGCACCCTGTCATTGGGGGGGGGGGGGGCGTGTAACTGGGTGGGCGTGTTGAAGGGTGGTGAGAGAGAGTGGGAAGGAATGGTCGGTACCGGTTGCCAGGCGACAAGAGAACAAAATGTCTCCCTGCCAGGGAGGGGGCTCTGACCTTGATGGGAGCAGCTTGTCAGGGAGAGAAAGCCCCAGCGTTTCAATCACTGACCTACCGCAGAAAAAAGGGGGACCTCTCTGCCCTGTGGGGGGAGGGAACCGAGGGAGTGTTTGTACGTGGGGGGTTAGAAAGGATGTGCCTCATTATTTTTTAGGTCGAGCCTAGAGCAGCACAAGTGCTGCTTGCTTGACTTTTAGTAAGGGGGTTTTGAAAGTGCTACCCACAAGCCTTTCCTGGCCTCAAGCTTGCGTGCACGCTCAGGTGCACGCGCTCAGCCGCCATCTGCCCGCCATCTGCCTTTCTTATCTCTTCCTCCAAATCGCTGGTCATTACTTTGACTTTCGAGGCCGCGCAGCTGTGTCACTTTCACGGCCGCGCGGCCATTGCTTTATTTATTTTAACTTGAGGAGCGGCTGAATCTTGTTCCTGTATGTTGTGTGTCGTGGTGCGTGTGGAGGAGTATTGAAGTTTATTTTTAAGCCTTTGTTTTCACGTCTGACTGTAGACCAGACCTTTACTTGTATCTTGCTTATTCTTCACAAACGGTAATGTTTTTTGTTTGAGACCATGGCAAGGAAACCATGTTTTTTCCTTTCTGTGTACTGGACCATGTACTCTGGTTTCAGAGCTGCAGATTTATGGTACACCAGAGCGCTCTAATCATTACCAGCTCAATCACCACAGTAAAGTAAAGTCCACATTTGTAAAGCGCACAATCACCCGTAAGGGTCTCTAGGTGCTGGGGGGCCGTTGGAAAGATTAAGCGAGCTATTGCCCAGAGTCACATGGTGCTGGGCTAACCTGCCGCCGGAGCCGGGGATCGAACCGTGGTCCCCAGATTCCAGCGTCAGTCGCCTTGGCCTCGGCGCCACACCTCTTCCCGTCCACTCCACAGTCCACTCCACTCCGCTAGATGTAGCCTATTAATGGTTGATAACCAGAGATGTGGGATGTTAGCATAAATGCTGTTTAAAATGTAATAATATTTACAGCACACGTTTACATTTTGATTAATAATGCCTCAAAGTCCATCGCCGTGACTTCCTTGTCATCACATACTTCAGCACAAAACAGGGCTAGGGGGTAACGTTGTGTTGAAGTAGCTTAGAAGCCTTCTTTGGGTACTAGCCTGCAAACACCTGAACCTCTATGGTAAATTGCCCATGAAATTCTTGAGCCACATGATGACTTTACTGTCTTCAGGTCAGAAACAATTACTTTGATATGCGTTCTTCATCATTGAAATGCTGTTTGTATTCCACAAGCAGCAAAAGTATTTATGGGTGAGATTTCCTACTTCGAGCTAGTCTAGTAAAAGCAAGTGCTGTGAATGCAGTGTATTTTCACTAGATCCTTCACTTGTGATTATTTAATCTTAATATATTTTAGCCACAAAGTATTTCTCTTGCATTTTAGCTTCTTGGTTAGTGCTGATTTATCATATTTAAATCCTTGGAGAGGGACAGATTTACTCCTTATTTTATTGTTGCCAAAAAGTGTTTAGTAGTGTTTACATTTACTTCCAGTGAATGCTTTGCGTGCAGGCTCACTTGCAACATGATAGACGTTTAAATAGATGCATATTTTTGTAATAGCCTCTGACTAAATGCAGTAAAATGGTGCATGGATCACCATTAACTTACTTGTGTCGTAGGAATCACTGTAAAAGGGCTTTGGGCATCAAGGTTTCTTCAGATGGAGTCTGGTATCTGGGTTGAGGGAAGGATTCATGGGAATGTTTTCTATACAAAGGGTAAAGTCATGCAATCCGTAATAAGCGTATATGTTATATAGATTTTCGTACCCGAGTCTCACAGTAGTAACAGTTTTGGTTCCTAATTAATGCTGAAAGGTGAAACGAGAAAAGCAGCCCACGAGGTGGAAAGGTTGCGATAGTCTAGTAACTGGTGGAAGTCTTTAAAAAAAAAAAAACCTCTTTGTGGGTGAAGTGGTAACATACATATTTCAGGCGACAGACCCGTAGTATGAAAATTCCATCCTACTACATTGCATGTCGGTGTTCATTCCTGACACGAGGTTCTTTCTTACGACAAACCAATGGTAGGATAATGTGCTAGCAGTTAAGAATGTATTTATGAGAGACCCTAACATCAACAAAGGAGACTTTAACAGAGCACCAAAATATACTTTAACAAGCATCACTTTTTTTTTTTAGATTTCCCCGCAAAACCCCTTGTATGTACTACAGAGGGAAATAAATGCTTTGGTTGTAATAGTGTGACCAAGATGAAACCTTTCTTGCAGGTGTTGCTCTGGGAAAATGGGCCAAACAGATTGTTGGTGCTTCTCTGCCATGAATATATGGTTTAGGTGGTTGTTTATGAATTGTTTGTTTATGCAATTTTTAAGACCCTTTTGCCTTCACTGTATGAAAAACAATATTAGTTTTCATAGTCCCAGATTACTTTTTGTCTATTGGTTGATAAACATTTCTGCTGGTTGGTATGATTTAGAGAATGTTGATCCAAAAATGCCCTGACTATTTTAGTGTAACAGAAAACAAGTGTACTTGGTATTCTGACTATTAAGCACCTGCATATTTCTTATGCAATTGGCTGAGGGTTTCAATGTTAATGCATGACTTAAATATCAAAAAGTCGGTGTATTATAATCTTCTACTGCTGTGGTAGCACTACCTCTCAAATCAACTATACCATGTCTCAGAGTTTTAAAATGCTATTTTTGTTTATTTTACCTGGCAGTTCTTTTAGTCCTGTACCTTTTCCATGTCTCTTACTTGATTGGTTACTGTCTGTTTTTGCAGTGAATGAACACATTTTCCAGTGATTTTGCTTCCCTGTTTGCGGGGAGTGCCTATTTGTGTGACAGGACCTGCATAATCACATTTTGTTTTTTTCTTATCCCGAAATTTTTCTTTGTTTTTAGGTTGAGCCTACTAGACGGCACATGCACTGTCTTGCAAGGCATATTGTGGCTATCAAAAACATGGACGGACTTCGATCCCACCCATTGCTTACCATTGGTTTTCTTTCCTTGTCATTCACATTTGCCTGCTTCTTATCTTGCCAGTCTTGTGTTTGTCCTTCCCATGTAGCATGCATCTTTACAATCTGCATCTTTACAATTTACAATCACTTTTTTCATTTTTATGCAGTACTGCTGTAAGTGCATGTGTTTTCATGCCTCCTCCCTCATGTACATATCGCCCCCCCCACTCGGTTAGCTCTGTTGCCTGACTGCTTTTCCACGCCATCTTGATCTTGCCCCCGTGCTTCAACTATTGCTTCCCACAACCAGCACCCTCCGTTGTGCTTCCACCCACCAATGTGTTGCTTTCTGTTCTTCCTTTCCCTGTTGCTTTTGCGTGCACTCCTGCCCTCCCCCTATTGCTTTTGCATACCCTCCTAAGTTGCATCGCCATCACCACCCCTTCTTTCTTCACCTTCCTCCCCTCACCCTACCCATGTTGCTGTGCAGCATCACTCAGCGTCACCACAGCATGACTCAGCGCCACCACAGCATCACTCGGCGTCACCACATCATCACTCGGCGTCACCACAGCATCACTCTGCGTCACCACAGCATCACTCGGCGTCACCACAGCATCACTCGGTGCCACCACAGCACCACTCGGGGCCACCACAGCATCACTCAGCACCACCTCAGTATCACTCAGCATCGCCTTTGCACTAGTACACCACCACATCATCATCACTCAGCAAGACCTTAGTATCATTCAGCATCATTTCCGCACCATTTACCAGCACCACCACCACCACCACCACCACCACCTCAGCATCCCCTCAGCCTGCTCTCAGAATCTGGCATCTGTTGATTCTCCCATAGCGTCTGGCCGCTGCTAGTGTTATAATACGGGTACTAGTTCCCAACCTTCACCCTCCGATTGTTTATGCCCCTTCAAAAATAAACTTTAACAAACAACCATTGGAATAGGCAGAAACACGTTGCCAGCATTGCAAGAACAAAAGAAAACTGAGGAAATTTTTTGTTAATACTTTTTTTAATATGGTCATTCAGTTGCACAGAATGCCTCCTTGGTCATATATAAGGTAACAAATGCTTCTGACACTTTTTTATTAAAATGTTTCAGCATGCTGCACAGCAGCCACACTTCTCTACAGCACAGTTTAAAGACATTGGTCAAGTCAATAGCTCTGGCTAAACACTTATAAGGCCCCAAAGGCGAGACCTATTGGCTATGCCAATGCTTGTTTTAACCGGGAACAATTGCTGACACTTTCCACGAGTCAGGTATCGCTGCACCAGCTGAGATTGCATTAGAGACGGCATTGATGTAGGGGACTCAAATACTTTGATTGGGTTTAAAGAGATCTACTGGGATCTTATCCATTCCTGGGGCCTCATTTATGAGCCCTTGCGTCACTTTTACGCCGCTGGTGCGTCACTTTTAGTGACGCACCAGTGGAGTAAAAAATGTGCCTTGTTGCACCACATTTACAAAGTGATGCATCTAAGCAGATGCGTCACTTTGTAAACCCCTGCGCTACATTATACCTGCGTCAGGTATAATGTATGCAGAGGGGGCGTTCCCCCGCAAAAAGCCTCGTAATAGTGACGCAGTGAAATCTATGAGATTTCACTGCTTTACTTTTAGGACGCTGTTGCGTCAAAATCTTGCGCCTGCCTCACAGCAGGCGTAAGTCTGACACAAGCCCTTTCACATGGGGCTTTCCCTATGTGAAAGGATGCATTGCTGGAGTTGCGTCACTTTTGTGACACATTCCAGCAATGCGTGACTTTTGCGCTTACAGATACGTCAGAAATACTGACCTATCTGTAACTCCTTGTGACATGATGCGTAATACTGTAAATATGACGCATCATTGGTGTCGCAAGGAGGGCGCAATGAAAAGTGACGCATCGCTGTTTTCACGCAGCGATGCGTCACTTGTCATAAATGAGGCCCCTGGTGCCTTGCTGGTGTTCTGGGAGAAGACAACTGCTACTGTCTCAGCTAAAGTGAAAACTACAAGTGAAAAGGGGAACCCAAGGGAACAGACAAAATCACCCTCACTACTAATAGGAATCGAGTTGATTTCTTGTGAAAGGGAATTAAGATTCACAAAATGGGCAACCCACTTACATGTCAGAATAGATGTCTCCACTAGCTTAACTGAAGTCCCACTACCTTGACTCACTAACCGTTAAAATGTCCTTGAGTCATTATTAGCAGAGGCTTCTAGGAGAGCTTGCTTTCCCATTTTGACCTAGCTTGCCTTATTGCAGGCCGGTATGCTGCTCTGCAGTCCCTGATCTCACGTCTTGCTCCTTTTTTATTGCCTTTAGAAGGTTATTCTTTGCCACTCTACACTGTTGGGAGAACTTCCCAAACTAATTGGCCTTCTCAGGGACCTTCTTGAACTTCTTTAGAAAGCGTTTTTTAAGGCCAGAAAATAACTTAGCATGCTCAGCGACAATCAAGTTGTGATTCCCCCAAATTGTCAGATATCACCGAAATATGAGAAACAATGCAAACAAAGGAGATGATGGACTGAGACTGTTACCCTGAAACCGGTCCCAGGATGCTTGTTTCCGGTCCAGGGAAGACCTGGCTTGGCAGTTCGGGCAGAACTGTTCCCATGAGGCACAGGGTCAAGACTGATTTGCATATGGCTAGGTCTGAACTGGGGTGACAAAGTGGGCTAAAGAACAATGGATGGATTGGATTCAACCCCGATCTGTGACTGGGGTGAGTGTCTGAAAAGTTTTAGCACTCTGTCCATCTCCTTGTGTTTGCTTTGTTTGCCCTAAGTTGGAAGGGTATGTCCAGACTTGGGTCCCTTGCTCAGTTTGCCACTGGATTCAAGCAAGCCTGGCTGATTACGTGTGTTACCCCCAAACCAGTCCCAGAATGCTTGTTTCTGGTCCAGGGAAGACCTGGCTTGGAAGTGTGAGCTGGACTGTTCCCTGAGGCACAGGGTCAAGACTGATCTGCATATGGCTGGGTCTGAGCTGGGGTGGCGAAGTGAGCTAAAGAACTATGATGTATTCAACCCAGATCTGTTACTGGGGGTGAGTGTGAGAGTCTGAAAAGTTTCAGTGCTCCGTCCATCATCTCCTTGTGTTTGATATGAGAAACAATGGCGGCATACATGCTCACGACCACCTTCGGGGAAGAGCACACAGCTTACCACTTCACATGCCTGCGGTTGTTGGTAACCTCCATGAGTTGACTATTGGGCTGTGAAGGTAATGCTGATACACAAGGAATCAACAGCCAGATTCATTAAGGGAAATTGCGCTCGCAAAGGCCAGATTCTGAGAATCTGGCCCTTTGCGAGCGCACCTTTTGCATTTTGGATTCATCATCCCAAATGCAAAAATCGCTAATACAGAATTCGCATTTTAGCGAGGAATAGCATTTAAGGAATCTCTATTTGAGATTCCTTAAATACAATTCATGAAACTTTTAAAAATTGCGAATTCGCAATTTCCGGCCGCTATTTACCACGAAGTCTGACTTCGTGGTAAATAGCGAAAACTTTGAAAAATGCACTTTAGTGCATTTTTCTAAGTGGTATGTTACACACATACATGTCCTTTGGACATATGTGTGCGCAACACCAGGCTACATTTCCATTTCAGGGGTGGTACAAGGTGTCCTTTGGACACCCCATGGCACCCTTGAAATCGCATCCTTATTTGCGATTAGCAAATTGCTAATCGCAAATAAGGAATAACTCCAGGAATGAATGGGGAGTTATTCCTTATTTGCGATTACCAATTTGCTAATCGCAAATAAGGAAGCTGTAGAAATCGCAATTTGTTTTGCGATTTCTACATGAATCCCGATTTGAGAGTCCTTAATAGCGATTCCTTAATAATCGCTATTAAGGACTCGCAAATCGGGACCATGATGAATCTAGCTGCAAGTCCTTCACAGTTTAGACCAAAGAGTTGTGGTCGCTCTCTTCACTCTTTAACACTGTTCCTCTGCCATGATGTTTGTTGATCTGCAGAGTTTTGAAACCCTTTTTTATGGTATAGGTTGTGTTATAAAATATAACCACCTAGAGTAGGACAGAACTGTATTAACTCTGGAGCAGGCCAGTGCTTAGTGTGTAAAATAATTAGTGCAGGTGCCTGAAGCTCTGCTTGGAAGCTGTGGCCAGTGCAATTAAATGATGTAATGTAATGTAAACAGAATTTCTAAAGCACACTATCACCCCACAGGTATCCTGGCGCTGAAAATGAAAATGAAAAATGATGGCATGACCAATACTAACATTGATCAGTCCTAAATGCGCTTAACCTCTTTAATCTCCTTCCAGACACTCCCTGCTTTCTCCATTTGAGCTTGTTTTTCCATCTTTCTCTTCCTCTGTCTTTCCACTTTGAACACTTTCTTGTGCTCAGTAAATGTTTGATGCAAAAAAATAAGCGCTGGGCCTCAAAAATAAGTCCCAGAGGCCCTCATTGGCTCAAACTAAGCACTGCTGATGCCTCTTTCATACTCTGTGGTACCAAGCTTGACAGTTTCTAAGGTTACTACCTGGTACCTATGGTCATACCTCAACCTTCCCTGCCTTCTCATTCAGTAAACGTGTAGAGCGGCTGACTTTGAAGCTGGGGAACTAGGTTTGAGTCTGGTGGGAGGCTGAAGCATCCTGTGATTCTGGGCAAATCACTTAATCCCCCGTGCCTAAAAATGAATGTATGTGTCTGTAATGTAACTGGTGCCCATGTAAACCACTCTGATACCTTTGGGTCGAGTTTGCGGTATATCAAACTGCACAAAAAAAGATATGTAAGTGATCTTTATTAACTGTGCGATTAATTAAAATCTTTACAGTATAAAACACAAAAAAAGATATATTTAATCTCTCTGACACAGAAATTGAACAGGAGGTTGATCGTTGTTTCTTCTTTTCTGTCCTTTTCAAGCAGTCTTTGTTGCTTGATGACAACTCAGGAGATGGACTAAGTAATTAACTTTCTGTTTTCTGCTGATTCGGAATTTTCCACCTATTTTGAGTTTAGCCTTGGGCACTTTGTGTACCAGAGCAAATTTCAATTTCCCACCCTGGTGGTTCTGAAAATAGGCATCGGAACGGAATGCTGGGTCTTTCTTCCTCCCTGTACCTGTCTGTCACTGAAGAGTCGTCAGGGTACAAGTTGAGGGTACATGCGGGTAGATGGCATCCACCCACTTTTTTGGATACCATCTTACTTGCCAAGAAGTTGACCGCACAGAAATATCCTGAACTCACCCCAGTGTAATTTTCAGACACCAGGACACATTTAGAAGCACCTGCACGTTGTGTGCTTTCATTCCGAGCAGCAATGTGCAGGCGGTGAGGGTTTTTTCATACTGTAGACTCCAACTGGGCCCATAACAAAGACAGAAGTTAAGCAGCCATCTTCGTGTCACATGTTGTGCTTTGCAGGACACATATTAACCCTCTATGCTACGTTGATTCAAAACTGAGAATAGACAAAAACACAAATCTCTCCAGCAAGTGCATTAACCTCCAGTTATCTTACCATTATTATTTCGAGATTTACTGGGCACACAAAGATCTATGCCGCAGGTGCCTTAATCCCATAAGATATTTTAAAAAGCAGACTTTGCAACCAACTATGCAGAACAGATTTACTGCCATGTTTCTTGTTGTTGCTAATTTCTTTGTGGAGGAGTTAAAACATTTTTTTTTTGTAAATTGAGGCCTAGATTTTGCATTGTGGTTGCATCACTTTTTTGTCATAACCTCAACCTCAGTTCAAAATCGCATTTGTTAAATATTGTAATCTGCTCAAAGGTACTGCTAAACATATGTGTGAGGTCGTAAGATCTGTGAGGTCATGGGTTGTGGTGCGACTTTCTCTGATGACATGTGCAATATCACGCTCCGTGATGTCACGGGCTGTGATGTCACATGCCATGATGTCCATTGCATATTGCCTACCTTGGTTAGTCCCCCAGCTTCATTTTTTTAGAACCTGTGCCCTGGTTAAATCTGAAGTTTGTAGCATCTCTATCCCCAAGGTAAGCAATGGTAAAACATCTTACACATGCTGTGATTAAATGAGGAACAAATACCCTCACTATTATGTCATTGCTCTTAGTTTTTTATCTCTCTGCTTCACATCTATTTGGGATTATCTACACCACAAGCAAGACTCGTAAATGCGTCTTCAGAAGAATGCTGGCACTAGACATTTTTAAATGGCGTCTCACAAAAAGTGGTGCTACCTTCAACATCCCTTTTACCACACTTTTGTCTGCTGTTTAAGGGTGGAGCATGAGACATGCTTGACAGGAAGTGGCTGGATGAATTTTAAGACAGCATAGTCCAGACCAAGTTTCAAGCACTTCCAGTGCATTGAATTCATGTAAAAAGCTGCATTTCAGCAGAAATTAGAATCAGGTGAATAATAGTTGCAGTAGTCATGTGTGGTAGCCTGCACAGCTGCTCGCTACATTTCAGTGATGGTCACGTGCCTGTGATAAGCCACTATTACGGAGTCTGGATGGGGAGTCACGCACAAGAGTATCCAAACTGGTAATATCAGCCTTTGGAGCTGTGTTTCTTGTGCTAAGGGGGTACTTCTTTAATTTGAAGGGGAGAGTACCTGCACTTCTCAGCACTGCCGCAATACATTGCAATGGATGAGTTCCAGTACTTCTCAGGAGCAAACAGATACTCTAAATAGAGAGTACCTGCACTTCTACATTTCCATTTAAAGCACTTCCCATCAATATTTGATTATGTTATTGGGGTAGGTGGTGAGCACACCACCTACTACCCCTGAAGTCTGATCTTTGGACAGTTACCATTACTTTAAAATAAATAAACAGCCTGCCAAAACCAACTACCTGTACCTTCCCCAGATTTCGAATTTTCTGATTCAGCAAGAAGGACTGACCCTCTATTCTTCCAACCCAGTGTTTAATTTTTTTTTTCTTAAAAAAAAAAAAATATGTATTTATGGTTTTTTATACACATACAGGAAAAGAAAAACACACTTACAGGGAAGATGTTACTTAGTTGGTACTTGGTGTGGCCCCCTTTTTAGCTTGGGTATACAGTTTTGGTAGGCTGTATGTGGGGTGGGAGAAACAGAAAGAAGAGTAAAGGGAAAGATTGAATAAAGAGAGAGAGAGATTAGATGGTATGTCATAGGGCATCCTCGGCGCAATGGGAGGCGGTGTACCTTCTCGTTATTTGGTGCATTTTTTTTATTGTTCAGTAGATTGTTCAGCGGTTCCGTTCTAAGGAGTGTCAGACGAGGTCATGCACTTGTCCAGTGGTTCCCAGAGGTGTCTGGAGGAGGTTTTCCATGGTTCGTATCTTATTTCTAGGGTGTCTGTTCCTCTTAGGTAAGTGACCCAGCTAAGCCAGCCGCTGTAAGATGCTTTAGAGGTGTCTTTCCAGTTCGTTAGTACTAATTTGGCTGCGGCGATTAGCAGAAGGTCCATTAGCTCTCTTTCTCCCGCTGTGGGGAGTTCAGTTCTGATAAAAGCCGTCGTGATCGAGACAAAGTCTCTTATTATTTTAGACTTGAAAACATTGTCTATAAAGTCAAATACCTTCCCCCAGAACCTATTGAGTGTCGGGCACAGAAAAATCCGATTTTCGAGGTCGCCTTTGCTTGTTTTGCAGTTCCAGCGGTCGGGGTTGTCTCTGAGACCTACTTTATGTAGGCGGTCAGGGGTCCAGAATGTTTTATGTAAGAGCCAGAGTTTGGTCTGCGCGAGGGCTGGTGTAATCTTGGTATTTGTGGCTGATGACCATAGGGAGGACCACTCGCGGTCGTCCAGTGGTGGATGTATGCGGTCGTTCCAGTATTGTTCTGTTTTGTGATTGATACTGGATTTTTGTGTATTAAGTGTCTTATATATGTGCGACACCTGGTGTCCTAGTTTGTTTATTTTAGTTACATATTGAAATATTGACGGCTTAGCATTAGTTATCTTGGATTTTGTGATGGCTGTTTTGACCTTTAGAAATCTGTAGAGGTCTGAATCATCGAGCTGGTGGGCGTTTTTTAGGCTGGCGAAGGTCAACGGGGCGGATTCCGCTTCCAGCTGGTATGGGTGTGCTATGCCTTTTTCTATCCAGTTGTCATAGTATAGCTTTCTCCCTTTGTATTTTATAGCGCTGTTCGCCCACAGAGATTCGGCTTTGGAACCTTTGATACTAACCTCCATCTTTTTGTCTAGCTTTAGTAGTGCTATCTTGGTGTTTCTGAAAATTGTGTTGCTCGCGAGGGGGTGCATGTTGGCTGTGAGGATGGCCAGTGGGTTTAGGTTATTAAGTATTGCCTTTTCTAGTTGTAGCCAGACTGGTGTGTAATCTGTCGCCTGATCAATCCAGTGGGTACACTGTTTAGCTAGAAATGCGAGTTTGAATGTTCTGAAGTCGGCTATGTTTACACCTCCCTGGCTTTTGGGTCTTCTTAGCTTTTTCAAGCTAATCCGAGCCTTTTTGTCCTGCCAGAGAAAGCTAGTGCACAGTTTATCCAGTTTTAGATGGAACTCGTCTGAGAGGAATATTGGGAGCATGCTTGCGAGGTAGTTTACTTGGGGGGTAATCATCATTTTTATTGTTTCGATTCTCCCCCACCATGTCATGAATTTGGGTGACCATGTCTCCAAGTCTTTCTTAATTTTCCCTAGCATTAGTTTCTCATTGTGTCATAGGGTGGAGATCAGGTCTGTGCTGAAGTGAATGCCCAGGTATTTGATGTAGCCTGTCTGCCCCCTGATTCCTGAGGATCCCAAGGCTTCTTTGGTGCTGTGGATGTTTAGTGGTTTGCATTCTGACTTATCATTGTTGAGAGTGTAGACAGATAGCTCTGCATAATCTTTGATTGTGGACATGATAGCCTCTATCGATGTCTTTGGCTGTTATGTCACTATTAGGATGTCATCAGCATATGCTGCTATTTTAACCGTCGTCTGTCCGACGGACACCCCCTTTATTTTCTCGTTTAGTTTTATATCTTGGATTAGGGGTTCCAGTGCTAGGAGGAAGAGCGCGGGTGATAGAGGGCATCCCTGTCTCATTCCTTGTTGCAGTGCAAATGGTTTTAAAAGGGCCCCGTTTATAGTAATGCACGCCGTTGGTGAGTGATACAGGGCCATTACCATTTTAATGTATCTTTCTCCCAGGTCGTGGTTATGCATGCATTGTTCTAGGGAAAGCCCATGACACTTTGTCGAAGGCTTTCTCAGCGTCTAGTGCAATGGCAACTGTTTGGTGTGTGCTCTTTGACGCTTGTTCTAGCACGTGGCATAGTAGGCGTGTGTTGTCACTGGACAATCCTGCCTTTCATGAAGCCCACCTGGGTATTACTAATCAGTTTGGGTAGTAACTTGTTCAGTCTTGCAGCTAGGATCTTTCCATAGATTTTGCAATCAACATTGATCAGGGAGATTGGTCTGTAGTTCTTTGGCAGTTGGTGGTATTTGTTTTCCTTGGAAATTACTTTTATGGTCGCCTCAGCCATGGAAGGAGGTGTTCTCCCCATGGACGCTGTGTGGTTAAAGACTCTTATCATGAGCGGAGCCAGTTGTGGGAGGAAGGTTTTGTAAAAATCCGCTGTGTAGCCGTCTGGGCCAGGGGCTTTGTTCTTTTTTAGGGATTTGACTGCCGTGGCTATCTCTGCTCCATTAATGTCTAGACAAAAAAGACAGCACCAACCTAGGACTAGTGTCGGCTGGCCTAATTTCTCTAGGTACTTTCGGCACTTTTCTTTGTCTAGCTTCTTATTGTTCCTATATAGGTCTGAGTAGACATTTCTGAAGGTTCTGAGGATCTCTTTGTGTTTGTTGTGTGTTTTATTGTCTGCATCAGTAATTGACGTGATTGACCTTTGGTTGTTCTTATATTTCAAGTACGACGCGAGGAGTTTCCCTGCTCTGTTAGCTCCGCACATGTTTAGTGCCTTACATCTGGTGAACCAGAGGCCAGCCCTTTCACTAACTATTTTGTTATACTCATATTTCTTGGACGTTAGCCTATGAAGGGTTGTGTCTTCATTCTTGTATTTTAAGAGTTCTAGCTCTAATTTTTTGATTTCCGTCTCTAGTTCTGTGAGCTTTCCATTCGCCTTCTTATTCAGCCTAGAAGATATTTCCATTAGTTTCCCCCTAATTGTGGCCTTTAGGGCATCCCACACTGTGTCTACTTTGACCTCACCGTTGTCGTTAATTAACATGAACTCGGTTAGGGCGTCTATAATTTCTTTTCTGTGTTCTGGGTCTGTGGTGGTGTTATTTCTGAATCGCCATCTTCGGGGTAGTGATTCGTGGTGGGTGCCAGCCAGTTTCAGGGTGATTGCTGAGTGATCCGAGACTAGTCTCGGTTCTATTGAGGCTTTTTCTATCAAGTGCGTGTGCACCCCTGAGATTAGTATGTAGTCTATGTTAGACCTGTCAGCCCTTTGGGTGGTACCTCCTATTTATTTATTGATTTTATTCCCTTTTCTTTTTTTTTTTTTTGCCTTCTGGAATTTTCCTGTGTGTCCACTACAATTTTTTAGTGTTGACCTTATGTGAGAGGGGGTGTGCAGCGGGCCGGAAAAGCAAGCGAGGAAGCCGTATGTAGTGTGCTATAGTAGGGATTTATTGCAGTGTCACAGAAGTAGAACACAGGGAAAACAAGGAGGGCGTCAGGGTACTGGATCCACGCCGGGTCTGCGTTGCAGCTTGCGGTCTTCGGCGGCTCCAACGGCGGTTCCGGTGACGTGGTGTATCCACGGAGGGCAGGGAGCAAAAGAGAAAACAAGGGACCGTTAGTCCTATCCTAGTTTTAGGATCTTAGCAACAGTCACCGTCACCCGGGGCGTGTGGGGAAGGAACGGAAAAGAGACAGTGAGGAAAGGAAGGTATCGGGAGGAAGGAGTACGGGGCGGGGAGAAGAAAGGGTGTTCGGTCGGGCGTGAGGGAAACGGCGGGGCACACAGTGCAGTACTATACAATTATCATACAGTGCAGGGGACGTGATACTAAAGAGAAGGGGAATATTATACAAGGACTTTACAGGGGACTCCTAGCGAGTAGAAAATAGTGAGGTTAAAGGCACTCACGCGGTCCGCCGTAACTCTCCCGTTGAGTTACGGCCGCTCTACAGCCACCTCCTGTGGACTCCACCACTCTTCGCTCCACACGTCTGCTTCACCCGTCTGCTCTCCGTCTCCTGCTCCTTCTCCTTCACGACCACCAGTCCGAGGTTCCTGCCACAAATCTCCGACCACTTTCACTTCCTGGTTCCCTCTTTTATCCTGTGCTGTCGCTGCCATAGGGGTGGGGCTTCCGGGGTCCGCGAGATTTAAGTCCGTCTGGCCCGATGTTCTGGTTGGTCCCTGTGGGGAAAAGAAGGGCGTGACTCTCTGGGCTCTTGTTGGCGTGTTGAGTCGGGTCCTTATGCTGGCGTTCTGAGGCCGGGGACACAGTCCCGGGGGTAGCGCAAGAGGTAAGGTTGGGGTAGGGCGGTATTCAGGTTGGGGTTGTCGGGATGTCGGCTCACATCCCCTTTCCCTAGCAGTCCTTCTAGTAGGGGAGGGAGAGGAAGGGTATCTCGAAAGGAAATCCGCGTTGCCCTGTTCTGATCCCTTCCTGTGTTTGGTCTTGAAGCAGAAGGGCTGCAAGGAGAGGAACCATCGGAGGACTCGGTCATTCTGTCCTTTGTTCCGAGCCATCCACTCTAGAGGGGCGTGATCCGTGTAGAGAATGAAGTCTCTGCCCTCCAGATAATATCGGAGATGGTCCACCGCCCACTTGATGGCTAGGGCTTCCTTCTCCACCACGGCGTAATGTTTTTCACGCGGAAACAGTTTGCGGCTGACATAAAGGATAGGCCTTTCATTACCCAGGGAATCTTTCTGGGACAGCACCGCCCCTAACCCGTGATCAGAGGCATCCGTTTGTAGGATAAAGGGTAGGGAGTAGTCGGGGGGAACCAAGACAGGACTCGAGGTCAGGGCTTCCTTTAAGTCCGTGAAGGCTTGCCAGGCTTCGGGAGAGGGGTTCCGTAGTTTCTCTTCGGATCGGCTTGATTTTTTTAGGAGGTCCGTGAGGGCTGCTGCTCTCTGTGAAAAGTTTGGCACAAACCGTCGGTAATACCCGAGAAGCCCTAGGAAGGCTCGAAGATCTTTCTTTGTTTGGGGGAAGGGAAGGGACCGGATTGCAACTGTTTTGCTCTCTTGGGGTCTTATCAAGCCATCCCCCAGAAGGTACCCCAGGTATTTAACTGTTTTTGCCGCCAGGGTTGTTTTGGCGGGGTTAATGGCGAACCCAAAGGAGCCTAAGGAGGAGACGACATCAAACAGATGATTCAGGTGTTGTGGCCAGCTGTCACTAAAGATGACAATATCATCTAAATAGGCGCCGGCGTACTGTGTGTGGGGTCTCAATACGTGGTTCATGGCGCGCTGAAAGGTGGCTGGGGCGCCGTGTAGACCAAAGGGCATGACTACGAACTGGTACAACCCCTCAGGGGTAGAAAAGGCAGTCTTCTTTTTGTCTTGCTCCCGGAGGGGTATTTGCCAATATCCTTTGCATAGATCCAGAGTCGAGATGTACTTTGCCTTTCCTATCCTCTCGATCATTTCATCCACCCGGGGCAAGGGGTAGCTGTCTAAGGTAGAGACCTTGTTGACCTCCCGGAAGTCTATGCAAAAACGTACTGATCCATCTGGTTTTGACACAAGGACAATAGGAGAATTCCAGTCGCTGACTGAGGGCTCTATGATTCCCATCTTCTGCATGTCCGCTATCTCCTGTCGTATGACCGCTCGGCGAGCCTCGGGAAGCCTATAGGGCCTTAAGCGGACTACTTTCCCTGGTACCGTTTCTATGGCGTGCTCTGTGATGTTAGTACGACCAGGAGAGGAGGAGAAGACCCCCTTCAGGGGTGCCAGGAAGTCCCGTAACTCCAGGGTTTGTGCGGGAGTCAATTCCGGATCCAAACAGGCGTCAAAAGAGACAGGAAGGTGACCGAGGCTCCCGTGTAGAACCGGACGGGGTCCTTCCCATTTCTTCAGCAAGTTTACGTGGTATATCTGGGAGGTTCCACGTGTAGGGTCTATTTCTACCTCATAGGTAACTGGGGTCACCTGTCGGAGGATGGTATAAGGGCCTTGCCACTGACCTAGCAGTTTTTGGTCCGACGAGGGCATCATGAGGAGTACCAAGTCATTGACAGCAAAGACGCGGGACCGGGTGCCCTTGTCGTATTGCTTTTTTTGGCTGTCCTGAGCGTTCCCCAGATTTTGTCTCACTATGTTCCTGATCATGGAGAGGTGTGTTTTTAGGTTCTCAAGGTATTCAGGGAGCGGACGGGTACGATCAGGCTCGGCTTCCCAGGCCTCCTGTGCCATGTCCAGCAGGGTACGAGGGGGGCATCCGTATAGTAGCTCATAGGGAGAGTAGCCTGTGCTGCTCTGAGGTTTGCAGCGGATGGCGAAGAGGGCCAATGGTAGCAGGTCCTCCCACCTTTTGGCTTCTAGGCCCAAGAGTTTTTTTAGGGTCTGTTTTAGGGTAGCGTTGTAGCGCTCCACCAATCCGTCTGTCTGCGGATGATAGGCAGAAGTTCTGATTTGTTTTATCCCAAGTTCAGCGCATACCCGCTTCATCAAGGACGAAACAAAAGGCGTGCCCTGGTCGGTCAAGATTTCCTGGGGAAACCCTACGCGGGAAAACAGGGAGATCAGGGCTTTGGCTATCGTTTGGGTAGTGGGTTGTCACAGGGGTATGGCCTCAGGAAAGCGAGTGGCATAGTCCACTACAACCAAGGCATAGCGACACCCGCTACGGGAGGGCAAGAGGGGTCCTATGATGTCCATCCCTATTCGGCTAAAGGGGACGTCAATGAGAGGGAGGGGTTGTAAAGGCACTCTGGGAGGTCTATGTCGGCTGTTTTTCTGGCATATGCTACATTCTCGACAGTAGGTTTTGATCCTTTGATATACCCCGGGCCAATAAAACTTCTCCAAGATGGTTTGACTAGTTTTCTCGTCCCCAAAATGACCCCCCAGAAGGTGGCTGTGGGCCAGGAAGAGGACTTTGTCCTGGAAGGGACCTGGGATAAGTACCTGGGCGTTCTGTTGGGGGCCCCCTTTTCTGTACAGCAACCCATTCCTCTTAAAGAAGTAGGGACCTACTTGCAGGGGGTCTTCGTGGTCAAGGGCCCTTCCCCATGCTTCTTGAAGAAGGGGATCCTCTTGTTGGGCTGCTCTGAACTCCCTGTCGGTCTGCCACGGGTGGTCATCCGTAAAAGCGGGGTAAGCGCTGACGTATTCTTTCTTCTCCTTTCTCCTCTGGCGTTTGGTTTTGTGGGGTTTCGAAACGGTCTCTGGGTGGTTCTGTCCTTGGTAAGGAGCGTCCTTCCACCACTGGGTCAGAGAGTCGGAGGTGTCCTGGAGAAGGGTAGGCAGTCCCGGATAGTCACTCCCCAGAATGGCTTGTTCGGGGAGAGCGGGTACAAGACCAATGGTGAGGGAAGTCCCGGGGTCGTGCCGGTGCTGGACACGCACCTGGGTAGTGGGATGCTGTTTGGTGTCCCCATGGACACACTGAATGGCAACCATCCCTGTAGGACTGACTGGGTGTGCCAGGTCTTGAGGTCTCAGGACACTCTGACGACAGCCGCTGTCGGCAAGGGCCATTAATCGTTGGCCGTCGATGGAGACCGGACAGTGGAAGGCACGGGGTGTGGTCCCTGGAGGGTTGCACAGAAAGTTCCTTACGAGCCCGACCTCCATAGGTTCTTCCTTTTGCGGGCACATCCGGGCGATGTGACCGAACCCACCGCAGGCATAGCACTGGGGTCCAGGATGAGGGGGACGAAACACAACCGGTGAGGGAAACAGGGGGGTGGGTTCTGGTCTTCGTTGTGGAAGGGGCCGGAGAGGTCGGGCCGGTCCGGCGTTCGGGGCTCGGTGCGGTTGTTCCTCCTTACCCCGCTGGAGTTCCTGTGCTCGACTGAAGGCTGAGGCTATCTCAATGGCGGTTTCTAGGGTGAGTCTGGAATGTTGTCTCACCCAGCGCTGGGTGGCCGGATGTAAAGAGTTCAGGAACTGTTCTAAATAGATTTTCTCAAGTATCTCGTCTTTTGTGGAGGTCTCTGGCCGGAGCCATCGGTTTGCAAGATCCTTAAGGCGAAATGAGAGAGCCCTGGGATTCTCTTGTGGCCTCTCTTTCGCCTGTCTTAGCTTTAGTCTATAGGTGTCGTCATCGATCCCAAGACGTTCCAATATGCACCTTTTGATATCCGCATACGGTGTGGTGCCCTGTATGTTGGCCTGCTGGTATGCTGCCTGCAGATCGCCTGTGAGAAGGGGTCCCAGATATTGCCCCCAGCGGTCCACTGGCCAATTGGCTGCTTGGGCAAGACGTTCAAAGTTTGTAAAGAAGTAGTCCGGGTCTTCCCCCGGGACGTACTTTTGCAGTACCACCGAAGGGAGGGAGGCTAGTGGCCTCTGTTGCCCCAGGGCCGTCGTTAGCTTCTCCATGGTTTGTTCGTGGGCGGTCCCTTGACCCTTCAGGACGTCGTGAAGTTGACCCCTGTCGTCTTCGGCGGTTTTTAGGAACTGCTCCATCAGTTTGGCAAACTGTTCCTGTGAGTCCGCCATTTTTCTAACAACGGCCTCCATGCCTCCGGCAGATCCCACTTCTGACACCAAATGTGAGAGGGGGTGTGCAGCGGGCCGGAAAAGCAAGCGAGGAAGCCGTATGTAGTGTGCTATAGTAGGGATTTATTGCAGTGTCACAGAAGTAGAACACAGGGAAAACAAGGAGGGCGTCAGGGTACTGGATCCAAGCCGGGTCTGCTTTGCAGCTTGCGGTCTTCGGCGGCTCCAACGGCGGTTCCGGTGACGTGGTGTATCCACGGAGGGCAGGGAGCAAAAGAGAAAACAAGGGACCGTTAGTCCTATCCTAGTTTTAGGATCTTAGCAACAGTCACCGTCACCCGGGGCGTGTGGGGAAGGAGCGGAAAAGAGACAGTGAGGAAAGGAAGGTATCGGGAGGAAGGAGTACGGGGCGGGGAGAAGAAAGAGTGTTCGGTCGGGGCGTGAGGGAAACGGCGGGGCACACAGTGCAGTACTATACAATTATCATACAGTGCAGGGGACGTGATACTAAAGAGAAGGGGAATATTATACAAGGACTTTACAGGGGACTCCTAGCGAGTAGAAAATAGTGAGGTTAAAGGCACTCACGCGGTCCGCCGTAACTCTCCCGTTGAGTTACGGCCGCTCTACAGCCACCTCCTGTGGACTCCACCACTCTTCGCTCCACACGTCTGCTTCACCCGTCTGCTCTCCGTCTCCTGCTCCTTCTCCTTCACGACCACCAGTCCGAGGTTCCTGCCACAAATCTCCGACCACTTTCACTTCCTGGTTCCCTCTTTTATCCTGTGCTGTCGCTGCCATAGGGGTGGGGCTTCCGGGGTCCGTGAGATTTAAGTCCGTCTGGCCCGATGTTCTGGTTGGTCCCTGTGGGGAAAAGAAGGGCGTGACTCTCTGGGCTCTTGTTGGCGTGTTGAGTCGGGTCCTTATGCTGGCGTTCTGAGGCCGGGGACACAGTCCCGGGGGTAGCGCAAGAGGTAAGGTTGGGGTAGGGCGGTATTCAGGTTGGGGTTGTCGGGATGTCGGCTCACACCTTAGAACTCTGGGTGCCTCATTATTCCTATATAATGAAGAGGCACAGGTGCCCTTGTAAAATGGAGGAAGAATAGGTGCTTAACACAAAATGGTGGCCTGTCAACGGTCAAAGTTTTACCTCAGAGCTTGGTCCATAGGTTAGTATTGGGGAGATCTAGAACCTTCCGGCACATGCTAGTGACCTGGGCATAGGGTATATAAGGGCAGGACATGGGCGGCCATTTTGAGCAACAGGGAGCTGGCAGGAGTGCAGGCTGTGGTGTCAGGGGAGATAGGGCACTGGGAGGGCTGACTACTTCTGAAGGTTGCTTCCCTGCAGCTGACATTGTCCCCCTTCACATAGACCTGACCCTGCCCAGGCGTAAACTAGATGGACCTTGTCCTGGTATCCCCTTATAAAGGGAGGAACTGTCACTCTCCTTAACTGGTCTCAGAGTAACTGTGGGGCCTGCGCTGCTACACCAGTACTACATCACTGTCCTGTGGGAGTGAGAACCGACCTGACGGCACTGGGTAACTCCGAGTATCAGGAAGGATCTGCTAGTATCACCCCCTTTCCCCTAGCGACACCGCTCCTGAGGGGCTGCAGTGGGGGTATAGACGTCCAACTTACTCGTGAAGAGAAATACTGCAGAAATTTCTGCTGATTCCTCCTTCGGGTCAGTGCTGCGGGGCTCCTGCAACATCCGGTTGGGGCCCAGTGCTCGGGTGTGTCCTCCAGTGGGTATCGCAACACCCCCTCCCAAGATGGGGATCCGGAGGCTGACCCGACGCAAGTGTAACTGTCCCTCTCTCTGGAGATCTTCCCTGAGGGGGTGGCGCAGAGTTAAGGCGTTCTTCCCACGGCGCAGGCCCAGTGGAGGGCTCGTCGGCTTTCCTGAAGGGGCGGCGCCGCCTCACCAACACCTCTCTCCCGCGCAGGCCCAGTAAGCGCGGCTGTTCTGTGGAGAGGAGTGGCTACCTTCGAAGGTGTCAGCGCTACAGCAAGTCCAGCTGAGTATCGAGCGGAAGTGTCCTCTCCCTAGTGCAGGCCCAGTGGGAGAACCGGCCTTGCGTGACAGGGAGCAGACGCTTGAGGAAGAAGCTGCCGGTCTTGGGGGTAGTTCCTTTAGCTGCTCGTGACGGCTGAAGCGGAACTATAAAAAAAAACCTACACGCCCACAAGTAAGCCAGGATTCGGGGGCTGGTGGGAGACACGAAAGTGGGGAAATCTCCACGGGGCCTAGTGAAGGGCCTGCTTTCTTGCACCCTGGGAACGGATGCCATGTAAGCCAAGGGAGCCTGAACTGACAGAACTGCCCTATTGGAACTAAGGGTCCGCCATCCGAAGTACTGCTGCTGGCTCAACCATAAAGCTAAATAGAAGCCAGAGTGTTACAGGTTGCAAGACTAAATGTATGTAACTGACTGAATTTAAGGCACATCTTGGTTTCCCAGGAATATATAATTGAGGCATTTGCTTCGTCAACACGCATGTCAAATTTGCCAAGAGGAGAAATGTAAAATGGATTACTTACTACATAATTTTATGTACACAGTAGAAGCAGCTGCCTAGAGTTTTTCACCATTTATTATTACATTAATGGGAGATATTAATTGGGGAACTCTTTTTCAGCTAGCCTGCTCTCTGATAAGTTGGTTGACTCAGATTGGCCAAGGTCTTGAGATCTTATGATATGGTTCATGATTATAAAAAAAACAGGTAGTCCACATGAAGTGTCTGAAATGTAAATTTGGTAATGGTTTTGCAACTGAGAGAAACACAAGAAACTAACAAAAATAAAATCAAAAGATTTTCTACATTTCTAAAGAAGGTCTAGTGTCATTTTTCTTTTGGGTGGAAGTACGCTGGGCTACTGAGTTGAGTGTGACACAAGTGCAATCATTCGCCTTAGAGATAGGCCTTACCGCTCGAGCCAGGCTACCCCAGGTGGACTGGTAACCCCAGGTCCAACATATTGGTGTTCAGTGGTGGGATGAGGGCTTGTGCTTGCGTCCGCTTGACAGTGGCTTAGTGTGTACCACGTAACCTACACCTGGAGTTTTCTCCTAGTGGTCTCCCTAATTGGATGTTTTGTTTTTCCAAAATCCTTTCTGGTGGTGGGGTGAAGTAACCCTATTTGACGCCTCTTTCTTGTATACTCCAAGTGACTGTCTGAGGTCCCACCTGGTAAAATGGAGTTTGAACTGGATGAGTTGGAGACCTACACAGCGGCCCAACTTAAGGAATTTTGCCAGGAAATGGGGGTGTTCTTCAAGCATGGTGCGAAGAAGGTGGAACTCCAAACCAGCTTGAGAGCATGGGTGGCAGCCCACCCATATGGGAAAAAGGAGGAGGTAGAGGAGGAACGTGACACTGTCATAGAAGCAGAAATGCTGTACCAAACCGAAGGGGGGAATCTGTTACCCGGTCCTAGGACACCTTCGAGGGCGGGCAGTAGTGTATATGGAAGGAGCCTGACTGCAGCGGAGTTAGCTGACAGGGGGGAGGAAAGACTATTAAAATGGGAGTTAGCTAGGTTGGAAAAGGAGAGGGAGGAGTCGAGGCTCGCTCATGAGCTTAGCTTAAAGGAGTTAGACCTAAAAGCCCTACAGGTAGGGACCTCCAGTAATCCTATTGGTGGCAGCGTACTTAGGGAGGTCACCAGGGAACCCAGACCCTACTTGCCCAAGGATGTAGTCGACAGTTTTAGTGTGGGAGACGACATTGCCAAATGGTTGGCTGCCTATGAGGTCTCCTTAAGAGCCCATGGGATCTCAGAGAGTCATTGGGGGGGGGGGGTCTGTACATGTATATGCCTCCTGTAGGGAGGGATGCCCTTCTAGCCTTAGAGCAGGAGGAACAGACCAATTACCCCACCATGAAGGTGGCGTTGGGAGTGGCTAGTGTAGTGCTCGGGGAGGAATTGCCCTTAGATAAGGGAGGGGAGTGGGCGGGAATAACCTTAGTGTCCCTGGGAGATGGTTCCTAAGATCCAGGTGCCCCCAAATACCATTAAGTATGGGCATTGGGTCACCATCAATGGCCAGAGAGGGGAGGCTCTGAGGGACACAGGTGCCAGCATGACTATGGTAAGAAAACAGCTGGTGTCCCCAGAGCAGGTTATTTCAAACGTACTCCACCCCGCCGCGATGGCTGACGGCAGAATAGGTCACTATCCTGTGGCTGAAGTTCCCTTCGAGTGGGGAGGGGTCGCAGGTCTCCTTCGAGTTGCGGTGAGCCCTGCCGTGCCAGTCGATTTTCTGTTGGGGAATGACTTGGAGCACAATGCTTGGAGGGAGGTGGAATTCCGGACTCATTCAGAGATGCTGGGTACACCTGATTGGACCTGTGCAAGCACACGGTCCGCGACTGCCCAGAGGGGGAGTTCGCAAGGGCTGGAGCCTGGAACAAAGGCACAGCCGGCTGCCAAAAAGAGGAAGATCCGGGGACAGGAGAAACCTGCCTCGGCATCCACACCCTGTGAGATGGATGGGACACCTGAGGTGGTAGACCCGGAGTCCACTGAGGGGGATGTTGTCTCTCTGGAGGACCTACCAATCCCGGCGGAAAGGCATGTGGGGGGAGGACCTACCAGGGAAGAGTTTTGTCAGGGGCAGAAGGAGTGCCCTACCCTCGAGGGTCTAAGGCGACAGGCCGAAGCCCAGGCAGCGGGTAATACTTCAGGGAACTTTCACATCTACTGGGCGGATGGCCTCCTCTACAGTGAACCCAAGGCTCCGGTGCACGGTTCGTCACGGGCCTTGGTAGTACCCCAACGTTACTGAGCCTTTCTCTTGGAGCTTGCTCAGGAGATTCCCTTGGCAGGACACCTGGGTCAGGACAAGACCTTCGCCCGGCTTGTCCCTCATTTCTATTGGCCTCAGATGAAGGTGGCGTCCGACACTTTCTGTAGGACGTGTGTGTCTTGTCAAGCTAGTGGGAAAACAGGGGTTAAGCTGAAGGCTCTCCTGGAACCACTACCCGTCGTTAGTACCCCCTTTGAAAGGGTGGGCATCGACATTGTTTGGCCATTGGATCCACCCACTTCAGACGGTCACAGGTTTATCCTGGTTCTGGTGGATCACGCCACCCGGTAACCAGAGGCAATTCCTTTGAGGACCGTTACTGCACCTGCGGTGGCTTGGGCCCTGATGGGGATTTTTACCCGAGTGGGTTTCCCCAAGGAAGTTGTGTCCGACAGGGGGCCAACTTTATGTCAGCCTACATGCGGGCTATGTGGAAGGAATGTGGAGTTACTTACCGGTTCTCCACCCCACCCCTTACCACCCCCAGACCAATGGTCGGGTGGAAAGGTTCAACAAAACCTTGAAGGGCATGATCAGAAGTCTGCCTGAGAGCCTGCGGAGGAAATGGGATGTCTTCCTACCCTGTCTGTTGTTCTCATACAGGGAAGTGCCACAGAAAGGAGTGGGCTTCAGCCCCTTCGAACTTCTGTATGGGCACCCTGTCAGAGGACCTCTCAGCCTGGTGAAAGATGGATGGGAAAAGTCTCCCAGGAAGCTTCCCCAGGATGTGGTGAGCTACATGCTGGCCTTCTGTAGCCAAATGGCTAAGTTGTGGAAGCAAGCTTCTGACAACCTGGAAGCCAGCCAGGCAGGTATGAAAGAGTGGTATGACCACAATGCTCACCCTGTGGAGTTGGAGCCTGGCCAGAAAGTGTGGGTCATGGAGCCTGGAGAGCTTAGTGCCCTCCAGGATCGCTGGACAGGCCCCTTTGAGGTGGTTGAGAAGAAGGGTAAGGTCACTTACTTAGTGGATCTTAAGACCCCCAGGCAGCCCCATCGGGTGCTCCATGTCAACCGCCTCAAACCCCTCCATGAGAGGCCCGAGGTCATCCTGATGCTGGTGACTGATGGAGCAGAGGATCTCCCTGATCTCTTTGCGGCTCAAGAGAAGGATGGGTCGGTGGAGGGAGTGATTGTCACGATCTCAGCACCATAGCCCTTCCGACTACATATCCCAGAATGCCTGCTGTCTGTTCTGTCTTCTATTTCTCTTCCTCCGTTTGCTTCCACTTCCTATAACTGCTCCAACCTCTCTACCTTCGGTGCTTGTCACCTGAATCGAGTTGCAGTTCCTGTTTGGAGTGAAGCTTACTTGCCATTTCACCGATCCATGGGGAACCCTTGAAGTTCGTAACTTTCCGCTGCCGCAGTGGCAGCTGCTGATCCGTATTATCTTGGCGGATCCTCACGGCTGGAAGAGGTTCGTGAAACACGCTGTGTGTTTCCATTTACCTTTCTCACCTCCCTTCAGCTGTGAGCCGCGCTGCGCGAGCCGCGCAAAGGATTTGGATTTGCAATTCCTTGGATTCACTAGAAACCGCTAGTGCTGTAACTAGTGCGTACAACTTTGTTTTCTTTTACTATACTGGCGTCTGGGGCCAGTGGCGCTCTTTTGTATTACGAAACCACACCGAGCCGTTGAGAGGCTCAGATTCATCTTTCTAAGGAGTAGTGAGCATCTGGAAAGAGGCGGTAATCCCCTGCTTTGGATGTCCTGGTTTCTCTGCATCAAGAACCAGAGGAGACGTCGTTGGTAGATAAGTAGTCTCCTTCTCTTATCGACTTTGAAGGATGCTGCGTAGCTGAGGCTATAACTTACCAGAACTGTGGTTTTTCTTTGCCTTCTGTTCTTATTTCTCATTTGCTTCATTTTTACCTTTTGTGCCTTTTTTGCTGGAACATTTGTGGCAGCCATCATAAGTGAGCGGATATTCATACACCTTTGATATTGTATATACACATAGGGGCAGGGGGGAGTACTGATGTTTGTTCCTTGTGTCTTTCTGCAGGAAACAGAATACAGACATATAGAGTGATCAACTACCCTGTCATCTCTTGCTGTAGATGGTTTCTGGCTGACAGGCTGTTATATTTTATTTCTCAATTTTTCCCCTTCCCCTTGGGTGGTCCTCTCTGTGGAGTGTGTATATATATATGGCTCCCACGAGGCACCACTTATAGGGAAGGGAAGAACTAGCATCATCATCGAACCTGCTGTACAAAGATACGCAAGGTTAGTCAACCTGCCTCCGTTTATGACAGAGTGACAAGCCTACGGTTACCTACAGCCCGAGCGATGGATACCAATACAGTATTAACTTCTGTCTTGGAAACCCTTACAGCATTACGGATGGAGGTAGATTCATTTAGAGGGGAGAATCAGGATATGAGGAACGAGGTGGGTGCCCTTAGGCGTGAGGTTGCGGGTCTATCCCGATCTAGTCCTACCAGTTCCAGAGGGGCCCACTATATCAGGGATGCTACGTTACCCCCCCCGTACCCTCTAATCCTACCTCGACACAAGGAGAACCAGGTCCGGCTACCATCCATGTTATCCAACCAGTGCAACTACCATTGGCCCCTCCAGAAAGGTTCTTTAGTGACCCCAAAAAGTTTGCCACTTTCTTAGGACAATGTAAATGATATTTCATGTGCAAACCCACAGTATTTCACGATGATCAGGCAAAAAACGCATTTATGTTATCTAGGAGGCAATGCGGCTAGCTGGTCGTTCCCTCTTATAGAAAGAAATGATCCTGTTTTGTCAAATTTTTCTAATTTCTGTGATGAAATGCGCAAATTGTTTGATTGCAAGGCACATATGCTCTCTTTAGATAAAGAGCTCATCACAATGAAACAGGGATCACAGGATCTATTATCCTATATAACCAATTTCAACCGTCTTGTTATCGAAACTGACTGGCCAGCTGAAAAAAGAGTCTCCTTGTTTTACCAAGGGTTAAGAGGGGACTTAAAGGATGTGCTGGCCCAGGTGGTGAATATGCCTACCACTTGTGAAGAACTAATCGATCTTACCGTTCAGTTGGATCATCGATTGCTGGAACGGAAAGGTGACAAACACCAGTATGAGATACGCTTTCCCGCATCTAAACCAAGAGTTGTGACTGAAGGAACACCATCCTCCACAGACAGTACGGAGCCCATGCAAATAGGAGGAGTACGGGGGCCTTTGAGTACCGAGGAACGAAACAGAAGACGCAGTCAAAAACTCTGCATGTACTGCGGAAAGGCAGGGCATTTCATCAAAGACTGTAGATCTAAGTCTAAGGGTGCATTGAAGGGTGACAGAAGTGCTAGAAACATTCCGGTGGTGGATTATCCCTCTAGTACCTCGGGAAACGAGAATGCTCAAACAAGCTGAAGACCCCTTGCTTGAGCCAAGAAGAGAGGAAAGAGGTCTGTCATGCAGTAGCGAATACCATTCAATCCTCAGTGCCCCACATGAACTTGTGTGTCACCATTAAATGGCCAGGAGAAGAGTCTGTGATGGTACACGCAATGGTGGATTCAGGGGCTACTGGCAACTTTATCGATCAGCAATATGCACTGGGGCTGGGAGTGCCGTGCATAAAGAAGGGGATGCCTGAGCAGGTGAAGGCAGTGGACGGTTCGGATTTGACGTCGGGCCGGTATGCTTTCATACACGCCAACTCATTATGCAGGTTGGCCAAAATCATTATGAGTATATATACTTTGATTTGATTGATGCTCCCCAATTTAAGCTGATCCTAGGGATGCCATGGTTGACACAACACGATCCTATGGTCAAATGGGTGTCACGTACTATTACCCTCAACTCTGACTATTGTCTGGATCACTGTACTCAGCATCGAGTACACGACGAAATCAGGACGGAATCTCCGGCAGGTATGCTAGCAAACGGAGGGAGAGAATTGAGCGTCTGTGCTGTCTCCCTGCTTCCCAAAGTCTACACTCACTACCAGGACGTCTTCAGCGAGAAAGAAGCCAGTAAACTGCCTCCTCACCGGGAATGTGATTGTGTAATAGAACTGGAACCTGGCGCTAGCATTCCCTGTAGTAGAATATATGCCCTCACGGAAGCAGAAACAACCTACTTGCAGCAATATTTGAAAACATTATTGGAGTCAGGATTTATTCGACCTTCTACTTCCCCGGCTTCGTCGCCTTTGTTTTTTATTCCAAAACGAGAAGGGGGCTTGCGAAACTGTATTGACTACAGAGCTATTAACAAGGGCACCAGAAAGAACAGGTACCCTCTCCCTTTGATACCTGTATTACTGGATCAACTGAAGGATGCGAAAATATTCACCAAATTGGATCTGAGGGGTGCATACCATCTTGTGAGAGTAAGACGAGGGGACGAGTGGAAAACTACTTTTCGCACTAAATTCGGGCTTTATGAATATCAGGTTATGCCCTTCGTTCTCTGCAATGCCCCCGCGGCATTCCAGTTTTTTATGGATGAGGTGTTAAGGGGCTTACTGGACGTGTCGTGCATCGTCTACATAGACGATATCTTAATTTACACCACCACACATGAGGAACATGTCAAGCATGTTATGGATGTTTTGGAACGCCTAAAGAAGCACGAGTTATATGCTAAATTGGAGAAGTGTTTGTTCCATGCAACGGAGGTGGAGTTTCTGGGTTATGGTATTGGACCGAATGGCTTACGCATGGATGAGAAGAAGATACACGCCATCACCCAGTGGGAATCCCCTTCCTGTGTCAAAGCCTTGCAGA
Source organism: Lissotriton helveticus (assembly GCF_964261635.1). NCBI lineage: Eukaryota > Metazoa > Chordata > Amphibia > Caudata > Salamandridae > Lissotriton > Lissotriton helveticus. The sequence continues at coordinate 673,503,097 of NC_136073.1, read as the reverse complement.
GCTTCCTCAGCTTTGCGAACTTCTACAGGAGATTCATCAAGGAGTTCTCTAAGATCATACCGCCATTAACACATCTCCTGAAGAAGGGAGCAGTATTCCACTAGACTGTCCCCGCAGAAAAAGCCTTCCAAACACTCAAGACACGCTTCATTACAGCACCCATTTTACGACATCCTGATGCCAGTCAGCCCTTTATGATGGAAACAGATGCCTCTCAGTATGCCATAGGAGGCATACTATCGCAAAGACATCCTGAAACAGGACAACTCCATCCTGTGGCCTACTTTTCCCGCAAACTGTCAAACTGTGAAGTCAACTATAGTATCGCGGATAAGGAATTGCTGGCAATAAAGAGGGCGTGTGAAGAATGGAGACATCATCTTCTGGGGGCAAGACACACAGTGGAAATTTACACTGATCACCGGAATCTACTCTTCCTCAAAAGTGCGAAGGCCTTGACTCCGCGACAATTACGGTGGTCCCTGTTTTTCTCGGATTTCGATTTCGGGATTAAATATCATCCAGGCCCACAAAACGACAAAGCTGATGCTCTTTCCAGACCAGCGATGGTACCAGAGGACACTCTTTTAGCCACAGAAGAACCGCCCAACATCCTGCAGAAGGCTCCCTTTGCTCCCTATGTAATGGCGATCACCAGTTCCACGGACTTCTTGAATCAAGTAGAGAAGAAAGTGGAATCCTTGGATGAACAAGCCTAAATCAGCAAGGAACCATTACTGAGAACATCTAAAGACAAGTTACTCTTCAGGAACAAGTTGCTGTATGTACCTCATAAAGAGCTACAGAATCAAACCTTGATATGGACTCATGATTCATCTTTAAGCGGACACCTGGGTGTTCAAAAAACATTGCAAGCTGTATCTAGATACTTTTGGTGGGAAACGGTACGAAAAGACACAGAAGAATATGTGGCCAGATGTCATATATGTGCCCAAGCCAAGGTACAGCATCTACGAAGTAGTGGACTGTTACGGCCTATACCTATATCCCCTGCTCCATGGCACACCGTGTCCATGGATTTTATAGTGGAAATGCCTCTCAGCTTCGGTAACAACACCATACTAGTAGTGATAGACCATCTGACCAAAATGGGTCACTTCATAGCACTGACCAAGTTGCCCACATCCGGGGAATTAGCTACAGTCTTTCTGCAGAACGTGGTACGTTTGCACGGTATCCCCTCCATGCTCAAGTTCTAGAAGGCTCTATGTGAGATTATGAAGATTGATGCTCGGCTGTCAACAAGTTACCATCCGCAGACAGATGGTAAGACAGAGAGGCTAAATCAGACGTTAGAGCAGTACTTAAGGTGTTTTACTCTTCAACAGGGAGAGGAGTGGAGAACGCTCTTGTGGACGGCGGAGTTCGCCTACAATAACGCTACCCATTCTTCTTTAGGGTGTTCCCCTTTCTTTTGTCTCAATGGTTATCATCCCAACTTACTGCCATTTGAACAGCCAGGGATTTCCACACATCCCACCATTCAGGAACACCATGCTCACCTCACATCCATATTGCGAGATGCCAAGGAACACTTGGAGGCAGCCAGAAACCGTGACAAACTACAGGCAGACAGGAAGAGATCCCCCGAACCAGCGTTCGCTCTGGGTGATAAGGTGTGGTTGAGTACCAAACATTTGAAGTTCAAAGGGAATACCAGGTTACAGCCCAAATTTGTAGGTCCCTCCCCATTGTTGCTCTAATCAATCCAGTGGCTATGAAGTTGAAACTCCCCTCTTCCTGGCACATACACCCAGTGTTCCACGTTTCTCTTCTGAAACCATATGTACAGGGGACAAGGGCTCCTGTTAGGCCTTGCCCTGTGGAAATTGAAGGGGATGTAGAATATGAGGTACGGGCCATCCTTGATTCCAAGAGGGTGCGGGGTGCCTTACATTACGTGATTGATTGGAAAGGGTATGGGCCGGAAGAACGGTCCTGGGAACCACGCTCCAATTTGCACTGTCCTGGGCTGCTACGGCGTTTTCACACTTTATTCCCTGCTAAGCCCGGTGGACCGCCGAGACGTCGGTCGTTGAGAGGGGGTTCTGTCACGATATCAGCCCCATTGCCCTTCTGACTACATATCCCAGAATGCCTGCTGTCTGGTCTGTCTTCTATTTCTCTTCCTCCATTTGCTTCCACTTCCTATAACTGCTCCTACCTCTCTACCTTCGGTGCTTGTCACCTGAGTCGAGTTGCAGTTCCTGTTTGGAGTGAAGCTGACTTGCCATTTCACCGATCCATGGGGATCCCTTGAAGTTCGTAACTTTCCGCTGCCGCAGGGGCAGCTGCTGATCCGTATTATCTTGGCGGATCCTCACGGCTGGAAGAGGTTCGTGAAACACGCTCTGTGTTTCCATTTACCTTTCTCACCTCCCTTCAGCTGTGAGCCGCGCTGCGCGAGCCGCGCAAAGGATTTGTATTTGCAATTCCTTGGATTCACTAGAAACCTCTAGTGCTGTAACTAGTGCGTACAACTTTGTTTTCTTTTACTATACTGGCGTCTGGGCCCAGTGGCGCTCTTTTGTATTACGAAACCACACAGAGCCGTTGAGAGGCTCGGATTCATCTTTCTAAGGAGTAGTGAGCATCTGGAAAGAGGCGGTAATCCCCTGCTTTGGATGTCCTGCTTTCTCTGCATCAAGAACCAGAGGAGACGTTGTTGGTAGATAAGTAGTCTCCTTCTCTTATCGACTTTGAAGGATGCTGTGTAGCTGAGACTATAACTTACCAGAACTGTGGTTTTTCTTTGCCTTCTGTTCTTATTTCTCATTTGCTTTATTTTTACCTTTTGTGCCTTTTTTGCTGGAACATTTGTGGCAGCCATCATAAGTGAGTGGATATTCATACACCTATGATATTGTACATACACATAGGGGCAGGGGGGAGTACTGATGTTTGTTCCTTGTGTCTTTCTGCAGGAAACAGAATACAGACATATAGAGTGATCAACTACCCTGTCATCTCTTGCTGTAGATGGTTTCTGGCTGCCAGGCTGTTATATTTTATTTCTCTATTTTTCCCCTTCCCCTTGGGTGGTCCTCTCTGTGGAGTGTGTATATATATATGGCTCCCACGAGGCACCGCTTATAGGGAAGGGAAGAACTAGCATCATCATCGCTCCTGCTGTACAAAGATACGCAAGGTTAGTCAACCTGACTCCGTTTATGACAGTGATTCTCTCACCATCCCTAACTCCTGAACAGCGGAGGGACTGCCGTCAAGTCCTGGAGCAGTATTCCTCGCTGTTCTCCCTTATCCCGGGAAGGACCTACCTGTGTACCCATGATGTGTACACAGGGGACATCCCACCTGTGAAGTCCAAGACCTACCGGCTGTCAGATAAGGTGAAGGCCAGCATTAATAGTGAAGTCACTAAGATGCTGGAGCTAGGAGTGATTGAACCTTCAAGCAGTCACTGGTCCAGTCCGGTGGTTCTGGTACCAAAAGCTTCCCCGCCGGGCACCACTCCAGAACTCAGATTCTGTGTGGATTACAGGGGACTGAATTCAGTGACAAAGACTGATGCTCATCCAATCCCTAGGGCGGATGAGCTCATTGACCGGCTGGGAGCTGCCCAATATTTGAGTACTTTTTACCTTACATCAGGGTACTGGCAGATCTCCCTTACAGATGGAGCCAAGGAAAGGTCAGCCTTCTCCATGCCTGAGGGCCACTACCAGTTCTGTGTGATGCCCTTTGGGCTCAAGAACGCCCCTGCCACATTTCAGCGACTGGTGAATCAGGTCCTCTCTGGGATGGAGGCCTTCTCTGCTGCTTATCTAGATGACATTGCAGTCTTCAGCAGCAGCTGGGAGGACCACTTGGGTCACCTTCAGGCTGTTCTCCAAGCCCTGAAACAGGCTGGCTTGACAATCAAGGCCAGCAAATGCCAGATTGGGCAGGGGGCGGTAGTGTACCTAGGCCACTTGGTGGGTAGGGGAACGGTGCAGCCCCTCCAGGCTAAGATTGAGACTATCATGGCCTGGGAGCCCCCCAAGACCCAAACCGAGGACCGAGCTTTCCTGGGCCTAACAGGATACTACCGTCGCTTTGTCAAGGGTTATGGCACAATTGTGGCACCCTTGACCGAGCTCACCTCCAAGAAACAACCTCGGCGGGTAGTTTGGACAGAGGTTTGTCAACAAGCCTTTGACACCCTAAAGCAAGCAATGTATGCGGCTCCTGTCCTAAGGGCCCCTGACTTTTCCAAAGAGTTTCTTGCCCAAACGGATGCATCAGAGCATGGCATTGGGGCAGTGTTATCGCAACTCAATGAGGAGGGTCTGGACCAACCTGTTGTCTTCCTATCAAGGAAACTGCTTCCCCGGGAACAGAAGTGGAGTGCGATTGAGCGGGAAGCCTTTGCGGTGGTATGGGCTCTGAAGAAGCTGCAGCCATACCTGTTTGGTTCGCACTTCCTTGTACAGACTGACCACCGACCCCTTCGTTGGCTGATGCAAATGAAAGGCGAGAATCCCAAGTTGCTGAGATGGTCCATCTCCCTACAGGGAATGGACTTCAGGGTGGAACACAGACCAGGAGTGGACCATGCCAACGCTGACGGTCTCTCCAGGTACTTCCGCCTTAGTGATGAGAACTCCCAAGGGGTTGGGTAACTCTCCCCACTTTCAGCTGGGGGGACGCGTGTTAGACCTGTCAGCCCTTTGGGTGGTCCCTCCTATTTATTTATTGATTGTATTCCCTTTTCTTTTTTTTCTTTTTTTGCCTTCTGGAATTTCCTGTGTGTCCACTACAATTTTTAGGTCTCGCCTGTCGATGCGCATGCGCATCGAGCAAGGCGAGAGTATTGGGACTTATCCACTCTTTATCCACACTGCAAGGAATCGTGGCGATTCCTTGCAGTGCCCGTGACTTTTAAGCTCAATGCGCATGCGCATTGAGCTTAAAAGCGCGTGCACGTCCGTCTTTGTTTACCCGCTCCGCCCCCTCCCCTTCCCGCCGTGTCGCATTTCTCCTCCTCTCTTCCCTCCGTCTTGTTTATTTTACCCGCTCCGCCCCCTCCCCTTCCCGCCGTGTCGCATTTCTCCTCCCCCCTCCCCTCTCTTCCCTCCGTCTTGTTTTTATTTTATTATTATTTTGCCCAGCGCACACAGCGTCCGATTAACAACATATGTCACTTCTCTTTTTTATTCATTATTGTTTTTATCGTGGCTTACACTATCTCTTACGCACATAACTTTATTATACACAGCACTCGCGCAACGCCGTTTCCGGATCTAAACACGCCCCCTTGCATCACACGCTGATTCGACTCCCAACAGCAGACACGGAGTCGCAGGCCAGCAGCCACGAGTGCAGAACCACTAGTTGGCGAATAGGTAAGCGCATAAAATTACCCCTCCTTAAGTCGCAGCACATCGCCGTAGTTGCATTTAACATTTGTGATTTCTTAGCTCAGAGGTTTCTACCAGAGGTGACAGCGGAACCATTATTTATTAGGTTAAAAGAGTTTAAGACATTTCTTTAAGACATTAGTCCCTTTTTAGGGTCCATTTTCAGCGGCAGTGTGAGACCATCTCTTACAGGATTTTAAATTGCAGAATGGGGTCAGTGCATCCCATTTACTTACAACTTATTTACTTCTGAACAGCAAGGCGCGCATAACATAAGCGCGTTATTTTCACTGCAACGCTTGTTATTCACTGCGGGCTGGAGGGAGTGAGTCTCTGTCCCGGGTCCCTGCCAGGGGCCCCTGCAGAGCTGCTCTGTCGCAAGAAACGCCTTGGAAACTTAGCGCCACTCATCAGGATTCATCGAGTGCGTGTGATTGGTGTCTCTCTGCCTCGTGTGCCTTCTCTCTCTCTCACGTACATCTCTCTCCCCTCCCCCCAGATCTCATCCTCCTTAAGGGCCCGCCCCCTCAACGGTGACTCACCTAGCAGGCATCCAGCTAATGAAACTGCTGGAGTTTAAAGGGCTCCTACCTGCTCCAGCAGACCCCGGTCATGTGACATGGGGGTGGGGGCGCAACGCCCCCCCACCCCCCATGTGGGGGAACACCCAATGTACTGTAACCCGACCGACCCACTCCATTCTTATCTGCACGAGCCTCCACGTGCGCAGCCTGGTTCCCCGCCTTAACCTTGTAATTAGACGCTTTGCTGCCCTTCCTTAAGCCACCAAAACGAGGCCCCCCATACCCCTCCACTCTCTTCGCTCCCACTCCTGTGCTTTTTCTCCCTCTAACCTGCCTCCGAAATTGAAGCGTTTTTATGCCCCCCACCCTCCCCCCGTTGCGTCTCTCCAGGCCAAATTCCTCTTCGTCAGTACTCTGGGAGACAACTCCTAAGCTGAGGCTCCTGCAGCAGCCCCCCGCCACTCGCGCTCGCCCCTCGTGCGCCTTTGTCTACCCTTTAACCCGACTCCCCATTGAAACCTTCTTCCTGATACTCGGTGCGTCACCCCATGCCAAATACCTGGTTTGTTTTACTCCGAGAAGAGTAAATCATCTGCGCAGGATCACAGGATGTTGAGCCACTCCCAAGTCGGCAGCTCTGTGCATAGGCCACATCACTTCCCCTATGGTCCCCACTATAGCCTACGGTTGCCTAGCGGGCCCCATTGACTAACTTGCGTCTTCTGTGATCCTGTCCGCCCTCCGAGCTTAGCCTGCCACTCACGAATTGCAATTTTCTAACAACCATTGAGCCAGCCCCAGACAAAACACTTCAACCCTCCTATCCTCACACATCATTAACCTACCCTCCTGCATATTGCTCCACTCCTGCTGCCATATGAACCATCGCGCTGGGGGCAATGCAGTCCTCCATGCGCACTGCTGCTAGGCCCGCAAGGTGGTACCTGGGCTAAACATTGGGTGTAGCCACACCCTATTGTAATTGTATACCACTCTTCACCCTCACTCACCCTCACTCACCCTCACTCACCCTCACTCACCCTCACTCACCCTCAACCCCTCACTCACCCTCACTCATCCTCACTCACCCTCAACCCCTCACCCTCACCCACCCTCAACCCCTCACCCTAACTCACTCACCCTCACCCTCACTCACCCTCACTCTCACTCACCCTCAACCCCTCACTCACCCTCACTCACCCTCACTCACCCTCACTCACCCTCAACCCCTCACCCTCACACAGTGCAATAGGTCTCGGAGCATTTGAGTTAGAGCTTTTAGATTTGTTTATGGCTTTTTTTATTTGTAATTCTTTAGCATTGGCTACAGGAAACAAAAATGCTAAAGATTTACAAAAAAAACCCATAAACAATTCTAAAAGCACTAACTCTAATGCTGCGAGACCTATTGCATTTCCAATGCTTGTTTAGTGTTGACCTTAGAACTCTGGGTGCCTCATTATTCCTATATAATGAAGAGGCACAGGTGCCCTTGTAAAATGGAGGAAGAATAGGTGCTTAACACAAAATGGTGGCCTGTCAACGGTCAAAGTTTTACCTCAGAGCTTGGTCCATAGGTTAGTATTGGGGAGATCTAGAACCCTCCGGCACATGCTAGTGACCTGGGCATAGGGTATATAAGGGCAGGACATGGGCGGCCATTTTGAGCAACAGGGAGCTGGCAGGAGTGCAGGCTGTGGTGTCAGGGGAGATAGGGCACTGGGAGGGCTGACTACTTCTGAAAGTTGCTTACTGAAGAGAGACATTTCTGCTGATTCCTCCTTCGGGTCAGTGCTGCGGGGCTCCTGCAACATCCGGTTGGGGCCCTGTGCTCGGGTGTGTCCTCCAGTGGGTATCGCAACACCCCCTCCCAAGGTGGGGATCTGGAGGCTGACCCGACGCCAGTGTAACTGTCCCTCTCTCTGGAGATCTTCCCTGAGGGGGTGGCGCAGAGTTAAGGCGTTCTTCCCACGGTGCAGGCCCAGTGGAGGGCTCGTCTGCTTTCCTGAAGGGGCGGCGCCGCCTCACCAACACCTCTCTCCCGCGCAGGCCCAGTAAGCGCGGCTGTTCTGTGGAGAGGAGTGGCTACCTTCGGAGGTGGCAGCGCTACAGCAAGTCCAGCTGAGTATCGAGCGGAAGTGTCCTCTCCCTAGCACAGGCCCAATGGGAGAAACGGCCTTGCGTGACAGGGAGCAGACGCTTGAGGAAGAAGCTGCCGGTCTTGGGGGTAGTTCCTTTAGCTGCTCGTGATGGCTGAAGCGGAACTAAAAAAAAAACTACACTCCCACAAGTAAGCCGGGATTTGGGGGCTGGTGGGAGACACGAAAGTGGGGAAATCTCCACGGGGCCTAGTGAAGGGCCTGCTTTCTTGCACCCTGGGAACGGATGCCATGTAAGCCAAGGGAGCCTGAACTTACAGAACTGCCCTATTGGAACTAAGGGTCCGCCATCCAAAGTACTGCTGTTGGCTCAACCATAAAGCTAAATAGAAGCCAGAGTGTTACAGGTTGCAAGACTAAATGTATGTCACTGGCTGAATTTAAGGCACGCGCGCGTATCAAGAGAGAGAGAGAGGACTAGAAAGCTAGTCCGAGTCCCCGTAGTTTATATGTGTTATCAAAAGAGACTAGCTTAAATATGACCAATATTGTTTGGACTCTGATTAGATTTGTCATGGGCACCTCGTTGGTGAGTTCATGAAGCCCTCACCCACCAACCTGGTTGGTGGCATGCTTCATCATCGGGCCCACCCAGTGACACCTAATGTGACCCGGGTGTGCTGTGACGCCTGATTACAGCGGAGCTGGTATTTTACTGAGAGTGCAATGTGAGGTGGAAAATGAAGTGTGAGTTAAAACGGCTTGGCGAGGGTCCCAGTACCCGAGGGTAAATTAAATTTTAATAACTGGGCCCCCGTCAGCGGTTAAAATAAGGCTTGGGGATGTTTAAGGGAGGCAAGTTACTACCTCCTACATCCATCAGTTGGTTGACATGTTTCAGCCAGTGCCTTAAACTAAATCTGGCTTTCCTCAGGACCTTTTTTAAAATAGAGTGTAGTGCAGGTTAAAAAGGAGTGTAATCCAGGCTATGTGTTACACTCACTAAGGTGTTTCTCTAAGTGTGAGAGGGGGGATTCCCTTCTCATATATGCGCTTAGGGTTTGCAGCCAATGCTTCCAGGAGTGAAGCGGTAAGGGGTTGACCAGCTTTTCTGGTCAGAGCCTGCCTTGTACCTGTTGCACCGTCCTCGTACTCCGGTGGGCCCGATGATGAAGCATGCCACCAACCAGGTTGGTGGGTGAGGGCTTCATGAACTCACCAACGAGGTGCCCATGACAAATCTAATCAGAGTCCAAACAATATTGGTCATATTTGAATTTAAGGCACATCTTGGTTTCCCAGGAATATATAATTGAGGCATTTGCTTCGTCAACACGCATGTCAAATTTGCCAAGAGGAGAAATGTAAAATGGATTACTTACTGCATCATTTTATGTACACAGTAGAAGCAGCTGCCTAGAGTTTTTCACCATTGATATTACATTGAAGGGAGATATTAATTGGGGAACTCTTTTTCAGCTAGCCTGCTCTCTGATAAGTTGGTTGACTCAGATTCGCCAAGGTCTTGAGATCTTATGATATGGTTCATGATTATAAAAAAACAGGTAGTCCACATGAAGTGTCTGAAATGTAAATTTTGTAATGGTTTTGCAACTGAGAGAAACACAAGAAACTAACAAAAAGAAAATATAAAGATTTTCTACTTTTCTAAAGAAGGTGTAGTGTCATTTTTCTTTTGGGTGGAAGTACGCTGGGCTACTGAGTTGAGTGTGACGCAAGTGCAATCATTCGCCTTAGAGATAGGCCTTACCGCTCGAGCCAGGCTACCCCAGGTGGACTGGTAACCCAAGGTCCAACAGTCTATTCTTGTGTGTGACTTGTGTGGGTTAGAGTAGAATGTGTAATCCCTCGTTGTTGGGTGTAGCAGCCTCCATGTGTCTTTGAGGTTGTATTTCGTGCACATATTACGGAGCGCTGCATGGGAGTTGTTGGGATGGTATTGGCAAAGTGATTGTCTGTCTAGCAGCGGGTCTAATGGCATGTTGATGTCCCCTGCTACTATGAGTAGGTCTTTTTGTGGAACTTTGGCTAGGGTTGTTGTTACTACGTTCCAGTATTGCAGGTCATCTGAGTTGGGTCCGTACAAATTTGCTACGTGTAGTCGGTCACTCCCCCTTGTAATAGTCGTAGTAGTAGTCTGCCCTTGTTGTCGTGTGTGTGTGAGTCTATGGAGAGATTGGAGTTTTTGGAGATGAGCGTCATGACGCCTCCTCTCTTTTTGTTCACCGGCGAGCACGCCGATTGTGCTATCCACTTAGCCCTAACTAGTTTATAGCTCTCCTCGTCGAGCTTTGTTTCTTGTAGCAAGATTATGTCGCTCTTTGTTTTAGCTAAGTACTTTGTTATTTTCCTGCGCTTAATGGGGTGGTTCAGGCCTTTAACGTTCAGCAACGTTATTTTGAGGTCTGTCAATAGCGTGGTTGTGTTGTTGCTAGCCTTTGTCTAAAATGTAAGTTGGCTGTTTTCTGTGCCCGCCCTCCAAGGAGTTATTGCCCTGCGCTGTCTTCTGGAAGTATGTGAGATAGAATAAGTAAAGAAAAGACAGTACATAGATAAGATTAGAAAGGGATCCCACCATTCCTCCCTCAGCCCCAGTTATTAACCCCCCTCCCCCTCCTTTTCCCCCCCAGCCCCCTCCCGCCTCCCCCCCTTTAGACTTTGGAAGGTGCGACGGCAGGATCGCCATTGCGCCTTCCGGAGCTTAAACTGCTTTGGTCCATTGTTCGGTTATTGCTTTTACCCATGAGCTTTCGGAGTAAGGCCTTAATGATTTGTGGGTGTCTGCCCGTCTCTCTGGGATAAAGCGTGTCGGGCAAGAATGATCGTGAGTGCATAAGAGTTTGTATCATAAAAAGGTAAAGGATACTCTGTGTGTCTTTGCTTTTGTTCCGTTGTCTTCCTTGTCCGTAGTTTTGTCAATACCCCCCTCTTTTTTGTTGATGTTCTGGTGTCTCGGGTAATCTGTTGGGTTGTTGGAGTAGGGTATAGGTAGATGTTAAGTCTTGTTGGTGTCAGCGATTGTCCCCACCTTGTTGAGGTAGATACGGTTGTTTTGGAGGAAGCGTCTGCATTTGAGGTAGGTCAGGCTGTTTGACTTGAGGTAGCTAAGGTTGAGTAAGTTCTCTCCTAGTCGGTGCTCGGATCTGGTGAGGGACCTCTTTTGGAAGTACCGGGCGGTCCAGTGTCCATCTGTTGCGTTGGTGGTCCTTCTAGGTACAGGTGCAGTTCATGCGAGTCCGAGAAGAAGTAGGTTTGCCCCTGTCAGTGATTTTGAATTTGGTGGGAGCAACAAAAGTGAATAGGATATCTCTATTTTTGAGCAGTTGGCGTTGGGCGAGGAAGCCTTTCCTGATTTCCACTGTTGTTTTTGAGTAGTCCTGAGTTAGTATGACTTTGTGACCTTTCCAGTTGATTTGGTGGTTCTTCCTGGCATAGTTGAAGATGTCCTCCATATGTTGGGATCTCAAGGGCTTGCAGATGAAGGGTCTATTGAATTGTGATGCGTGCTGTCTTGAGGCTGGAACTCTGAACGCTTTGTCGAGTTCGAATTGGCGGTCAAACTTTAGGTTTGTGATCTTCGGAATGAGCTCCTCCAGGAATTTGACGCATGAACCCGCTTCCTCCTCTGCCCCCTCAGGAATTCCTAGTATCCAAATGTTACCCCTTCGGCTCTTGTCTTCCAGCTCCGATGTTATCTTTTGAAGGGAGTCGGTCTTCATGCTGAGGATTTTCACTTTTTTTTTAGTGCGTAGGGTTATATCCTCAGTATCACTGATGCGTTGCTCAGCAGTTGCGAGTCTGTTATTTACTGTGTTTAGATCAGCTCTTACCGCTGCTAGTTCCAGCTGTATTGATTCAGTGGGGAGTTTCGTTGACTTGGCTAAGTCGTGTACTTCTGCCAGCTTCTTCAGGATATTGTCTAGGGTACTGTTTATGTCAGGCCGTTGTTTGATTAGGGAGTCAGAAGTCTGTGGTTCCCCTTTGCTTTTCTTCTGTAGCTGAGCTTGGAGCCTGGATTCTCTGTCTGCCATACTTCGTTTGTGTCAGTCTTGTGAGTCAGGGGTATTGTGGATTCGTTGGTTTATTCTTACGCTATCTTATAGGCTATCTCCCTTCGACTGTGCTGGCTCATCTCGTTCTTGTGTTGGCCTCCCCCGTTTTCTTCCGCAGCAACAGCCACGGGTGCGCAGGTTTCGTTTCTTCCTCCCACTTCACCGATTCATTTACGATCTCGTCTTTCTTTGCTAGGTTATCTGACCCCCTGTGGTCATCTACAGTTTCGAGGCCACATATTTACACGCAAAATAATTACACTGCACTCAATGCCACATACACTCCAAATAACACTCAGTGCCACATAATTAAAATGCAATCAATGCAACATACATTAGAAATACCGCTCAGTGCCACATAATTAAACACCACAGAATTACACTGCACTCAATGCAACATACACTCCAAATACCACTCAGTGCCACATAATTAAACAGCACTCAATGCAACATACAATCCAAATACCACTCTGTGCCATATAATAAAACACCACATAATTACAATACACTCAATGCAACATACACTACAATTACCACTCAGTGCCAAAAAATTACACACCACATAATTACAATGCACTCAATGCCACATACACTCCAAATACCACTCAGTGCCACATAATTACACTCCGAACAATGCAATATACATTACAAATACCGCTCAGTGCCACATAAATAAACGCCACATAATTACACTACACTCTATGCAACATACACTCCAAATACCACTCAATGCAACATATTTACACAGCACTCAATGCAGCATACACTCCAAATACCACTCAGTGCCACATAATTACACGCCACATAATTACAATGCACTCAATGCAACATACACTCCAAATACAACTCTGTGCCACATACTTATATGCAACATACACTCCAAATACAACTCAGTGCCACATAATTACACACCACATAATTAAACTCTACTTGATGCAACACACACTCCACGCAATACCACTCAGTGCCACATATTTATCTGCTACATAGTTACACTGCACTCCATGCAACATACACTCCAAACAATACCACTCAATACCACAAAATTACACACCACACAATTACACTCTAAAGAATACAACATAAACTCCCCATATTACCACTCAGTGCCACATAATTATATGCAACATAATTCCACTGCACTCAATGCAATAGACACTCCAAATACCACTCAGTGCCAGATAATTACACACCACATAATTATACTATACTGAATGTGACACACACTCTCCATATTACCACTCAGTACAACATCATTACACGCTACATATTTACACTGCAAACACTGCAACATACACTCCAAATTCCACTCATTGTCACATAATTACACTCAATAAAATTACACTCTACTGAATACAATATACACTGCCCATTTTAAAAATCAGTGCCAGACTATTACATGCCACATAATTACAGTCTTCTCAATGCAACGTAAATACACTCAAAATAATACCACTCATTGCCATATAATTACACACCTCATAATTACACTCTACTCAATGCAACATAAATACACTTTATCTATCTGTGTATCTATCTATCACCCTTCTATCTGTCTATATCTCTATCCCCCTCACTCTATCTATCTATTCCCCTCACTCTATCTATCGCCCAACCTCTATCTATCTATCACACTCACTCTATTTATCTATCGCATCACCACAGCATCACTCAGCACCACCACAGCATCACTCAGGGGCACCACAACATCACTATGCGCTACCACAGCATCACTGAACGCCACAGCATCACTTGTCGCCACCACAACATCACTCTACACCACCACAGCACCACTCAGCACCACCACAGCATCACTCTACACCACCACAGCACCACTCACCAACACCACAACATCACTCAGAGGAACACAGGTTATAGGTGTCACACTTGAAATTGGTAGAACTATTAACATTGTAAATGAGAAAATTATTACTTTACCTAATTTCAAATCCAAAACATAACAACATTTTTGCTCTTTTACAAGACCAATAGCTCAAACTTACCTATTGCGAGACCTATTGCATTGTAAATGCTTGTTTCTAAATGTTAAGCCTTGTTGAACAGCAGTCCGCGCTGCTGTGTAACATGGCTTACAAAGCATTGATGCAGCCAATAGATCTCGCATGGGAGAAACCTATTGGCATGTCTTCTTCTTAGGTTTGGCCCTCCCATGGAGCAAGGACCAGGTACTTTTGTCCATCCACAGCTCCCATTTTTGGAACTACTTTTTTCTTTGTGTTCAAGCACTCCAAATGAGTGCTTGTGTTTTTAGTCTGTCTCCCATATCCTCGTCCATGTAGCTTCTTTTCCCTTCCACTTCCCTACCCTGCACTCTACACAACTGCACTCTACTCTAATGTAAACCACTGCACTTTACTCTACACCACTCTACATTACAGAACTATAGCCAACTGTACTCTACTCTGCAGCACACTACTCTACGCCACTGCACTCTGCACCGCTGCACTTTGCGCCACTGCTCTCTACTCCACGCCTCTACACACTATTTGACACCACAGCTCTACACACCACTACACTCTACTCTCCACCACTTTATGCCTCGGCACTGTATGCCACTGCACTCTACTGTCCACCACTCTATGCCAGTGCAGTTTGTGTCACTCTGCTCTACACCTCTGGGAATCACTTTGCCTCTGCGCCCCCGCCATATTATGGACAAGGGGGCAGAGGCAAACATGCATTTAGGCAGAGCACTGAAAGTGTGCCACCAAAAGATGCCGCACTTTTTTAAAGACAGCTCTTTGGAGAGGAGAAAGGGGGTCCCACGGATCCCCCCCGAAATCCCCATGCAGTTGGGTGCAGTCACTCATTGCACCCGCCTTCAAGGGATCTCTCTCCCCTCTTGAAAGTGCAGGCACTTTGCTGTTTGCAAAGTGAAGCAAGGGGTGGCTTTGAAAGAGACAATCTGTATTTCACTTGAATGCGCCGTCCCCAGCGCAGCATGAGTTCACGGCTGCCCTGAGGGCATTACCTTCACCATAATAGGATCACTTTCCCTGTTTGCACCCAGTGCACCTGTTTTAAGTTATGCTGTGGCGCAAACAGGGAAAGTGTGCCCTGAAGGTAATACAGGCCCAGATGTTTCCGGAACTTCTCAAATGCAAGGCTGTTAAATAATTTTCGTCATGGCCACTGAAATTATGTGACAAAGATGGCTCAAATGAAACATCATGGTTGAATGAATTACATGTCACGAAAAGCCAAACTATTTGTCATACACAAATTATATAGTAGACTTCCTGGCATTAAGTACCATATTTGACCTTTGAACTCACAGTCCTTGTTGTAAGAATAGATTGCAGTGCTTTAGAATATTGAGGTTTACTAAGAAAGACAACTAATGACATGCCCCTGACACTACACAAAATGATATTGTTCAACAAATGATATGTTTGTCTTACATTGAAGCACTGTAACACAATGTTATCACTGTTGAGCTCGGAACCTTCCAGAGTCAAGTAGTTTAGATACAATTTTTAAAATCTGTCACTGAGCAGGAGGCAAATAGATATTTACTTGCTTCATATACCAAAAGTTCTGCTTCTTGTATATTGCTCATCCCAACTATGACTTAAAACTTTGCTCCCGGAATTCCTTATCTGGTTTATTCAGTGCTCAGACCATGGGGTGTCTGACAGACACCTCAGCTAATAGGGATTTTGCAAATTGCTATTTTACCACGAAATAGGTGGAGGACTGCAATGGCCGCAATTTCTAACACAAACTCGGCTTCGAGACATTCCGTCAGCTTTGAGCCCACCCATAGCTTACTTTGATTGGGTTTATTGTCACTCTCAGTTGTTTGCTCCTCTCTGGTCAATGCATGCCAGCTTAACTTCCTCTTCTTGGGTTTGTCCTCCCAGAGAGCATGGCCCAAGTGCTGCTCCCTTGCCCATTGTCCTTCCACTTTTCACACAATCACAGCTATTTATTCCTTCTTGTAAAAGCACTTCATGAGAGTGCATGTGTTTACTCACACTGCCAGTTGATAACTAAATGGTCACGGAAAGGCTCCCCCTGGTGAGTGGCAAAGATTAATACTGGGGAGCGGTAGTGGCCTCGAAAGGGTCACAGTACATGCCTTGAGGACAGGAGTGCAAGATAAGATGAAGAAAAGCCCGATTGTGCACAGCAAAGAACCCAGCAAGCATGCGCCATTAGTCAAAGATACCTGGCCTGGATGCCCCAGCAAGCAATGGGTCCAGAGAGCTCCTCACATCTGCATTGAAGAACAAATCCCTGCCCCCCCCCCCCAAAGCGAAAGACTAAAATGGGAATCTGGCAGATTTTAACTCCAAGGTCAGAATCCCTTGCCTGACCTCAAGATGGCTGCCACAATGGTCCCTACCTCGGACACATCAGTGGACATCATCACATCCCCCTTCTGGCCTACCCATCAGGATACTGAATCTGTGAACCTACCGCTGACCATGGAGACCTAGCTTTTTGACCGATGCCCGGTGGAGCTACTTGATAGCTAAAGAGGAGATGGGCGATGGACTACCCCCTCGGCCGTCACCTACCCAGCCGGACTTTGGGCAGGAATTACTGCGTCTCTCCATTATATTCTCCCTCCTACCCCTTTGCTCCACCCCCTTACGCTCCATTTATCCCACCTCTTTACTCTTTAATTGGTTTCCCGTTGAGACCTAGCTGTTTGGCTGATGCCCGGTGGAGCTACCCGATAGCTATAGAGGAGATGGGCTGTGGACTTCCCCCTCGGCCGTCACCCACCCAGCCAGACTTTGGGCAGACTCTCCTTCGTCTCTCCATCCTCTCTACCTCCTACCCCGTTACCCTTCTAAACTCCATTTATTTAATCTTCTACGCTCTTGAAACATTTTCCGAGTAACTGATGTAACTTGTAACTGATGTAACTTTGTTATTTTGTGGAACCTTATGTAAAGCTCTGTGATACCTCCGGGTCTAGCCAGCGCTATATAAGACTCAAGTAAATAAAAAAAATGCTTGACCCTCTCACTCTCCTCCTGCTATCTGTCATGTTGCTTGCCTCCTCCTACCCTCCTCCAGCTGTCTGTCATGTTAATTGTCCCTCTTCTCAACTCCTGTTACCACTGAGCTTCTTAGTCCTCCCACTGTCCATCATGTTGCTTGCCCCTCCCACCCTCCTCCTGCTGTCCCTCATGTTGCTTGCCCCTCCCACCCTCCTCCTGCTGTCCCTCATGTTGCTTGCTTCTCTCGCCAACCTTCTAGTGTCCATCATGTTGCTGCTCTCTCCCATCTTCCTTCCTCTATGCAATGTGTTCTTGGCTTCTCTCTCTCTGCACGCGATGAACCTTTTGTTGCTTGCCCACTCTTGCCCTAGTCCTGCATTCAGTGTGGGCCTGCCCTCATCCACAATAACAAACAAGCATACGCAATGCAATAGGTCTTTCATTTGTGAGAGTTTAAGCTATTGGCATTGTAAATGACAATGCCTTTTATTTATCTGTTTTGATAGTTAACATATAAATAAAAGGCATTGTCATTTACAATGCCAATAGCTCAAACTCTTTTAAATGCGAGAACTTTTTTTTTTCAAAGAAGCGACCACCATCGTCCTAGGCAGCTTGGAAAGTGAAAGTGTGCATGGTGTGCTGAATGTTGTAGGAAAGCATGTCGTGCCTGCGGGAGGAAAAACTCATTTAAAAATAGTACATACAGACTAAATAAGACATGCCGTGTAACAACAGAAGTAAAAGGGCAGTCCTCATGGGAGGTAACAAATGAAGACAAGGCAGTACTAAGGAGGGGCTACCAAGCCTACTAACGAATCAGAAGCCAGCATTTGCAAAGGACAATGACACAAGCCAATGAAAAATATGGGCGGAGAGTGTGCGGCGCTTCAAGTACATACTCAAATGCAGCATGCCTCACAGAGCAGCGCATGCGCTGCCCAGGCTTGACCTAACAAACCTTATGACTTGACCAGCGCTTTTTTTCCAACTTTATTCTTATTTTTTTTTCTTAAGCAGAGGTCTCTGCCCCATTGTTGCTTGTCGCCATCCCCTCCGACCCACATTTTTGTGTACCCCTCTAACCATCCCGCCCCGTTAGGATTTCTTTTACCCCGTACTGCCCTCCCACATTTTGTGCACCCTTCGGCAGTGCTTTCCCCTCTTGTACTGTATATGTATGTAGGTATGTATATATATATATATATATATGATTACCACAGTGCTATCCAGGCGAGATAGAAAGGGTCAAAGTCTTTTGCCATTTCTACAGCAAAGTCTTTAAGCATAGGACTAGCTCAGTGCTGTCCATGCCAAGCTGTAAAATGACAAAGGCCAATTACCACTCCAGGCACAGTATTACAGCTTTGAATTGGTAAAATACCAACTAAGCCAACCTGAAATGAGTAAAAGCAACCCCTGACAGAGTGTTTCGCTATACTTTGAGCTCTTCAGAGAGGTATAGCTTTGTCCAGACACAAGAGATCACCCAGTATAAGTAAAAAAAATACAATTTCAGGCATAGAGTGACGCATAAATTATGCAAAAAAGAAGCAGAGAACTCTGGGTAGTTCTCAAGTTTAGGTGGAAAGCAGCTCCTGTATACATCACTCTCAACACCAGTGACACTCTAGATCTGCTCACCTCAAATGTCTGCTTTTCTATCAAAGTCTTTAAGCATAGGATTAGCACAGTGCCATCCACACCGAGATAGAAAGGGACAAAGTATTTTGCCATTTCTGCAGCAAAGTCTTTAAACATAGGACTAGAACAGTGCAGTCCATGCAGAGCTGTGAAATGACAAAGCCAATTACCACTCCAGATGCAGTATTACAGCTATGAATTGGTAAAATACCAACCAAGCCAACCTGAAATTAGTAAAAGCAACCTGTGACACAGTGTTTCGCTCTACTTCGAGCTCTTCAGAGAGCTATAGCTGTGGCCAGACACAAGGGAGCATCCAGTATAAGTCAAAACAATACCCTTTCAGGCATAGAGTGATGCATAAATTATGCAAAAAGGAAGCAGAGAACTCTGGGTAGTTCTCAAGTTTAGGTGGAAGGCAGCTCCTGTAAAGAGCACTCTCAACACCAGCGACACTCTAGATCTGTTCACCTCAAATGTCTGCTTTTCTATCAAAATCTTTAAGCATAGGATTAGCACAGTGCCATCCACGCCGAGATAGAAAGGGACAAAGTATTTTGCAGTTTCTACAGCAAAGTCTTTAAGCATAGGACTAGACCAGTGCTGTTCATGTCGAGCTGTAAAATAACAAAAGCCAATTACCACTCAGGCATAGTATTACAGCTTTGAAATGGTAAAATACCAACCATGTTGTACAGTAGCTCGGCACACTTCATTTGGTTCTGCAAATTTTGCAAGAAAATGTTTAACCATCCTCAGCAACCAGTGCTTTGATCAAAGGTATAATACCCAAGATGAAACTAATAAAAAGGTATCAATGCACCTACCACAATAAACAAGAATTAGCTTAGATCCTTTTTAGAATTAGCTGAATTTTACTCAAAGCTTATTCCTCATTTTAGGTCGAAGCCTACAAGACAGTGGAGCTGTTTAGTTTGCGAAAGACATCCTGAGGACATTCTGAAAGCTTCCAAAGGAATACATTGCAACTATGGCTTACCATTGGTTTTGTGCATTGTAATTCACAATTGCTTGCTTTCTGTTTTCTGGCTTTATTTGTTTTAGGTTGTCCAGCTTGAGTTAGTCCCTTCATGGAGCATAGCCTGTTTATTGGATTATTCCACGAGTGCTTGCATTCTGTAAACAGACCTTCACATTTTTTTCTTATCCTGTCACATTTACTTTGCATTGAAAGACAGAGGTCACATGTCAGGCCCTGTCTTCTGAGGAAACTTGGTGTTTACTTTTCTTTCTCTGACTTCAAAGCAAGAGGCTTTATGAACAATCATGCTGGCAACTGGAGTTGTAAAAGGAACTTCTTTTTTCTACCACACCACAAAATATAGATGTCTGGTAATGAATTGTGCAGATATTCCAGAATATAGCACATTGTTTTGTAATTCTGAAGTGTGGTGATATACAAATATTTGAATACGATCAAAACAAATCAATACACTAGGTGATGCCATATCCACAGATTAATTTTGTGCGCTGTACAGTTTTATCAGTAAAGCTGTATGTCTGTGCAAACGTAATGGTCATTTTAATTGAAAATATGATGTCTGTTTTGGCAGTGCACTACCACACCATGCATACTCTTTACCTCTCCGCAACACTCTGCTACACTCTATGTCACACTACACCCCTCCACTCTGGTTCATTCTCCAACATGCCAGTCCACTTTACAACACTCCACTCTATGAAACTCCACTCTACAATACACCACTCCACTCGAGGACACTCCACTTCACGCCTAGTCACCCTGCTCCACTCTACTCTACGACCTTCCACACTACAACACGCCACACCATACTATACCAAGCCACTCCACCCTATACCATTCCACTCTACAATACACCACTCCACTCCACTCGAGGACACTCCACTTTACGCCTAGTCACCCTGCTCCACTCTACTCTACGACCTTCCACACTACAACACGCCACACCATACTATACCAAGCCACTCCACCCTATACCATTCCACTCTACAATACACCACTCCACTCCACTCGAGGACACTCCACTTTACGCCTAGTCACCCTGCTCCACTCTACTCTACGACCTTCCACACTACAACACGCCACACCATACTATACCAAGCCACTCCACCCTATACCATTCCACTCTACAATACACCACTCCACTCCACTCGAGGACACTCCACTTTACGCCTAGTCACCCTGCTCCACTCTACTCTACGACCTTCCACACTACAACACGCCACACCATACTATACCAAGCCACTCCACCCTATACCATTCCACTCTACAATACACCACTCCACTCCACTCGAGGACACTCCACTTTACGCCTAGTCACCCTGCTCCACTCTACTCTACGACCTTCCAGGCTACAACACGCCACTCCATACTATACCATGCCACTCCACCCTATACCATTTCACTCTACGATACTCCATTCTATGACATGCCACTCTACGACACGCCACTCTACTGACACGCCCATCAACCACACACCACTCTGACATGCCACTCTACTGACACAACACTGCACTCTAAGCTACTTTGTTCTATGCCACTCCACTCTGCAACACTTGACAACATGCCATGCTACTCTAGGACATGCCACTCTAATCCACGACACTCCATTTACCTCTACGCGACTCCGTTCTACTCCATGGTACATTATTCTACAACATGCTACTCTATTGCAAATCACTTCACTCGTTGCCCATCCACTCTACACTCCTCCACTCTATGCCACAACATTGTACGCCACTCCGCTCTATGGCACCACCCCACTCTATGACACTTTACTCCACTCTGTGCCACTCAACAACACTTTGTTTCACTCTCCAACACACCACTCTGCACTCCTCCACTCTATGCCACTCCACTATAAAGACACTTTATGCCTTCCACTCTACAACTGTAAACCTTTTTATGCACTGTATGATACTGTACTCCACTCTAAGCCATTCTACAACACTCTACTCAGCTCCCTCTACACCACTCTGTCACTCCACTCCATGATACTCTATGCCATGGCACTCTTTGCCACTCCATGCTATTATGTGCCAATCCGCTCTATGACTCTACTCCACTCTATACCACTCCACTCAATGTCATTCCATCTGTGACACACCACTCCTCTCTATGCCACTTTTCTCTACAACACTCTACTCCACCCCATGCCACTCCACTTTTTTACTCTCTGATTCACTCTACGCAACACTCTCTATGCCACGCCACACCACTTTACTCCACTCTACACCACTCCACGACACGCTATGCCACTCAAATCTACTCCACTCTATGACAGTCTACTCCAGTTTATACACCTCCACTTTATGACACTCCACTTCCTCCAAGCCACTCTACTCCACTCGATGCCACTCGATTCAACAACATATTACTCCTCTCTATGCTACTCTACTCTATAACACTTTACTCCACTGTACACAACTTCCTCTACATCATCACCCCAAGCCACTTTATGCCACGCCACTCCACTCCACTCTATTGCACTCTACCCCACTCCATGACACTCTATGCCAACCCACTCTAAGGTACTATACTCAAACTCTGCATACTCTGCTTTACGCCACTCCACTTTACGCCCTTCCACTCTACAACACTGTACACCACTCTACTCCCCTCTATGCCTCTACAATCCTCTCTATGCCACTCTTGTATAGGTTACTACCTTTTGGCCATGCTGAACAACAGCCACGCTGGTGTACAGCATGGCTCAAATACATTGGCAAAATCTACAGCTCTTTCATTGGCGAGTACTATTGGCTGATATTACCAAGCCACTAAGAAACGTATTAACACAAGGTGCATTGTATGAATTGAACGATGGATGTCAGAGTGCTTTTGAGAAGGTAAAATGGCACATTGTTGCTGCCAAACTCTTGAGACCATTCTTTTTTAGGGATTCTAGCATAATCATTATGAATGCTAGTTATTTTGGATCAGGTGTGCTGTTAGTGCAAAAAAATAGGAAATCGTATTAAAGAGATATTTGGTTTTGCTTTTTGAACTCTCCGCAGTTCCGAACATCCATGTTCAGTAATTGAAAATGAGGCTTTGTGGTAGGGCACGCAGCATTTTTACATGCATGTTTGGGAAGTATCCTTTATTGTCAATACTGATCACAATCCTTTAATTGCCCTTTTCAGTACTAAGGGTGGTTAAAAAGCCATCCTAGAATTGCCAAACTCCAGTACTGTTAACAAGAATACAACTGTGGCATTGAATATGTGCCCAGGAAGAGGGAGATTGTTGCTGATTTTCTATCCAGGGTGCCATTGGATGAATAGTATAAGTGGGAGTGTAAAGAAAATGAGAGGGTATGTCACACCTATCAATGGGATGATACATTGCATGAGACTTTATCTGAAAATGAGTGAAGAGATGTTTTGGCTGAAGATGTACAGCTGAAGAAAATCATGGCATGGGTAGTTTCAGGTTGGACAGGTCCAAGAATTTATCTCAAGATGTCAAACCATTTGCACAAATGTTGTTTGAATTGACATGTAAGAATAGTATCCTATGTAGGCTAGCTTAATCGGTTGTGCTGACTTTGAGGAGAAAGGTGTTGGAACTAGCTTATTGGGATTCATGCCATGGAAAGGAGGGTGCGTGAAGATTTTTTGTTGCCTGGCATTTATAAACGCCCTTGAAAATGTTGTTAAGGATTGTGGACCTTGCATATTGAGTGATACAACTCAGGTGACTCTGCGATTGCCTGTCTTACTTGTAGATTTCCCTACTATATTTGGGTTGAAATTCGCCTTGCATGTTACTGGTCCCATAAGTGGTGGGCAATAATTCTAAATATGCCATAGTTTTGATAAGCTACATGTCTAAATGACCAACAGTTAGCTTTGGAAGCAACATAAACACCAAATCCAACATTCAATATATATGGAGAATATTTATAAGGGAATGATTTCTAAATGATTTTGTTACTTCTTTCCACCATCCCCAGAAGCAACGGTTTGGTAGATTGGGCTCCAGATCAAACAGGGAATATATGGGCCTTGTTGAGGTAGATACATCTCGTTTGTCTAGTATGTTGGATGTAGGAAAAAAGTTCAGGGTGCATATGCGCACAGAAGAGGCAGAAACCTGGGAATAAGAGCAATCGGGGGGAAGGAACACAGCAGGCGGTCTGGCCAAGGAACAGTCAGAGCATCCAAACCCAGGCCCATCCTGATGGGAGCAAGAACAAAACCTGGGAACCTGTGCATTGTGCCGGGAAGCAAATAGGCCCAAGAAAGGCACACCAAACCTCTTGACGAAAGACCTCCGGGTAAGAGCCAGCTCGTGAGAGGGAGGGCCAAACTGACTGAGGGCATCCGCCACCCCGTTGTCCACTCCTGGGACATGCACTGCAACCAGAGACTGAAGATTCTTCTCCCCGAAATGGAGTAAAAGAAGAACCACCACACTGAGAGTCCTGGAACGAATCCCGCCCGGATGGTTCAGATAAGCCAGTTACCTGGTTGTCTGACCGGACAACCAGGTTGTGACCCCCCAGAAGATTACGAAGACTCATGACAGCCCTGTAGACCGCCATCAGTTCCCTCCAATTGGAAGAACGTCTCCCCTCCTGAAGAGGCCAGTGTGCCTGCAGGGATCTGTCCCTCAGAGTTGCACATCAACCAAATGCACTGGCATGTGTGAGGAATGATTCAAGAGATTTGTTAATTGGCCAGTGGGTTAGGATTAAAAAACCTGATTTAGTGGCAAAAGAGGTATCCAAGTTTTCACCTCCTGTGCATGTGGAACGGATGTATGACGTTACAACGCATGCTTTTACCACGAATGCTGTTACAACGCAAGTATTACAACGCAAACCTTTACAACGCATTACACTTGGGGGTGCTGGATAGTGAATAGTTTAATTTACTATTCTAACTCCAGTCCCCGTGGACACTAGGGAAGGTGTTGGATAGTAAATTAAAACTATTCCCTATCCTAGAGCGCCCCCCAGTGCCATGCGTTGTAATGGTTTTTGTTGTAAAACCTGCGTTGTAACAGCACTGCGTGGTAAAAGTTTCGTTGTAAAGGATGTTTCCCGTTATAACTCTACACAGCACTCCCCCCCCCCCCCCCCCGAGATCTGGGCCCTGCTTCCAGCCACCCCTATAAGGCTACTGATCATTTCCCCTCTGTCCTAAATGTGAAGTCCAGCCCGGCTCCATTGGCTATTTAACAGGCACTGTTATTATCTCTTCACTGGATTTTACACACACTGGCTTGTGCCACTGTGGTCTCAGACGAGAGGCCAGGACTTGAATGGGAATGGAACATGAGATAGCTAACTCACCTCAGGACAGGACTGTGGAGACCCCGTGGTAGGACAGTGTGCGCTGCTGCAGCCCATGCTGTACCAATACGTGCAAGGGCTGTTGTGTGTCAGCGCTGCTAATCCCACTGATTGCACGAGAAGCGTTTGTGTGTATTTTTTGTGATTTTTAAGTACTCTCAATCAAAGATTAAGTGAGGAGAGGGGACGGAAACAAACACAGCTTAGCTTTAAAAAGAACAAATTGCCTCTGCTATTCACAGGCCCAGTAGATGGCTTTCCAGCCTCTTGAATTAAATACTCAGTCATTTTAAGGACTTATTATCTCAGAAAAATTCTAGAAGAGAATTTGAGGGCCCTTTGGGAGTCACAAGTACTCAGGGCGACCGCTCGCTGCAGAATTCTCAGGAATACGCCAAAGCCGCTCAAATGGTGCAAAGACGAGGCCTTTTCATCATGCATTGCATCAAAAAAGAAAAAACACATATTACTTAGGCCATATTTACAGTGCTTTTTACACGTTGAAGCAACTTCAGTGCGCCCGCATGCGAGAACACATGAAAAATACATTTAAAATACAAACGGGACTATAAAAGAAAGAACATAGGGAACTATGTTTAGGAGTGGGGTCTAGTTTATAGGCAGCGCCACTGGAATTAAGCAGCAGGAGATGGACAAATTAAGCGGCCGTGGTGACTAAATTATTCGGCAAATAGAGGCAAATTAGGTGGCATAATCCAATGTTGTCATTTTCACCAATTTTAACACTGTTTTAGCAAAGATCTCACCTCAGTACCAATGAGCTACTAAAAGATGACCAGTCAAACTTTGTGAAGGGCTTTCCACTGCTTGGCAACATGGGTTGCTGTTTTTTTGTTTTTTTAATGTAAGTTGTTTGAGTAGAAAAAAATGTTTCCCCCAAATCTGTAAATGATGCAGATTATGGATTGTATTGCCCATGAGGCAAATTCATAATTATGTGGAAAATGCTGGGAAAAAAATAATATAATTACAGTGGCCCTTATAGGAAGGTTTTCTGATCCTGGTTAGTTTGATGGGCGGTAGAGCTGGAACTTTGTCATGGAAATTTCAACCAAACAGCGCAGGACCCCCAGTGGGTCCAAACACCAGCCTGTCGGGTGTGCCCTCTCATGTGGCACTAAGGTGGTGGCGGCTTTACTACGGGGGCTCCCGGGGTGGGCCGCAGGCAGCCTCACTCAAGGGCTAAAGACGCGCTAGCACCTGCGCACATAGAGGGCGACTTAGATTGTGTGTTAACGATGGAAAGCCCTAAACCTTTGTTTATTCCAGGATGCGCAGTGACATCCATCCATGCCAGGGGCTCGAGAGCCCCCTCACAGGCTCTGAAGGGCCGGGCGTGCCCAGGAAAGGCGCACAGCACGCACAGTGACATCCATCCATGCCAGGGGCTCGAGGAGCCCCCTCGCAGGCTCTGAAGGGCCAGGCGTGCCCAGGAAAGGCGCACAGCACGCGCAGTGACATCCATCCATGCCAGGGGCTCGAGGAGCCCCCTCGCAGGCTCTGAAGGGCCAGGTGTGCCCAGGAAAGGCGCACAGCACGCGCAGTGACATCCATCCATGCCAGGGGCTCGGGGAGCCCCCTCGCAGGCTCTGAAGGGCCAGGCGTGCCCAGGAAAGGCGCACAGCACGCGCAGTGACATCCATCCATGCCAGGGGCTCGAGGAGCCCCTCGCAGGCTCTGAAGGGCCAGGCGTGCCCAGGAAAGGCGCACAGCACGCGCAGTGACATCCATCCATGCCAGGGGCTCGAGGAGCCCCTCGCAGGCTCTGAAGGGCCAGGCGTGCCCAGGAAAGGCGCACAGCACGCGCAGTGACATCCATCCATGCCAGGGGCTCGAGGAGCCCCCTCACAGGCTCTGAAGGGCCAGGCGTGCCCAGGAAAGGCGCACAGCACGTGCAGTGACCCACACACGGGATGACAAGGCTGCACCGCTCAGGGTGCGGACACACTGAGACACCCAGGGTTGATGCTGCATGGGACGCAAGGCGCGTTGACTCGACGTCACAGTGCGGGGGTGAATTCACAACGACGTCATAATGCGCGAGGCTGAGCAGGGCCCAGGAGGCTGTCAGTCGGACATTGCGGTCAAGATGATCACGGGAGTCCGAGGGCCCGGCCCTCCGGGCAGGCAGATGAGGATAATGCAGGCAGTCTTCAGCCTGCTGGCCTTCCTGGCGTGCCTGGGGTTCGTGCTCTACCTGTACAGGCACTGGCAGTCCCAGCAGCAGCAGCAGGGGGCGCTCTCTGCCGAGCTGGAAGAGATGTATGAGCAGCGGTCCGCGCTGGAGCAGACCCTCCAGAAGGAGCGTGCGGAGCACAAGAAGGCCAAGGAAGATGCTGTGGTGCATACATTAAAAGCTCCAGAAGCCCTGAGCAAGGAGAAGGAAGGCGCCATGAGCCACGACGCCGCCCTCCCCTCTCGGCACATGATCCCGAAGAACCAGCATGAAGGCGCCAAGAAGCAGCTCCTGGACTTGCAGGCGCAGTATAACTCCCTAAAGCTGGAAAACCGGCGCGCCTTGGAGAGCCACAACCAGAAATATGCCCAGCTCCAGCGGGAGAATGAGAACCACGTGCAGATGCTGATGGATACTATATCAAAACTACTGGAAGACAGTACGGTTCTTCGCAATGCATTTGAAGAGGTCCGCTCTAAGCTGCGTAGTGCGCAGGAGCAGCTGAATAAGATGCATCAGCTGAATGAATCTCTTCGGAGGATACCAAGCTACAAGCTGGTCCCAGCCCTGAGGAACCACCCATTGCAATTACAGGCCCCAGATGAGAAGCCTTCCCGAGCCTTTGAAGCTGAATTGCAGCGTATTCGCGAACAAACTGGCCCACAAGCGAATACTCTTGAGACGCCGACAGACTCTGGGAAGAAAACCCCAGAAAGTGCTGCCAAGACTCGCAGAAAATTGTTGGTACCCCGGACAGGGTCTCTTGAAGTTCTGACTGGCCTCCAAGCGAACACTCTGGAGACAACGACAGACTCTGGGAAGAAAACCCCAGAAAGTGCTGCCCAGACAGCAGAATCTGTCATAAAATTGTTGGTACCCCGGAAGGGGTCTCTTGAAGTTCCGACTGGCCTCCAAGCGAACACTCTGGAGACACCAAGAGACTCTGGGAAGAAAACCCCAGAAAGTGCTGCCCAGACTGCAGAATCTGTCATAAAATTGTTGGTACCCCGGAAGGGGTCTCTTGAAGTTGCGACTGGCCTCCAAGCGAACACTCTGGAGACACCGAGAGACTCTGGGAAGAAAACCCCAGAAAGTGCTGCCCAGACTGCAGACTCAATCAGAAAATTGTTGGTACCCTGGACAGGGTTTCTTGAAGTTCTGCCACAACCAGCCTTGCCTCTGTGGCTAGCGATGGATAGAGATGGCCGTGCCGTGCGTTTCTAGAGCACGGTGAATAGCATCCAGGCTGGAGACGAGCTGCTGAAAAAACTGAAGACGATAAACTTTACCATCAGAAACAACAGCATCTACTATGATGAATTTTGGAACATGAATATTGGCTATGACATTCTGACCTGGACGGTGGACAAGAATGGGATGTCTTTTACGCCCTGTTGGGGATTACACAGGGAATCTGACCCTTGATGCTGATCAGATTCAGTGCCACACGGAGAGACAGCTAACAACCTTTGATAGCCCTATACTCCAGTGTGTGTGAAAGAGAAAGGGACTGTGCAAGCTCTCCATCGAAGGGGCCAAATTAGGAATTTAAGGAAAATTGGATTCCACTTCATTCTTGCAAGCCAGGTACTGGAAGCAATATTACACTCTCCCTTGCTGACGACAGTAATGGAAAACCTCTTATTCCCGGCCAACCAGGAGAGACTAATGGAAGCCAGGCTACTCTTCTTCATTCAAATAGAATCTACTGACTCTCAGCAAGCAGAGATTAGTGGAAACCACTCTCGCTCTCTCAGTGGAGCATAATGAAAGCAATGCCATCCACTTCCACCCGAGAGAGTATTGGGTGCTCTTTTATTCCCTTCCCGGCAGAGAGTACTGGAAGACATAGCACTTTTTTCCACCCAGAAGACAGCCGTGGAAGTCAACCCTACTCTTCCCGCTCAGAAGAGAGGAGTAGAATCTTCCTACTCACTCCAGCCAGGACAGACCAATGAAAGCCAACCACCTCTCCACCCAGAAGAGAACAGTAGCAGCCATGTTACCTTCTCCACCCAGCCATTATACACTCCACCTTTCTCACCATGGCAGTGCCAAGGGGCTTTAAATATCCTTTGCAGACTTTTTGCCCACTAGTTTTTCAAAATAAGTTTAGCACTTTTTTGAGAAAGGTCCCTCTGCTGCCCTTTGTTTTACATTTTTTGTCATAATGTCTCTCAGCACAGTGGTACCCCTACACCGCCGCCATACTTTTTAAATACTAATTCATTGTTACTTACCTTCATGATGGCTATTCCTTTCACTGTTCAAAGATGGCCGCTGGGCTGATGATCATCTCTAAATCTGAGGGTCGTGATCCATCAGCATGATGGAGGTAATGCTCTCCGCCACTCTGTCAAATAGATCACCGTCTTTCAGATGCTAAATCAGCCTTCAGTAAAGAATAATTATACATGAACTCAGTTTGTGGAATCTCATACATCCAGTGATCCTTATACTCTGTAATAAAACATCAGAAAAATAAAAAAATTCAACCCAACAAGTGACTACTCTGGTGAAAATTCCAGGTGACCAGATAGAAATGATTTCTAGCTACTTCAGTTGCTGGCATGTAGATTTTTAGACCCAGACTCAGCTGTAATGGGGACAATTTCCTTGCATTCCATTGACATCTTTGAACTATTTCTATGGTTGACTAATGGTTTTAGTGTGCATTTTCCTTTAGCCTGATTTTCTTTAGTTTGTTTCCATTGCATATATGGACCGACCTATCGGTGGAAGCAGGAGCTATATAAATGCAATTATAATACAATGCAATAAACGGTTCCATCTGCTGAACTGACGCTTGTAGAAGCCACTTATAACAGGTTAACTGGGATTTCCTTCAAAGCATTCTATTGCAGTATTTTAACACTTGAGAGGCCACAGTGGGTCACCATATCACCTTAAGCATGTCCTGCAACGTGCTCTGCTCCAGCCCTACCGGTTTTTCAAAGGTGCCGACCTACAAAGGGAAATGTCCCCCTGCTTCCCCACAGATCAGACTACAGAGAGCTTCAAGGACAGAGGGACTGCCCGGGCCCGGTATCTAATTTATAAGCCCACCCACAAGAAAGCCACTGAAGACATGGTCTATATTAAAATACATTATGACAGAATTTATTATGCTACTGTGGGCCCTGGGTAGAAAAAAAGACTGATTCTGTCAGGAGGGAGAGGAAGGGCCAAAGGTCACCATTATGGAAATTAACTTTGTAGAGGTCATCCTGTGAGCCACCCCATATTTTAATTGGGTTCAGGTTTAAGAGCACCCTGTCATTGGGGGGGGGGGGGGGGGCGTGTAACTGGGTGGGCGTGTTGAAGGGTGGTGAGAGAGAGTGGGAAGGAATGGTCGGTACCGGTTGCCAGGCGACAAGAGAACAAAATGTCTCCCTGCCAGGGAGGGGGCTCTGACCTTGATGGGAGCAGCTTGTCAGGGAGAGAAAGCCCCAGCGTTTCAATCACTGACCTACCGCAGAAAAAAGGGGGACCTCTCTGCCCTGTGGGGGGAGGGAACCGAGGGAGTGTTTGTACGTGGGGGGTTAGAAAGGATGTGCCTCATTATTTTTTAGGTCGAGCCTAGAGCAGCACAAGTGCTGCTTGCTTGACTTTTAGTAAGGGGGTTTTGAAAGTGCTACCCACAAGCCTTTCCTGGCCTCAAGCTTGCGTGCACGCTCAGGTGCACGCGCTCAGCCGCCATCTGCCCGCCATCTGCCTTTCTTATCTCTTCCTCCAAATCGCTGGTCATTACTTTGACTTTCGAGGCCGCGCAGCTGTGTCACTTTCACGGCCGCGCGGCCATTGCTTTATTTATTTTAACTTGAGGAGCGGCTGAATCTTGTTCCTGTATGTTGTGTGTCGTGGTGCGTGTGGAGGAGTATTGAAGTTTATTTTTAAGCCTTTGTTTTCACGTCTGACTGTAGACCAGACCTTTACTTGTATCTTGCTTATTCTTCACAAACGGTAATGTTTTTTGTTTGAGACCATGGCAAGGAAACCATGTTTTTTCCTTTCTGTGTACTGGACCATGTACTCTGGTTTCAGAGCTGCAGATTTATGGTACACCAGAGCGCTCTAATCATTACCAGCTCAATCACCACAGTAAAGTAAAGTAAAGTCCACATTTGTAAAGCGCACAATCACCCGTAAGGGTCTCTAGGCGCTGGGGGGCCGTTGGAAAGATTAAGCGAGCTATTGCCCAGAGTCACATGGTGCTGGGCTAACCTGCCGCCGGAGCCGGGGATCGAACCGTGGTCCCCAGATTCCAGCGTCAGTAGCCCTGGCCTCGGCGCCACACCTCTTCCCGTCCACTCCACAGTCCACTCCACTCCGCTAGATGTAGCCTATTAATGGTTGATAACCAGAGATGTGGGATGTTAGCATAAATGCTGTTTAAAATGTAATAATATTTACAGCACACGTTTACATTTTGATTAATAATGCCTCAAAGTCAATCGCCGTGACATCCTTGTCATCACATACTTCAGCACAAAACAGGGCTTGGGGGTAACGTTGTGTTGAAATAGCTTAGAAGCCTTCTTTGGGTACTAGCCTGCAAACACCTGAACCTCTATGGTAAATTGCCCATGAAATTCTTGAGCCACATGATGACTTTACAGTCTTCAGGTCAGAAACAATTACTTTGATATGCGTTCTTCATCATTGCAATGCTGTTTGTATTCCACAAGCAGCAAAAGTATTTATGGGTGAGATTTCCTACTTCGAGCTACTCTAGTAAAAGCAAGTGCTGTGAATGCAGTGTATTTTCACTAGATCCTTCACTTGTGATTATTTAATCTTAATATATTTTAGCCACAAAGTATTTCTCTTGCATTTTAGCTTCTTGGTTAGTGCTGATTTATCATATTTAAATCCTTGGAGAGGGACAGATTTACTCCTTATTTTATTGTTGCCAAAAAGTGTTTAGTAGTGTTTACATTTACTTCCAGTGAATGCTTTGCGTGCAGGCTCACTTGCAACATGATAGACGTTTAAATAGATGCATATTTTTGTAATAGCCTCTGACTAAATGCAGTAAAATGGTGCATGGATCACCATTAACTTACTTGTGTCGTAGGAATCACTGTAAAAGGGCTTTGGGCATCAAGGTTTCTTCAGATGGAGTCTGGTATCTGGGTTGAGGGAAGGATTCATGGGAATGTTTTCTATACAAAGGGTAAAGTCATGCAATCCGTAATAAGCGTATATGTTATATAGATTTTCGTACCCGAGTCTCACAGTAGTAACAGTTTGGTTCCTAATTAATGCTGAAAGGTGAAACGAGAAAAGCAGCCCACGAGGTGGAAAGGTTGCGATAGTCTAGTAACTGGTGGAAGTCTTTAAAAAAAAAAAAACCTCTTTGTGGGTGAAGTGGTAACATACATATTTCAGGCGACAGACCCGTAGTATGAAAATTCCATCCTACTACATTGCATGTCGGTGTTCATTCCTGACACGAGGTTCTTTCTTACGACAAACCAATGGTAGGATAATGTGCTAGCAGTTAAGAATGTATTTATGAGAGACCCTAACATCAACAAAGGAGACTTTAACAGAGCACCAAAATATACTTTAACAAGCATCACTTTTTTTTTTTAGATTTCCCCGCAAAACCCCTTGTACGTTCTACAGAGGGAAATAAATGCTTTGGTTGTAATAGTGTGACCAAGATGAAACCTTTCTTGCAGGTGTTGCTCTGGGAAAATGGGCCAAACAGATTGTTGGTGCTTCTCTGCCATGAATATATGGTTTAGGTGGTTGTTTATGAATTGTTTGTTTATGCAATTTTTAAGACCCTTTTGCCTTCACTGTATGAAAAACAATATTAGTTTTCATAGTCCCAGATTACTTTTTTTCTATTGGTTGATAAACATTTCTGCTGGTTGGTATGATTTAGAGAATGTTGATCCAAAAATGCCCCGTGCTATTTTAGTGTAACAGAAAACAAGTGTACTTGGTATTCTGACTCTTAAGCACCTGCATATTTCTTATGCAATTGGCTGAGGGTTTCAATGTTAATGCATGACTTAAATATCAAAAAGTCGGTGTATTATAATCTTCTACTGCTGTGGTAGCACTACCTCTCAAATCAACTATACCATGTCTCAGAGTTTTAAAATGCTATTTTTGTTTATTTTACCTGGCAGTTCTTTTAGTCCTGTACCTTTTCCATGTCTCTTACTTGATTGGTTACTGTCTGTTTTTGCAGTGAATGAACACATTTTTCAGTGATTTTGCTTCCCTGTTTGCGGGGAGTGCCTATTTGTGCGACAGGACCTGCATAATCACATTTTGTTTTTTTCTTATCCCGAAATTTTTCTTTGTTTTTAGGTTGAGCCTACTAGACGGCACATGCACTGTCTTGCAAGGCATATTGTGGCTATCAAAAACATGGAGGGACTTCGATCCCACCCATTGCTTACCATTGGTTTTCTTTCCTTGTCATTCACATTTGCCTGCTTCTTATCTTGCCAGTCTTGTGTTTGTCCTTCCCATGTAGCATGCATCTTTACAATCTGCATCTTTACAATTTACAATCACTTTTTTCATTTTTATGCAGTACTGCTGTAAGTGCATGTGTTTTCATGCCTCCTCCCTCATGTACATATCGCCCCCCCACCCACTCAGTTAGCTCTGTTGCCTGACTGCTTTTCCACGCCATCTTGATCTTGCCCCCGTGCTTCAACTATTGCTTCCCACAACCAGCACCCTCCGTTGTGCTTCCACCCACCAATGTGTTGCTTTCTGTTCTTCCTTTCCCTGTTGCTTTTGCGTGCACTCCTGCCCTCCCCCTATTGCTTTTGCATACCCTCCTAAGTTGCATCGCCATCACCACCCCTTCTTTCTTCACCTTCCTCCCCTCACCCTACCCATGTTGCTGTGCAGCATCACTCAGCGTCACCACAGCATAACTCAGCGCCACCACAGCATCACTCGGCGTCACCACATCATCACTCGGCGTCACCACAGCATCACTCGGCGTCACCACAGCATCACTCGGCGTCACCACAGCATCACTCGGTGCCACCACAGCACCACTCGGGGCCACCACAGCATCACTCAGCACCACCTCAGTATCACTCAGCATCGCCTTTGCACTAGTACACCACCACATCATCATCACTCAGCAAGACCTTAGTATCATTCAGCATCATTTCCGCACCATTTACCAGCACCACCACCACCACCACCACCACCACCTCAGCATCCCCTCAGCCTGCTCTCAGAATCTGGCATCTGTTGATTCTCCCATAGCGTCTGGCCGCTGCTAGTGTTATAATACGGGTACTAGTTCCCAACCTTCACCCTCCGATTGTTTATGCCCCTTCAAAAATAAACTTTAACAAACAACCATTGGAATAGGCAGAAACACGTTGCCAGCATTGCAAGAACAAAAGAAAACTGAGGAAATTTTTTGTTAATACTTTTTTTAATATGGTCATTCAGTTGCACAGAATGCCTCCTTGGTCATATATAAGGTAACAGAAATGCTTCTGACACTTTTTTATTAAAATGTTTCAGCATGCTGCACAGCAGCCACACTTCTCTACAGCACAGTTTAAAGACATTGGTAAAGTCAATAGCTCTGGCTAAACACTTATAAGGCCCCAAAGGCGAGACCTATTGGCTATGCCAATGCTTGTTTTAACCGGGAACAATTGCTGACACTTTCCACGAGTCAGGTATCGCTGCACCAGCTGAGATTGCATTAGAGACGGCATTGATGTAGGGGACTCAAATACTTTGATTGGGTTTAAAGAGATCTACTGGGATCTTATCCATTCCTGGGGCCTCATTTATGAGCCCTTGCGTCACTTTTACGCCGCTGGTGCGTCACTTTTAGTGACGCACCAGTGGAGTAAAAAATGTGCCTTGTTGCACCACATTTACAAAGTGATGCATCTAAGCAGATGCGTCACTTTGTAAACCCCTGCACTACATTATACCTGCGTCAGGTATAATGTATGCAGAGGGGGGCGTTCCCCCGCAAAAAGCCTCGTAATAGTGATGCAGTGAAATCTATGAGATTTCACTGCTTTACTTTTAGGACGCTGTTGCGTCAAAATCTTGCGCCTGCCTCACAGCAGGCGTAAGTCTGACACAAGCCCTTTCACATGGGGCTTTCCCTATGTGAAAGGATGCATTGCTGGAGTTGCGTCACTTTTGTGACACATTCCAGCAATGCGTGACTTTTGCGCTTACAGATACGTCAGAAATACTGACCTATCTGTAACTCCTTGTGACATGATGCGTAATACTGTAAATATGACGCATCATTGGTGTCGCAAGGAGGGCGCAATGAAAAGTGACGCATCGCTGTTTTCACGCAGCGATGCGTCACTTATAAATGAGGCCCCTGGTGCCTTGCTGGTGTTCTGGGAGAAGACAACTGCTACTGTCTCAGCTAAAGTGAAAACTGCAAGTGAAAAGGGGAACCCAAGGGAACAGACAAAATCACCCTCACTACTAATAGGAATCGAGTTGATTTCTTGTGAAAGGGAATTAAGATTCACAAAATGGGCAACCCACTTACATGTCAGAATAGATGTCTCCACTGGCTTAACTGAAGTCCCACTACCTTGACTCACTAACCGTCAAAATGTCCTTGAGTCATTATTAGCAGAGGCTTCTAGGAGATCTTGCTTTCCCATTTTGACCTAGCTTGCCTTATTGCAGGCCGGTATGCTGCTCTGCAGTCCCTGATCTCACGTCTTGCTCCTTTTTTATTGCCTTTAGAAGGTTATTCTTTGCCACTCTACACTGTTGGGAGAACCTCCCAAACTAATTGGCCTTCTCAGGGACCTTCTTGAACTTCTTAAGAAAGCGTTTTTTAAGGCCAGACAATAACTTAGCATGCTCAGCGACAATCAAGTTGTGATTCCCCCAAATTGTCAGATATCACCGAAATATGAGAAACAATGCAAACAAAGGAGATGATGGACTGAGACTGTTACCCTGAAACCGGTGCCAGGATGCTTGTTTCCGGTCCAGGGAAGACCTGGCTTGGCAGTTCGGGCTGGACTGTTCCCATGAGGCACAGGGTCAAGACTGATTTGCATATGGCTAGGTCTGAACTGGGGTGACAAAGTGGGCTAAAGAACAATGGATGGATTGGATTCAACCCCGATCTGTGACTGGGGTGAGTGTCTGAAAAGTTTTAGCACTCTGTCCATCATCTCCTTGTGTTTGCTTTGTTTGCCCTAAGTTGGAAGGGTATGCCCAGACGTGGGTCCCTTGCTCAGTTTGCCACTGGATTCAAGCAAGCCTGGCTGATTAGGTGTGTTACCCCCAAACCAGTCCCAGAATGCTTGTTTCTGGTCCAGGGAAGACCTGGCTTGGAAGTGTGAGCTGGACTGTTCCCTGAGGCACAGGGTCAAGACTGATCTGCATATGGCTGGGTCTGAGCTGGGGTGGCGAAGTGAGCTAAAGAACTATGATGTATTCAACCCAGATCTGTTACTGGGGGTGAGTGTGAGAGTCTGAAAAGTTCCAGTGCTCCGTCCATCATCTCCTTGTGTTTGATATGAGAAACAATGGCGGCATACATGCTCACGACCACCTTCGGGGAAGAGCACACAGCTTACCACTTCACATGCCTGCGGTTGTTGGTAACCTCCATGAGTTGACTATTGGGCTGTGAAGGTAATGCTGATACACAAGGAATCAACAGCCAGATTCATCAAGGGAAATTGCGCTCGCAAAGGCCAGATTCTGAGAATCTGGCCCTTTGCGAGCGCACCTTTTGCATTTTGGATTCATCATCCCAAATGCAAAAATCGCTAATACAGAATTCGCATTTTAGCGAGGAATAGCATTTAAGGAATCTCTATTTGAGATTCCTTAAATACAATTCATGAAACTTTTAAAAATTGCGAATTCGCAATTTCCGGCCGCTATTTACCACGAAGTCTGACTTCGTGGTAAATAGCGAAAACTTTGAAAAATGCACTTTAGTGCATTTTTCTAAGTGGTATGTTACACACATACATGTCCTTTGGACATATGTGTGCGCAACACCAGGCTACATTTCCATTTCAGGGGTGGTACAAGGTGTCCTTTGGACACCCCATGGCACCCTTGAAATCGCATCCTTATTTGCGATTAGCAAATTGCTAATCGCAAATAAGGAATAACTCCAGGAATGAATGGGGAGTTATTCCTTATTTGCGATTACCAATTTGCTAATCGCAAATAAGGAAGCTGTAGAAATCGCAATTTTTTTTGCGATTTCTACATGAATCCCGATTTGAGAGTCCTTAATAGCGATTCCTTAATAATCGCTATTAAGGACTCGCAAATCGGGACCATGATGAATCTAGCTGCAAGTCCTTCACAGTTTAGACCAAAGAGTTGTGGTCGCTCTCTTCACTCTTTAACACTGTTCCTCTGCCATGATGTTTGTTGATCTGCAGAGTTTTGAAACCCTTTTTTATGGTATAGGTTGTGTTATAAAATATAACCACCTAGAGTAGGACAGAACTGTATTAACTCTGGAGCAGGCCAGTGCTTAGTGTGTAAAATAATTAGTGCAGGTGCCTGAAGCTCTGCTTGGAAGCTGTGGCCAGTGCAATTAAATGATGTAATGTAATGTAAACAGAATTTCTAAAGCACACTATCACCCCACGGGTATCCTGGCGCTGAAAATGAAAATGAAAAATGATGGCATGACCAATACTAACATTGATCAGTCCTAAATGCGCCTTACCTCTTTAATCTCCTTCCAGACACTCCCTGCTTTCTCCATTTGAGCTTGTTTTTCCATCTTTCTCTTCCTCTGTCTTTCCACTTTGAACACTTTCTTGTGCTCAGTAAATGTTTGATGCAAAAAAATAAGCGCTGGGCCTCAAAAATAAGTCCCAGAGGCCCTCATTGGCTCAAACTAAGCACTGCTGATGCCTCTTTCATACTCTGTGGTACCAAGCTTGACAGTTTCTAAGGTTACTACCTGGTACCTATGGTCATACCTCAACCTTCCCTGCCTTCTCATTCAGTAAACGTGTAGAGCGGCTGACTTTGAAGCTGGGGAACTAGGTTTGAGTCTGGTGGGAGGCTGAAGCATCCTGTGATTCTGGGCAAATCACTTAATCCCCCGTGCCTAAAAATGAATGTATGTGTCTGTAATGTAACTGGTGCCCATGTAAACCACTCTGATACCTTTGGGTCGAGTTTGCGGTATATCAAACTGCACAAAAAAAGATATGTAAGTGATCTTTATTAACTGTGCGATTAATTAAAATCTTTACAGTATAAAACACAAAAAAAGATATATTTAATCTCTCTGACACAGACATTGAACAGGAGGTTGATCGTTGTTTCTTCTTTTCTGTCCTTTTCAAGCAGTCTTTGTTGCTTGATGACAACTCAGGAGATGGACTAAGTAATTAACTTTCTGTTTTCTGCTGATTCGGAATTTTCCACCTATTTTGAGTTTAGCCTTGGGCACTTTGTGTACCAGAGCAAATTTCAATTTCCCACCCTGGTGGTTCTGAAAATAGGCATCGGAACGGAATGCTGGGTCTTTCTTCCTCCCTGTACCTGTCACTGAAGAGTCGTCAGGGTACAAGTTGAGGGTACATGCGGGTAGATGGCATCCACCCACTTTTTTGGATACCATCTTACTTGCCAAGAAGTTGACCGCACAGAAATATCCTGAACTCACCCCAGTGTAATTTTCAGACACCAGGACACATTTAGAAGCACCTGCACGTTGTGTGCTTTCATTCCGAGCAGCAATGTGCAGGCGGTGAGGGTTTTTTCATACTGTAGACTCCAACTGGGCCCATAACAAAGACAGAAGTTAAGCTTCCATCAGGCCTTCCTTTGATTGAGTATCCTGCCTGGGAGCTATCTGGAGCCTCGCACCTACATGCAAATGCAATGAAGGGGAAACAAAGGCCCACAGCTTGTTATTACTTCACAGGTATGTAAGAGAGGCATGCTTTTGACTTTGTTCAGACCCTGTATATAAGACATATGCATGCACTGTAAGAATGTCAGATGTTCTGATCTGTCCCAGAATTTACACAAATACCAATTTAAATAATAACTTTTTGTTTTATTTCTTTTATAGCATCATTCATCCCAATCTAGGGTGTTGATGTGCTTTACATCACACATACACATTAAACATTGACAATAAGTCATATGTGTGCAAATCAATGTACAGGATGTGTTACATAAGACAGTGAGGGTTACAAGGTCTAGGGGTCACATGTCCGTCATAGCTCAATACGCTACATTATAAGGATTTCAATTTATGAACTATAAGTAACAAAAGGATCTCTGTGTTAAAAGCAGTAATCCACTTACCCATCAACATGGAAAAGTGGGTTACTGTCATCTGCGTGTCACATGTTGTGCTTTGCAGGACACATATTAACCCTCTATGCTACGTTGATTCAAAACTGAGATTAGACAAAACCCCAAATCTCTCCAGCAAGTGCATTAACCTCCAGAGTTATCTTACAATTATTATTTTGAGATTTACTGGGCACACAAAGATCTATGCAGCAGGCGCCTTAATCCCACACAATATTTCCAAAAGCAGACTTTGCAACCAATTATGCAGAACAGATTTACTGCCACGTTTCTTGTAGTTGCCAATTTCTTTGTGGCGGAGTTTAAAGAAACAAAGGTATAAGTTGAGGCCTAGATTTTGCGTTGTGGTTGCATCACTTTTTTGTCACAACCTCAACCTCAATTCAAAATCTCATTTGTTAAATATGGTAATCTGCTCAAAGGTACTGCTAAACATATGTGTGAGGTCACGCTCCATGATGTAATGCGCTGTGATTTCACATGCTATGATGTCCATTGTATATTGCCTACCTTGGTTAGTCCCCCAGCTTCATTTTTTTAGAACCTGTGCCCTGGTTACATCTGTAGTTTGTAGCATCTCTAGCCCCAGGGTAAGCAATAGCAAAACAGCTTACACATGCTGTGATAAAATGAGGAACAAATACCCTCACTATTATGTCATTGCTCTTAGTTTTTGATCTCTCTGCTTCACATCTATTTGGGATTATCTACACCACACGCAAGACTCGTAAATGCGTCTTCAGAAGAATGCTGGCACTAGACATTTTTAAATGGCGTCTCACAAAAAGTGGTGCTACCTTCAACATCCCTTTTACCACACTTTTGTCTGCTGTTTAAGGCTGGAGCATGAGACATGCTTGACAGGAAGTGGCTGGATGAATTTTAAGACAGCATAGTCCAGACCAAGTTTCAAGCACTTCCAGTGCATTGAATTCATGTAAAAAGCTGCATTTCAGCAGAAATTAGAATCAGGTGAATAATAGTGCCGAAGTCATGTGTGGTAGCCTGCACAGCTGCTCGCTACATTTCAGTGATGGTCACGTGCCTGTGATAAGCCACTATTACGGAGTCTGGATGGGGAGTCACGCACAAGAGTATCCAAACTGGTAATATCAGCCTTTGGAGCTGTGTTTCTTGTGCTAAGGGGGTACTTCTTTAATTTGAAGGGGAGAGTACCTGCACTTCTCAGCACTGCTGCAATACATTGCAATGGATGAGTTCCAGTACTTCTCAGGAGCAAACAGATACTCTAAATAGAGAGTACCTGCACTTCTCTATTTCCATTTAAAGCACTGCCCATCAATATTTGATTATGTTATTGGGGTAGGTGGTGAGCACACCACCTACTACCCCTGAAGTCTGATCTTTGGACAGTTACCATTACTTTAAAATAAATAAACAGCCTGCCAAAACCACCTACCTGTACCTTCCCCAGATTTCGAATTTTGTGATTCAGCAAGAAGGACCGACCCTCTATTCTTCCAACCCAGTGTTTCATTTTTTATTTTAATTTTTTAATTTTTATTTATGTTTTTTTATACACATACAGGAAAAGAAAAACACACTTACAGGGAAGATGTTACATAGTTGGTACTTGGTGTGGCCCCCTTTTTAGCTTGGTTATACAGTTTTGGTAGGCTGTATGTGGGGTGGGAGAAACAGAAAGAAGAGTAAAGGGAAGGATTAAATAAGTAAAGAGAGAGAGAGATTAGATGGTATGTCATAGGGCATCCTCGGCGCAATGGGAGGCGGTGTACCTTCTCGTTATTTGGTGCATTTATTTTTTATTGTTCGGTAGATCGTTCAGCGGTTCCGTTCTAAGGAGTGTCAGACGAGGTCATGCACTTGTCCAGTGGTTCCCAGAGGTGTCTGAAGGAGGTTTTCCATGGTTCATATCTTATCGCTAGGGTGTCTGTTCCTCTTAGGTAAGTGACCCACCTAAGCCAGCCGCTGTAAGATGCTTTAGAGGTGTCTTTCCAGTTCGTTAGTACTAATTTGGCTGCGGCGATTAGCAGAAGGTCCATTAGCTCTCTTTCTCCCGCTGAGGGGAGTTCAGTTCTGATAAAAGCCATCGTAATTGAGGCAAAGTCTCTTATTATTTTAGACTTGAAGACATGGTCTATAAAGTCAAATACCTTCCCCCAGAACCTATTGAGTGTCGGGCACAGAAAAATCAGATTTTCGAGGTCGCCTTTGCTTGTGTTGCAGTTCCAGCAGTCGGGGTTGTCTCTGAGACCTACTTTATGTAGGCGGTCAGGGGTCCAGAATGTTTTATGTAAGAGCCAGAGTTTGATCTGCGTGAGGGCTGGTGTAATCTTGGTATTTGTGGCTGATGACCATACGGAGGACCACTCCCGGTCGTCCAGTGGTGGATGTATGCGGTCGTTTCTGTTTTGTCGTTGATACTGGATTTTTGTGTATTAAGTGTCTTATATATGTGCGACACCTGGTGTCCTAGTTTGTTTATTTTAGTTACATATTGAAATATTGACGGCTTAGCATTAGTTATCTTGGATTTTGTGATGGCTGTTTTGACCTTTAGAAATCTGTAGAGGTCTGAATCATCGAGCTGGTGGGCGTTTTTTAGGCTGGCGAAGGTCAGTTGTTTTCCTTGGGAATTACTGTTATGGTCGCCTCAGCCATGGAAGGAGATGTTCTCCCCATAGACGCTGTGTGGTTAAAGACTCTTACCATGAGCGGAGCCAGTTGTGGGAGGAAGGTTTTGTAAAAATCCGCTGTGTAGCCGTCTGGGCCAGGGGTTTTGTTGTTTTTTACGGATTTGACTGCCGTGGCTATCTCTGCTCCATTAATGTCTAGACAAAAAAGACAGCACCATATCAAATAGAACAAAAATAACCCTGCCACAAGGATATCAGAGGTCCCTTACAGGATCCAATCAGTAAAAAAATGGGGTGAACATGAAACTCAGAGCCAAAGACTTCACCAAAACTGTTTATTTTTTATTTTTTGAGACACAGTTTGTCTTTCTACACATATAGGGGCATTTCAAACTAATATAAGATAGACTTTAAAACAACGGAGGGGTATATCCCACCAGGGATGTTGGGGAAATAGATACGACACACAAGGAAGTTCCTCACACTCCCGTACACTCAAGGGGATTTCATATATACATTGTCAATCAAATATTCATTCATACCCTCATTCATTCAATCACACTTTTATATAGGTACAACTGCGCCTGCCACAAGAGATGGAAAAAGGTTGCACGAGCTGGAGATGGAATGGGGAGGCAGGACTGATGGAAAAAGTTTTCACAAGAACTAGAGAGCTGCCATCCATAGAGATTGCGCCGACGCGCGTTTCGGTGTTGGCCAAAATCGGCCGCACCTTCTTCAGGGCGGGGTGTACAATCGGGGAGGGGAACACACAGGAATAGATAGAAAGAATCAGGGATATATTGGTATACTTCAAGGGTATCCAAAAAAATGAGATTTTCGCTTGAGGATATCTGAGGCTAGGACAATCCAC
Source organism: Lissotriton helveticus (assembly GCF_964261635.1). Taxonomy (NCBI): domain Eukaryota; kingdom Metazoa; phylum Chordata; class Amphibia; order Caudata; family Salamandridae; genus Lissotriton; species Lissotriton helveticus. The sequence goes on along the minus strand of NC_136073.1, from coordinate 673,460,091 downwards.
AATCCCTCTCGCTATTCAGAGTATCCATGGAATCTGGATCATATATAGTCTTAAAATAAGGTGGCGCTCAGCCTCAAAGGGATTCTGCGGCTTGGAGGTGATCGCCAAGTGCTGCGTGGAAATATAGGGCTGTGGAGGCGCTGCACGGATAAACTGTGCCTCCCAAAGGTGGAAACAATGTAGCAAGTTCTGGTATGATGATGTCAGATAGTCTGGTAAACACCTTTAGAGGGTTCGAAGCTTCTGGGGCCCAGGTTTTCGCCCGCGGGGTGAGCTCTCTCAGCAGTGCATTCTTGGAAATAAGGTATTCCAAGGTCCAGTCCCGTCTTTCCTTATTCACGCGGCACGGCGGGGCGGTCCTCGTTCGAAGCAGCCGGATCTTGAGTGATTTTTGTGTATTAAGTGTCTTATATATGTGCGACACCTGGTGTCCTAGTTTGTTTATTTTAGTTACATATTGAAATATTGACGGCTTATAATTAGTTATCTTGGATTTTGTGATGGCTGTTTTGACCTTTAGAAATCTGTAGAAGTCTGAATCATCGAGCTGGTGGGCGTTTTTTAGGCTGGCGAAGGTCAGTTGTTTTCCTTGGGAATTACTGTTATGGTCGCCTCAGCCATGGAAGGAGGTGTTCTCCCCATGGACGCTGTGTGGTTAAAGACTCTTACCATGAGCGGAGCCAGTTGTGGGAGGAAGGTTTTGTAAAAATCCGCTGTGTAGCCGTCTGGGCTAGGGGCTTTGTTCTTTTTTAGGGATTTGACTGCCGTGGCTATCTCTGCTCCATTAATGTCTAGACAAAAAAGACAGCACCAACCTAGGACTAGTGTCGGCTGGCCTAATTTCTCTAGGTACTTTCGGCACTTTTCTTTGTCTAGCTTCTTATCGTTCCTATATAGGTCTGAGTAGACATTTCTGAAGGTTCTGAGGATCTCTTTGTGTTTGTTGTGTGTTTTATTGTCTGCATCAGTAATTGATGTGATTGACCTTTGGTTGTTCTTATATTTCAAGTACGACGCGAGGAGTTTCCCTGCTCTGTTAGCTCCGCACATGTTTAGTGCCTTACATCTGGTGAACCAGAGGCCAGCCCTTTCACTAACTATTTTGTTATACTCATATTTCTTGGACGTTAGCCTATGAAGGGTTGTGTCTTCATTCTTGTCTTTTAAGAGTTCTAGCTCTAATTTTTTGATTTCCGTTTCTAGTTCTGTGAGCTTTCCATTTGCCTTCTATTCAGCCTAGAAGATATTTCCATTAGTTTCCCCCTAATTGTGGCATTTAGGGCATCCCACACTGTGTCTACTTTGACCTCACCGTTGTTGTTAATTAACATGAACTCGGTTAGGGCGTCTATAATTTCTTTTCTGGGTTCTGGGTCTGTGGTGGTGTTATTTCTGAATCGCCATCTTCGGGGTAGTGATTCGTGGTGGGTGCCAGCCAGTTTCAGGGTGATTGCTGAGTGATCCGAGACTAGTCTCGGTTCTATTGAGGCTTTTTCTATCATGTGCGTGTGCACCCCTGAGATTAGTATGTAGTCTATGTTAGACCTGTCAGCCCTTTGGGTGGTCCCTCCTATTTATTTATTGATTTTATTCCCTTTTCTTTATTTTTTTTTGCCTTCTGGAATTTTCCTGTGTGTCCACTACAATTTTTTAGTGTTGACCTTAGAACTCTGGGTGCCTCATTATTCCCATATAATGAAGAGGCACATTTGCCCTTGTAAAATGGAGGAAGAATAGGTGCTTAACACAAAATGGTGGCCTGTCAACGGTCAAAGTTTTACCTCAGAGCTTGGTCCATAGGTTAGTATTGGGGAGATCTAGAACCTTCCGGCACATGCTAGTGACCTGGGCATAGGGTATATAAGGGCAGGACATGGGCGGCCATTTTGAGCAACAGGGAGCTGGCAGGAGTGCAGGCTGTGGTGTCAGGGGAGATAGGGCACTGGGAGGGCTGACTACTTCTGAAGGTTGCTTCCCTGCAGCTGACATTGTCCCCCTTCACATAGACCTGACCCTGCCCAGGCGTAAACTAGATGGACCTTGTCACAATCAATCAATCAATCCCCTTATAAAGGGATGAACTGTCACTCTCCTTAGCTGGTCTCAGAGTAACTGTGGGGCCCGCGCTGCTACACCAGTACTACATCACTGTCCTGTGGGAGTGAGAACCGACCTGACGGCACTGGGTAACTCCGAGTATCAGGAAGGATCTGCTAGTATCACCCCCTTTCCCCCTTTTCCTTAGCGACACCCCTCCTGAGGGGCTGCATTGGGGGTATAGACGTCCAACTTACTCGTACTGAAGAGAGACATTTCTGCTGATTCCTCCTTCGGGTCAGTGCTGCGGGGTTCCTGCAACATCCGGTTGGGGCCCTGTGCTCGGGTGTGTCCTCCAGTGGGTATCGCAACACCCCCTCCCAGGTGGGGATCCAGAGGCTGACCCGACGCCAGTGTAACTGTCCCTCTCTCTGGAGATCTTCCCTGAGAGGGTGGCGCAGAGTTATGGCGTTCTTCCCATGGCGCAGGCCCAGTGGAGGGCTCGTCGGCTTTCCTGAAGGGGCGGCGCCTCCTCACCAACACCTCTCTCCCGCGCAGGCCCAGTAAGCGCGGCTGTTCTGTGGAGAGGAGTGGCTACCTTCGGAGGTGGCAGCGCTACAGCAAGTCCAGCTGAGTATCGAGCGGAAGTGTCCTCTCCCTAGCGCAGGCCCAGTGGGAGAACCGGCCTTGCGTGACAGGGAGCAGACGCTTGAGGAAGAAGCTGCCGGTCTTGGGGGTAGTTCCTTTAGCTGCTCGTGACGGCTGAAGCGGAACTATTAAAAAACCTACACGCCCACAAGTAAGCCGGGATTTGGGGGCTGGTGGGAGACACGAAAGTGGGGAAATCTCCACGGGGCCTAGTGAAGGGCCTGCTTTCTTGCACCCTGGGAACGGATGCCATGTAAGCCAAGGGAGCCTGAACTGACGGAACTAAGGGTCCGCCATCCAAAGTACTGCTGCTGGCTCAACCATAAAGCTAAATAGAAGCCAGAGTGTTACAGGTTGCAAGACTAAATGTATGTAACTGACTGAATTTAAGGCACATCTTGGTTTCCCAGAAATATATAATCGAGGCATTTGCTTCGTCAACACGCATGTCAAGTTTGCCAAGAGAAGAAATGTAAAATGGATTACTAACTGCATAATTTTATGTACACAGTAGAAGCAGCTGCCTAGAGTTTTTCACCATTGATATTACATTGAAGGGAGATATTAATTGGGGAACTCTTTTTCAGCTAGCCTGCTCTCTGATAAGTTGGTTGACTCAGATTCGCCAAGGTCTTGAGATCTTATGATATGGTTCATGATTATAAAAAAACAGGTAGTCCACATGAAGTGACTGAAATGTAAATTTGGTAATGGTTTTGCAACTGAGAGAAACAAAAGAAACGAACAAAAAGAAAATATAAAGATTTTCTACTTTTCTAAAGAAGGTGTAGTGTCATTTTTCTTTTGGGTGGAAGTACGCTGGGCTACTGAGTTGAGTGTGACGCAAGTGCAATCATTCGCCTTAGAGATAGGCCTTACCGCTCGAGCCAGGCAACCCCAGGTGGACTGGTAACCCCAGGTCCAACATATTGGTGTTCAGCGGTGGAATGAGGGCTTGTGCTTGCGTCCGCTTGACAGTGGCTTAGTGTGCACCACGTACCCAACACCTGGAGTTTTCTCCTAGTGGTCTCCCTAATTGGATGTTTTGTTTTTCCAAAATCCTTTCTGGTGGTGGGGTGAAGTAACCCTATTTGACGCCTCTTTCTTGTATACTCCAAGTGACCGTCTGAGGTCCCACCTGGTAAACTGGAGTTAGAACTGGATGAGTTGGAGACCTACACAGCGGCCCAACTTAAGGAATTTTGCCAGGAAATGGGGGTGTTCTTCAAGCGTGGTGCGAAGAAGGTGGAACTCCAAACCAGCTTGAGAGCATGGGTGGCAGCCCACCCAGATGGGAAAAAGGAGGAGGAAGAGGAGGAACGTGACACTGTCATAGAAGCAGAAGTGCTGTACCAAACCGAAGGGGGGAATCTGTTACCCGGTCCTAGGACACCTTCGAGGGCGGGCAGTAGTGTATCTGGTAGGAGCCTGACTGCAGCGGAGTTAGCTGACAGGAGGGAGGAAAGACAATTAAAATGGGAGTTAGCTAGGTTGGAAAATGAGAGGGAGGAGTTGAGGCTCGCTCATGAGCTTAGCTTAAAGGAGTTAGACCTAAAAGCACAGGTAGGGACCTCCAGTAATCCTATTGGTGGCAGCGTACTTAGGGAGGTCACCAGGGAACACAGACCCTACTTGTCCAAGGATGTAGTCGCCAGTAGTGTGGGAGACGACATTGCCAAATGGTTGGCTGCCTATGAGGTCTCCTTAAGAGCCCATGGGATCTCAGAGAGTCATTGGGGGGGTGGTCTGTACAGGTATATGCCTCCGGTAGGGAGGGATGCGCTTCTAACCTTAGAGCTGGAGGAACAGACCAATTACCCCACCATGAAGGTGGCGTTGATCAGAAAGTTTAGGCTGACCCCTGAAAAATACAGGCAGAAATTCCGGAACAGCCACAAACTGGCTAAACAAAACTGGGTAGATTTTTTGGACTACGCTAGAAAGGCCCTAGAGGGTTGGGTGCAAGGCAGTGAGGTAACTGACTATGAGGGGTTGTATGACCTGTTATTGAAGGAGCACCTACTCGAGAAATGTTTTCCAGAGCTGCGTCAACACCTGGTAGACAGCAAGCTGACTAGCCCTAGGAAGCTTGCGGAGGAGGCGGACATCTGGGCTAGTACCCGGGTGTCCTCAAAAGGGACTGGAGGGGATTCCCAAAGGACTGGTCAGGGCGCTCCCCAGAAGGAAGAGGGGGGAGACAAAAAGAGGGAGTTCTCGAAAGGCCCCCAAAACAGTTTCCAAGGAGGGGGATCAGGTTTCACTCCTAAGGTTAACCCACAAAAGACCCCTCATCCTGACCACAGTCAGCAGCCAAGGGTTGTCCGCTGTTATGAATGTGGTGGGGTTGGGCACTATAAAGGTGATCCCAAGTGCCCAAAGAGACCACCCCCTCCCACTGGAGGAAAAACACCGGGAGTGGCTGGTGTAGTGCTCGGGGAGGATTTGCCCTTAGATAAGGGAGGGGAGTGGGCGGGAATAACCTTAGTGTCCCTGGGAGATAGCAAGATGGTTCCTAAGATCCAGGTGCCCCCAAATACCATTAAGTATGGGCAGTGGGTCACCATCAATGGCCAGAGAGGGGAGGCTCTGAGGGACACAGGTGCCAGCATGACTATGGTAAGAAAACAGCTGGTGTCCCCAGAGCAGGTGATTTCAAACGTACTCCACCCCGCCGCGATGGCTGACGGCAGAATAGGTCACTATCCTGTGGCTGAAGTTCCCTTGGAGTGGGGAGGGGTTGCAGGTCTCCTTCGAGTTGCGGTGAGCCCTGCCGTGCCAGTCGATTGTCTGTTGGGGAATGACTTGGAGCACAATGCTTGGAGGGAGGTGGAATTCCGGACTCATTCAGAGATGCTGGGTACACCTGATTGGACCTGTGCAAGCACACGGTCCGCGACTGCCCAGAAGGGGAGTTCGCAAGGGCTGGAGCCTGGAACAAAGGCACAGCCTGCTGCCAAAAAAGGGAAGATCCGGGGACAGGAGAAACCTGCCTCGGCATCCACACCCTGTGAGATGGATGGGACACCTGAGGTGGTGGACCCGGAGTCCACGGAGGGGGATGTTGTCTCTCTGGAGGACCTACCGATCCAAGCGGAATGGCATGTGGAGGGAGGACCTACCAGGGAAGAGTTTTGTCAGGGGCAGAAGGAGTACCCTACCCTCGAGGGTCTAAGGCGACAGGCCGAAGCCCAGGCAGCGGGTAATACTTCAGGGAACTTTCACATCTACTGGGAGGATGGCCTCCTCTACAGTGAACCCAAGGCTCCGGTGCACGATTCGTCACGGGCCTTGGTAGTACCCCAACGTTACCAAGCCTTTCTCTTGGAGCTGGCTCAGGAGATAACCTTGGCAGGACACCTGGGTCAGGACAAGACCTTTGCCCGGCTTGTCCCTCATTTCTATTGGCCTCAGATGAAGGTAGCATCTGACACTTTCTGTAGGACGTGTGAGTCTTGTCAAGCTAGTGGGAAAACAGGGGTTAAGCTGAAGGCTCCCCTGGAACCACTACCCGTAATTAGCACCCCCTTTGAAAGGGTGGGCATCGACATTGTTTGGCCATTGGATCCACCCACTTCAGCCGGTCACAGGTTTATCCTGGTTCTGGTGGATCACGCCACCCGGTACCAAGAGGCAATTCCTTTGAGGACCATTACTGCACCTGCGGTGGCTCGGACCCTGATGGAGATTTTTACCCGAGTGGGTTTCCCCAAGGAAGTTGTGTCCGACAGGGGGGGGCAACTTTATGTTAGCCTACATGCGGGCTATGTGGAAGGAATGTTCAGTTACTTACTGGTTCTCCACCTCTTACGACCCCCAGACCAATGGTCTGGTGGAAAGGTTCAACAAAACCTTGAAGGGTTGAAGGGCATGATCAGAAGTCTGCCTGAGAGCCTGCGGAGGAAATGGGACGTCCTCCTACCCTGTCTGTTGTTCTCACACAGGGAAGTTACACAGAAAGGAGTGGGCTTCAGCCCCTTCAAACTTCTGTATGGGCACCCTGTCAGAGGACCTCTCAGCCTGGTGAAAGATGGATGGGAAAAGTCTCCTAAGAAGCTTCCCCAGGATGTGGTGAGCTACATGCTGGCCTTCCGTAGCCAAATGGCTAAGTTGTGGAAGCAAGCTTCTGACAACCTGGAAGCCAGCCAGGCAGTATGAAAGAGTGGTATGACCACAATGCTCACCCTGTGGAGTTGGAGCCTGGCCAGAAAGTGTGGGTCATTGAGCCTGGAGAGCTTAGTGCCCTCCAGGACCGCTGGACAGGCCCCTTTGAGGTGGTTGAGAAGAAGGGTAAGGTCACCTACTTAGTGGATCTTAAGACCCCCGGGCAGCCCCATCGGGTGCTCCATGTCAACCGCCTCAAACCCCACCTTGAGAGGCCCGAGGTCATCCTGATGATGGTGACTGATGGAGCAGAGGAAGAGGAAAGTGAGCCTCTCCCTGATCTCTTTGCGGCCCAATAGAAGGATGGGTCGGTGGAGGGAGTGATTGTCATGATCTCAGCCCCATAGCCCTTCCGACTACATATCCCACAATGCCTGCTGTCTGGTCTGTCTTCTATTTCTCTTCCTCCGTTTGCTTCCACTTCCTATAACTGCTCCTCCCTCTCTACCTTCGGTGCTTGTCACCTGAGTCGAGTTGCAGTTCCTGTTTGGAGTGAAGCTGACTTGCCATTTCACCGATCCATGGGGATCCCTTGAAGTTCGTAACTTTCCGCTGCCGCAGGGGCAGCTGCTGATCCGTATTATCTTGGCGGATCCTCACGGCTGGAAGAGGTTCGCGAAACACGCTGTGTGTTTCCATTTACCTTTCTCACCTCCCTTCAGCTGTGAGCCGCGCTGCGCGAGCCGCGCAAAGGATTTGGATTTGCGATTACTTGGATTCACTAGAAACCGCTAGTGCTGTAACTAGTGCGTACAACTTTGTTTTCTTTTACTATACTGGCGTCTGGGGCCAGTGGCGCTCTTTTGTATTACGAAACCACACGGAGCCGTTGAGAGGCTCGGATTCATCTTTCTAAGGAGTAGTGAGCATCTGGAAAGAGGCGGTAATCCCCTGCTTTGGATGTCCTGCTTTCTCTGCATCAAGAACCAGAGGAGACGTTGTTGGTAGATAAGTAGTCTCCTTCTCTTATCGACTTTGAAGGATGCTGTGTAGCTGAGGCTATAACTTACCAGAACTGTGGTTTTTCTTTGCCTTCTGTTCTTATTTCTCATTTGCTTTATTTTTACATTTTGTGCCTTTTTTGCTGGAACATTTGTGGCAGCCAACATAAGTGAGTGGATATTCATACACCTTTGATATTGTACATACACATAGGGGCAGGGGGGAGTACTGATGTTTGTTCCTTGTGTCTTTCTGCAGGAAACAGAATACAGACATATAGAGTGATTAACTACCCTGTCATCTCTTGCTGTAGATGGTTTCTGGCTGCAAGGCTGTTATATTTTATTTCTCCATTTTTCCCCTTCCCCTTGGGTGGTCCTCTCTGTGGAGTGTGTATATATATATGGCTCCCACGAGGCACCGCTTATAGGGAAGGGAAGAACTAGCATCATCATCGCTCCTGCTGTACAAAGATACGCAAGGTTAGTCAACCTGCCTCCGTTTATGACAGTGATTCTCTCACCATCCCCAACTGCTGAACAGCGGAGGGACTGCCATCAAGTCCTGGAGTAGTATTCCTCGCTGTTCTCCCTTATCCCGGGAAGGACCCACCTGTGTACCCATGATGTGGACACAGGGGACAGCCCACCTGTGAAGTCCAAGATCTACCGGCTGTCAGATAAGGTGAAGGCCAGCATTATTAGTGAAGTCACTAAGATGCTGGAGCTAGGAGTGATTGAACCTTCAAGCAGTCCCTGGTCCAGTCCGGTTCTGGTTCTGGTACCAAAAGCTTCCCCGCCGGGCACCACTCCAGAACTCAGGTTCTGTGTGGATTACAGGGGACTGAATTCAGTGACAAAGACTGATGCTCATCCAATCCCTAGGGCGGATGAGCTCATTGACCGGCTGGGAGCTGCTCAATATTTGAGTACTTTTGACCTCACATCAGGGTACTGGCAGATCTCCCTTACAGATGGAGCCAAGGAAAGGTCAGCCTTCTCCACGCCTGAGGGCCACTACCAGTTCTGTGTGATGCCCTTTGGGATCAAGAACGCCCCTGCCACGTTTCAGCGACTGGTGAATCAGGTCCTCTCCGGGATGGAGGCCTTCTCTGCTGCTTATCTAGATGACATTGCAGTCTTCAGCAGCAGCTGGGAGGACCACTTGTGTCACCTTCAGGCTGTTCTCCAAGCCCTGAAACAGACTGGCTTGACAATCAAGGCCAGCAAATGCCAGATTGGGCAGGGGTCGGTAGTGTACCTAGGCCACTTGGTGGGTAGGGGAACGGTGCAGCCCCTCCAGGCTAAGATTGCGACTATTTTATTTATTTATTTATTTAGACATTTCTAAAGCGTGACAAATACCCTCAGGCGTCTTGGCGCTAATAAAACAGTCACTTGTAGAAAGAAAAAATTGGGGGGGGAAACGGGCATCACTGATCAAACAACCATGTCTTCAGGAGTTTGCGGAAGTGAAGGAGGGAAGGGCTCTGCCTAATGTTTTGGGGAAGAGTGTTCCAAAGCTTCGGGCTGCTACCAAAAAGCGTTGATCGCCCCATGACACCGTCTTGGTGCGAGGAATAGCCAGTTGGTTGAGAGTAGCTGAACGTAACAGTCTGCTTGGTTTGTACATTTGCAACTGCTCTTTCAGGAAGTGTGGTCCTTGGTTTTTGAGTGCTTTATATACAATGCATAAGGACTTGAAATGTATTCTGTTACGAATAGTGAGCCAGTGGTATTCCTTTATGCTTTTTGATATTGGCTCATATTTTGTTTTACCAGAAAGCAGACGTGCTGCTGCGTTCTGAATAGATTGTAGTTTACTCATAACTCTGGATTGTGCATTGAGGAAGAGACCGTTGCAATAATCCAGAGTTGATAGCACTAAGGAGCTGACCAAAGTTTTGATTGCTGACTCCGGGAGAAAGGGGCGAATTTTTCTAATCATCTTCAGCTTTAGATGAGCAGTAGATGCTGTTTTATTTGCGTGCTCCATGAAGTTTAGACCTTTGTCGAAGATGATTCCCAAATTCCTGACTTTGGCTGTCGGGCTTGGAGGGATGCCAAAAGCTTCTGGCCACCAGCTTGATGGCCAGGCTGGGAGAAGAGGTCCAAAGATGACCACCTCAGTTTTTTCTGAGTTCAATTTCAGACAATTGGTGGCCATCCATTCGCCTATGTCTAACAATCCCTTTTTGAATTTTTCTGCCACTTTGTCTCCGTCGTCTTTGATAGCTAATACCAACTGGGTATCATCGGCGTAGGAGGTTAGGCTCATCCCGTTTGCTTTGATGGTATTAGCAAGGTCCGACACATAGATATTAAATAGTGTCGGACTGAGGGATGAGCCTTGAGGAACTCCACATGGTGATGAGAGTGGTGCCGATTGAAAGGATCCTAGGATGACGACCTGCGTTCTTCTGGCCAGAAAAGAGGCGAGTAGGTCTCTGGCTAAGTGACAGATACCGAACCCCTCGACACGGTCGACCAAGATGGTATGGTCGACCGTGTCAAAGGCCGCTGATAAATCCAACATTACCAGGATAGCTGACCCCCCCTGATCCCTGATTGCCCTGATATCATCAGCGGCCTTAATTGAGGCTGTCTCTGTCCCGTGGTATTTTCGAAACCCGAATTGCGTATCATCCAGGAGGTGGTATTTTTCGATGTATTCAGATATCTGGATGTTCATCACTTTTTCAATTACTTTGGCTACGAACGGGAGACTCGCAATGGGCCGGTAGTTTTTTAGCTCGTTTTTGTCAAGGGACGTTTTTTTTAGCAGGGGTTTTAATAGTATTTTTTTTAGGGGGTCCGGATATATACCTGAGAGCAGAATGGAGTTACAGATTTGAGTAAGTGATGGAATAATGGACTCCATTACCGGCGGAAGGACTGAAAAAGGACAAGCGTCCAGGGCCGATCCTGATTTAATTGTTGACACTATTGTTCTTATTTGGTCCATTGTAACTGGTTGAAAACTAGTGAACGTGGTAGCTGGAAATAGTGTGGAGGAGTTATCTATCCTTGGGGGTGTTTTGGCCGCGAAGGCCTGATAGATATCATCAACTTTAGTAAAGAAAAAGGAGGCTAGAGAGTCACATAAAGCCTGCGACGGGGGGGAGTAATATCCGGGGTATTACCTGACAATGATTTAGTGATTTGATACAATCGTCTGCTTCAGTTTTTAGCTTTCTGGATTTGGTCAGAGTAGAACGCTTTTTTCGCCTTTGTAATCATGGCTTTATAGAGTGCCAGTGATTCCTTGTAGCTTGCTTTACTGGCTAAGTCATAGGTTTTCCTCCATTGCCTTTCCTTGTTCCGGTTAATTTGTTTTTGTGATCTTAATTCCTCGTTGTACCATGGGGCAGTGGGTTTGGCTCTGTTTTTAGATAATACTTTGGTAGGGGCTAGTTGATTCGTAGCCTGGCCCAGCCAGGTTTGAAATTGAAGTAATGCAGAATTGGGTTCGGTGGACAGCATTGGCCGAGTGCAGTCCAAGTTTGATCTGAGGTCGACCTGATTTATATTTTTCCAATCTTTAAAAAGTTTTTGAGATGTTAAGATAGATTTCTTATTGGACGGGGTGTTGACGGTAAGTTTCGCAAATATTGCGTAATGGTCTGTCCACGGCATGGGTAGGATATTGGTTATTTGTAGACCTTCTACATTGGAAAATATGGCATCCAAGGTATGGCCAGCTGAGTGGGTAGGGGAAGTAACCCGTTGTTTTAACCCTAATATTTCCATATCGGAAATTAGGGTGGCAGTATCTGTTAGGTGACCTTGGTCCAAATGAAAGTTCAGGTCGCCTAGGACCGTGAACACACTTTCAGTGGCAACTGATTCCATCGTTGTATTAATATTAGTTAGGAATGCTGTTTTCGTTCCAGGGGGGCGATATATCAGTATTCCTTTACAGTTAAAAAGGGAGGATAACTTGATAGCAAACTGCATGGCTTCACAAGATGTAGATGGGATAGGATTCGTTCTGACAGGGTATAGATCTCTGGCTATTATGGCCAGTCCACCCCCTCTTTGTTTGAATCTATCCTGGCGGTATGCTTTATATCCTTCAGGTACTGCAATAGCTAAATCTGGCTCTGATGATTCGTCAGTCCATGTTTCTGTAACAAACAGTATATCCAGTTTGAAATCAGTTATAAGGTCTGAGATCTCCTGCCTATGCTTACAAAGTGAGCGGGCGTTAATCAAGGCGATTGTTGTAACATCAACCTTTTCGTTCCTTGCTTGTTTAGTATTGGCGGGGGGTAATCGTATAGGTATTGTGCAGGTACAATGGGAACAGTATGTGGCGAGGTCACTGGGAATTTCGGAGGGGTCTATTTTAGCACAGCAAGTGTTAGGTGGTGGCCGGAGTGTCAATAGGCAATGTTGGGTATAGGTCCGATCGATGTTTGGCGCCAGTCGGGCAGGGGTTGTGGCCCTGGGCCCGGTCCCGGCGCGGACGGGCGCAGACGGGCTTGCCCGCCGGCGCGCCCGCTGCGCCCACGAGAAGGTCCTGTGTTTTTGTACATGAGGAGGGACGGGGAGGGCGGGTGGATTGAAAGCACTAGACCGAACCCTTACCTCCCTCAAGATGGCGGGTGAGGTGGGTCAGGTCACGTGACAGCGCCTGGAGACGGCAGCGCTGTAGCCAGGAGGAGCCTGAATTCGCGCCTCTAGCGAAGCAATCTCGCTCTGAGGTAAGGGCAAATCTGATTTGCAATTAAAATATCTACACAGTTAAAAATGTTGCTGCGTGATCAAATAATTAGCAATACTTTGCAAGTGATAAAAGAATAGAGAGAGAGAGACTATCATGGCCTGGGAGCCCCCAAAGACACAAACCGAGATCCGAGCTTTCCTGGGCCTAACAGGATACTACCGTCGCTTTGTCAAGGGTTATGGCACAATTGTGGCACCCTTGACCGAGCTCACCTCCAAGAAACAACCTCGACGGGTAGTCTGGACGGAGGTTTGTCAACAAGCCTTTGACACCCTAAAGCAAGCAATGTGTGCGGCTCCTGTCCTAAGGGCCCCTGACTTTTCCAAAGAGTTTATTGTCCAAACGGATGCATCAGAGCATGGCATTGGGGCAGTGTTATCGCAACTCAATGAGGAGGGTCTGGACCAACCTGTTGTCTTCCTATCAAGGAGACTGCTTCCCCGGGAACAGAAGTGGAGTGCGATTGAGCGGGAAGCCTTTGCGGTGGTATGGGCTCTGAAGAAGCTGCGGCCATACCTGTTTGGTTCGCGCTTCCTTGTACAGACTGACCACCGGCCCCTTCGTTGGCTGATACAAATGAAGGGCGAGAATCCCAAGTTGCTGAGATGGTCCATCTCCCTACAGGGAATGGACTTCAGGGTGAAACACAGACCAGGAGTGGACCATGCCAACGCTGACAGTCTCTCCAGGTACTTCCGCCTTAGTGATGAGAACTCCCAAGGGGTTGGGTAACTCTCCCCACATTCAGCTGGGGGGGGATGCGTGTTAGACCTGTCAGCCCTTTGGGTGGTCCCTCCTATTTATTTATTGATTGTATTCTCTTTTCTTTTCTTTTTTTTTGCCTTCTGGAATTTTCCTGTGTGCCCACTACAATTTTTTAGTGTTGACCTTAGAACTCTGGGTGCCTCATTATTCCTATATAATGAAGAGGCACAGGTGCCCTTGTAAAATGGAGGAAGAATATGTGCTTAACACAAAATGGTGGCCTGTCAACGGTCAAAGTTTTACCTCAGAGCTTGGTCCATAGGTTAGTATTGGGGAGATCTAGAACCTTCCGGCACATGCTAGTGACCTGGGCATAGGGTATATTAGGGCAGGACATGGGCGGCCATTTTGAGCAACAGGGAGCTGGAAGGAGTGCAGGCTGTGGTGTCAGGGGAGATAGGGCACTGGGAGGGCTGACTACTTCTGAAGGTTGCTTCCCTGCAGCTGACATTGTCCCCCTTCAAATAGACCTGACCCTGCCCAGGCGTAAACTAGATGGACCTTGTCCTGGTATCCTCTTATAAAGGGAGGAACTGTCACTCTCCTTAGCTGGTCTCAGAGTAACTGTGGGGCCCGCGCTGCTACACCAGTACTACATCACTGTCCTGTGGGAGTGAGAACCGACCTGACGGCACTGGGTAACTCCGAGTATCAGGAAGGATCTGCTAGTATCACCCCCTTTCCCCCTTTTCCTTAGCGACACCGCTCCTGAGGGGCTGCAGTGGGGGTATAGACGTCCAACTTACTTGTGAAGAGAAATACTGAAGAGAGACATTTCTGCTGATTCCTCCTTCGGGTCAGTGCTGCGGGCTCCTGCAACATCCGGTTGGGGCCCTGTGCTCGGGTGTGTCCTCCAGTGGGTATCGCGACACCCCCTCCCGAGGTGGGGATCCGGAGGCTGACCCGACGCCAGTGTAACTGTCCCTCTCTCTGGAGATCTTCCCTGAGGGGGTGGCGCAGAGTTAAGGCGTTCTTCGCACGGCACAGGCCCAGTGGAGGGCTCGTCGGCTTTCCTGAAGGGGCGGCGCCGCCTCACCAACACCTCTCTCCCGCGCAGGCCCAGTAAGCGCGGCTGTTCTGTGGAGAGGAGTGGCTACCTTCGGAGGTGGCAGCGCTACAGCAAGTCCAGCTGAGTATCGAGCGGAAGTGTCCTCTCCCTAGCGCAGGCCCAATGGGAGAACCGGCCTTGCGTGACAGGGAGCAGACGCTTGAGGAAGAAGCTGCCAGTCTTGGGGGTAGTTCCTTTAGCTGCTCGTGACGACTGAAGCGGAACTATAAAAAAAACCTACACGCCCACAAGTAAGCCGGGATTTGGGGGCTGGTGGGAGACACGAAAGTGGGGAAATCTCCACGGGGCCTAGTGAAGGGCCTGCTTTCTTGCACCCTGGGAACGGATGCCATGTAAGCCAAGGGAGCCTGAACTGACAGAACTGCCCTATTGGAACTAAGGGTCCGCCATCAAAAGTACTGCTGCTGGCTCAACCATATAGCTAAATAGAAGCCAGAGTGTTACAGGTTGCAAGACTAAATGTATGTAACTGACTGAATTTAAGGCACATCTTGGTTTCCCAGGAATATATAATTGAGGCATTTGCTTCGTCAACACGCATGTCAAATTTGCCAAGAGGAGAAATGTAAAATGGATTACTTACTGCATAATTTTATGTACACAGTAGAAGCAGCTGCTTAGAGTTTTTCACCATTGATATTACATTGAAAGGAGATATTAATTGGGGAACTCTTTTTCAGCTAGCCTGCTCTCTGATAAGTTGGTTGACTCAGATTCGCCAAGGTCTTGAGATCTTATGATATGGTTCATGATCATAAAAAAACAGGTAGTCCACATGAAGTGTCTGAAATGTAAATTTGGTAATGGTTTTGCAACTGAGAGAAACACAAGAAACTAACAAAAAGAAAATATAAAGATTTTCTACTTTTCTAAAGAAGGTGTAGTGTAATTTTTCTTTTGGGTGGAAGTACGCTGGGCTACTGAGTTGGGTGTGACGCCAGTGTAATCATTCGCCTTAGAGATAGGCCTTACCGCTCGAGCCAGGCTACCCCAGGTGGACTGGTAACCCCAGGTCCAACAGTCTATTCTTGTGTGCGACTTGTGTGGGTTAGAGTAGAATGTGTAATCCCTTGTTGTTGGGCGTAGCAGCCTCCATGTGTCTTTGAGGTTGTATTTCGTGCACATATTACGGAGCGCTGCATAGGAGTTGTTGGGATGGTATTGGCAAAGTGATTGTCCGTCTAGCAGCAGGTCTAATGGCATGTTGATGTCCCCTGCTACTATGAGTAGGTCTTTTTGTGGAACTTTGGCTAGGGTTGCTGTTACTACGTTCCAGTATTGCAGGTCATCTGAGTTGGGTCCGTACAAATTTGCTACGTGTAGTCGGTCACTCGCCCTTGTAATAGTCGTTAGTAGTAGTCTGCCCTTGTTGTCGTGTGTGTGTGAGTCTATGGAGAGATTGGAGTTTTTGGAGATGAGCGTCATGACGCCTCCTCTCTTTTTGTTCGCCGGCGAGCACGCGGATTGTGCTATCCACTTAGCCCTAACTAGTTTATAGCTCTCCTCGTCGAGCTTTGTTTCTTGTAGCAAGATTATGTCGCTCTTTGTTTTAGCTAAGTACTTTGTTATTTTTCTGCGCTTAATGGGGTGGTTCAGGCCTTTAACGTTTAGCAACGTTATTTTGAGGTCTGTCAATAGCGTGGTTGTGTTGTTGCTAGCCATTGTCTAAAATGTAAGTTGGCTGTTTTCTGTGCCCGCCCTCCAAGGAGTTATTGCCCTGCGCTGTCTTCTGGAAGTATGTGAGATAGAATAAGTAAAGAAAAGACAGTACATAGATAAGATTAGAAAGGGATCCCACCATTCCTCCCTCAGCCCCAGTTATTAACCCTCCTCCCCCTCCTTTTCCCCCCCAGCCCCCTCCCCCCCTTTTAGACTTTGGAAGGTGCAACGCAGGATCGCCATTGCGCCTTCCGGAGCTTAAACTGCTTTGGTCCATTGTTCGGTTATTGCTTTTACCCATGAGCTTTCGGAGTAAGGCCTTAATGATTTTTGGGTGTCTGCTCGTCTCTCTGGGATAAAGCGTGTCGGGCAAGGATGATCCAGAGTGCATAAGAGTTTGTATCATAAAAATGTAAAGGATACTCTGTGTGTCTTGGCTTTTGTTCCGTTGTCTTCCTTGTCCGTAGTTTTGTCAATACCCCCCTCTTTTTTGTTGATGTTCTGGTGTCTCGGGTAATCTGTTGGGTTGTCGGAGTAGGGTAGAGGTAGATGTTAAGTCTTGTTGGTGTCAGCGATTGTCCCCACCTTATTGAGGTAGATACGATTGTTTTGGAGGAAGCGTCTGCATTTGAGGTAGGTCAGGTTGTTTGACTTGAGGTAGCTAAGGTTGAGTAAGTTCTTTCCTAGTCGGTGCTCGGATCTGGTGAGGGACCTCTTTTGGAAGTACCGGGCGGTCCAGTGTCCATCTGTTGCGTTGGTGGTCCTTCTAGGTACAGGTGCAGTTCATGCGGGTCCGAGAAGAAGTAGGTTTTGCCCCTGTCAGTGATTTTGAATTTGGTGGGAGCAACAAAAGTGAATAGGATATCTCTATTTTTGAGCAGTTGGCGTTGGGCGAGGAAGCCTTTCCTGATGTCCACTGTTGTTTTTGAGTAGTCCTGGGTTAGTATGACTTTGTGACCTTTCCAGTTGATTTGGTGGTTCTTCCTGGCATAGTTGAAGATGTCCTCCATATGTTGGGATCTCAAGGGCTTGCAGATGAAGGGTCTATTGAATTGCGATGCGTGCTGTCTTGAGGCTGGAACTCTGAACGCTTTGACGAGTTCGAATTGGCGGTTAAACTTTAGGTTTGTGATCTTCGGGATGAGCTCCTCCAGGAAATTGACGCATGAACCCGCTTCCTCCTCTGCCCCTACAGGAATTCCTAGTATACAAATGTTACCCCTTCGGCTCTTGTCTTCCAGCTCCGATGTTATCTTTTGAAGGGAGTCGGTCTTCATGCTGAGGGTTTTCACTTATTTTTTAGTGCGTAGGGTTATATCATCAGTATCACTGATGCGTTGCTCAGCAGTTGCGAGTCTGTTATTTACTGTGTTTAGATCAGCTCTTACCGCTGCTAGTTCCAGCTGTATTGATTCAGTGGTGAGTTTTGTTGACTTGGCTAAGTCGTGTACTTCCGCCAGCTTCTTCAGGATATTGTCTAGGGTACTGTTTATGTCAGGCCGTTGCTTGATTGGGGAGTCAGAAGTCTGTGGTTCCCCTTTGCTTTTCTTCTGTAGCTGAGCTTGGAGCCTGGATTCTCTGTCTGCCATACTTCGTTTGTGTCAGTCTTGTGAGTCAGGGGTATTGTGGATTCGTTGGTTTATTCTTACGCTATCTTGTAGGCTATCTCCCTTCGACTGTGCTGGCTCATCTCGTTCTTGTGTTGGCCTCCCCCCTTTTCTTCCGCAGCAACAGCCACGGGTGCGCAGGTTTTGTTTCTTCGCTCCCACTTCACCGATTCGTTTACGATCTCTTCTTTCTTTGCTAGGTTATCAGACCCCCTGTGCTCATCTACAGTTTCGAGGCGCTGTGCGATCATCAAGGAGGTGCCAGGATTTAGGTCACCCGGGTTCACAGTCTCTGTTTTGGTCCTCACCTCCCTCTCCTTGTTTATCCCTCCGCTCTCCCCACTACTTATCCTCGATTTCTTCTTTGTCGGGGTGTCCCTGTACTGCGCTGTTCTGCCCACTACACGTTTACCCAGGGCTTTCTAATGGGCTTGTGGGATGTGTTGGGCCGGTCCCATTGATTGCTGGTCACTTTTGCTCGGGGTGTTGGTGGGGGGGCTCTCTGTCTCGATGGTCTGTGTCTTTGTTATTGTTGCTGACCTACTCAAAGCCCTGTCTATCTGAGTTGTGCATTGGCGCATGAGCGGTAGCCTGGTCGACACTCTCCAGTGGTTGCTCGTGTTGTTTGCTGAGCCCCCAGTGCGTGCTCTTCCCTTAGGTGTTTCTCCGCGGTGGATGAGCAGCTGGCTGTTCGTCCGTTTCCCATGGGGCAGGCCCACGAACGCCTTGAGCGGGTGGAGGCAACCTGGTGCGGGGACACTGTTGTGGTGTGGCTGCATGCGCACTAACAGGAAGGCACAATTGCAGCACCTTTGAAAGGCGGTGATAGAGCCGCCGTCTCACCCACTCGTCCCTTTCACCTCGCCCTTCCGATAGACAGCACACGTATTCAACTTTAGACATTTCTCTTTTGCTGGACTGCCTTATCTCTTTCTCCCCCTCAGGTCCCCTTCTCGCCAATCTCAGCCTCCGACTCTTCTCCCCCCACCTCTCTCTACCCCTTTTGATGTTTTATTTCTCCATTCAGTCTGTAAATATGTAATATTTAATTGTCCAAGCCGAATCGCTGGTAAAATGTAATCATGAGTACATTTACTATTTGTATATATATTTATGTATAACTCTAACCACTAGTATATGTAGTAGACCTTCGTACTTACTACCATTCCTATGAGTTTAGAGTTTATCCGTTTGTATCTCTTCCTTAAGTGACTTTACAACTTGTACATTTGCAATTTTTTTTTCTGTGTGTATCTCTTCGTTGTGTGACTTTACAACTTGTACATTTGCAAATTTTTAGGTCTCGCGACCTATCGATGCGCGCAAAGCGCATCGAGCGGAGCGAGAATTCAAGTAGGCAAACTGCTCGTGAAACCACCAGCTTTTTGCTGGCGTTTTCATGCAGTTCACGTGAACCACGTGAATGCGCATCAGGCACTCCTCCCACACCTCACGGACATCTGCTCGCAAAAGGCTCTCCTCCCTCCCCACATCAAAGGCATCAATCACCCTCCCACAGGCTTTCCCAGCGCTGCCACGCCCCCTGCTTCACGGCCAGGCCATCTGTTCCCTGCCAGACCTCTCACACCTCCGTCACAGCATGCCTGTTTATGTTTTTGCCCTCGCCACCCCTCACCCCTCTTTCTCTAACTTTCCTGCCCTCCATCGCCGCCGGCCGGCCGTCAAGCATTTGCTGCCTGCAGTCAGAGCTTGTTGAATTTACTAAAAAAAGACATCTCTCTAAACATCTCTCATAAACTGCTACAGCCAAATCAGGGAGAAACGCTGTCACTCCTACCTGGGAGCCCTTGCCAAAACGCCTTCACTGCCGCCATCGACGCTGCTCCACCGCTGCCAGTCTCCTCCCCCCGCCGCAGCCTCTCACCATCAGTGCTGCCGCAGAGTGGGGGAGTGGGAAGACTACAACTCCCAGCGGCCTCCGCGACCGGAAGTCGCGTTGAGGCGGAGCGCGCCAGGAGGCGAATAAAAACGGACCTCAGCTCCCGCGTCGCGGGAGCGCGCGGGGCCGCGCCGGGCTAAGCCCGGGCAAAGGGCGGGCCCTCTGTGGCCCTCAGGGGACTGAATGAGACGGGGCGGGCCACCACCCTAAGTACTTCCCCACTCCAGTACCTTCGTAGAGGAAAGGGGCAGTAACCACTGTTCAAAGATGACCAAAACAACTAAAACACCGATGGCGACAAGATCTACCAGCAGACTAAAAACAGTGAGTACACCTTTGCCCACTATAACCGCCATAGATATAATGCTGCAAAAAACTATCAACGTTGTGGCGGATGCTATTCAGAACACCGAGAGGAGACTCTCCTTGACACCTAATCTATGCTTCCCTGATCTGTCTGCTCATACTACCTATGACGATCAAAATCAGGATGACTCTATCTCATCCCAGGAGTCTCTACTAATGCAATCATTCTCGGAATTACCTAGATCACATATTAAGGAAAAACCCTCTAACTCTTTTTCCTTGGAGTCATTAGCAAATAATCAGGATAACAGTCTTATGATCTTATCTAACATCGCAAAAAATGATCAGCAGACAACGGATATTCCCTCGACACTGGAAGTTCGCACCGAGGAAAATGCCTTACCTGTCATTGTTTTAACAGAATCACAATCACTAAAACATCACAAAGCTCCAAAGATCAAACGGAAAAAGTCTAGAACTAAATTCCCGATGAGGAAAATCCACCTACCTCCGGGTAAACCCAAACGGTCTCTCAAAGACATGTGGCAGAAGAAAAGCTTAGTGGAACCCACTGGACCAAAACGTGGGGGACCCCTTCCAAACTCCCCAGATCTATACAACACAGATGGAAAATCTAAGTCCAATTCAGGAATTTCTGTAGTCAATGAGGAAACAGGTCACATTGATAAGAAGAGTACCATGAGTTTCCCCTTCATGAGAGAGATTGAAACTTTAATTAAAACACTTCTTCAACCTATTAGTCATCAGATAGATAACATAGAAAAGGCTTTGAGTAAATTTGAGAGGACACAAAATGATATATCTTCCAGTATTCTTAGATTGCTCGAAACAACTAACATTTCTTCTCTTTTTGTTCCCTCATCAACTACACTTAATGTAAAAAATTCCAAAAAAAATGGCAACTCAGTAAAGAACACAGAAAAACAAAATAAATCACAATCACAGAGCCTACCCACAATAGACCTAACATTAAAGTCTCAAACAGTCCCCAACCTCACTGTGAATATAACGACTCCTACATTCAATAAACCAAATAACCAAATAGACGAGGATGATGATGACAGTGAATGGGCTACAGAGGGACATCCACCAAAAACAAATACAGGTGCACTAAAGAACAAGAATCGCACGGCCTCTCCTAAAAATAACACTCAATCAAAAGAAATAGGAGCTCATCCTACTAAACCTATCATAACAAGTTCACTATCACATATCAATCTACCTCCACAGGCTAACCCCTACACAATAGTCATGATTGGGGTGCCCAAAGTCGATGTCAACAGGGAGGAAACGCGGGAGGAATTGAGGAACAAAGTAATGCAATGGCTCTCTACACATAGGCCTCTCCCTCAAAATATAATAGGCACTATACACCAAGTTAAAAGAGTAGAGTGGGTGGGCACTCGTTTTAAATCCACAGAGGGTGACTGTATTGTGGTCACCTTTAAACATCTAGGACCGGCAAAATTCATCGCAGACTGGAGGAGCCCGGGGACAAACAGCTTGATTAGGACTATGGGGTTAAGTTATTTCTATCCAGCCCGATCAGATATATGTAGGAATAAAACCAAATATAACTACACCCAAGAAGGACGCCATATGACACAGCCAAATTTCCAACCCTGGCTGGTCCCTGCCCTACCCCGATTTGATAGCCCAATGGGTTTAGACCTCCACCCATACACTCACCCATGGGGAATTAAAGCATACAATCACCAATCAATTGAAACAGCTGAACGGCAAAGGCACGGTTTTTACCGTGCCTATAACCCTGCTACTGTACAATTTAATGAATATGAGTTTCCTACTGCTAACAGATACGATGTTCTCTACAACCACGACCAATTGGACGAGGTTGACTGACTGTCATCTGTCCAATTCCAAGATACACTTCCCGATAAAGCAAGGAATCCCTCAGAAAGCAAGACTAACGCAGTAAAAACATCCACCTCCCATGTAGTTTGCTTAGCAAATTCCACCCCCACGACGATATCGAGCTACATAGTCAGCCCCCGAGCAAACCAAGCTCATGCTCCGTCAGTGAACGAAGTAGGTAGTCCATCTAAAACCATAGCTTTACAACCTTACTCATCACTTGAGAACTCAAGGTCTAAGCATGTGACAGGGACCATCCCAGAACCACGCTCCCACTCCAGCATAAATCCAGAACTTAAATCAGAGCATATTACTTCTAACCCTATCAAAATACTGTCCTGGAACATTGCCGGATTGGCCTCTAAAATCAATGACCCATTATGGGTGGCCTTTGTTAAGAAGTACACCATCCTGTGTTTCCAGGAAACCTGGTTGATAAATGGCAACACCTTCATCGAGGGATTCCAAAGTTTTTTCGTCCACGCATCCCCTTCACCTAGTGGCAGGGCAAAGGGGGGCCTGGCAATATTTATCAGTCTGTCCCTTAAAATGCAGATTAATCATGTGCAGATGGATAGCAGGAGTATTCAGATCCTGACACTCAGAAGGGGGAAAAAAGTCATAACTTTGATTAATTTCTATAATTCTGTCGCAAATCCAAGTGACTGTAACATCGACAACCTTGTAAATTGTCTAGCTGAAAATTGGACAAAATTACCACAGGACAAAATACTCCTCGGCGACTTCAATACGCATATTTGCGGTAACCCTCTGTTGACAACTCTGGGATCGTTGGGCTGTGGTCTTAAAACAGGCCCCCACTTCACACACTGCCAACGTGGATCAAAATTGAACACTTTAATGGATTCCACGAATATGACCATGGCACTATCTTTGAAAGAGGACTCCTTTACCTTTGAAAATCCCACCTATAAAGGATCTGAGTCAGGGTCCATCATAGACCACATCCTTCTTTCTGCCGGTGTGGCCCAACAGGTTCTAAAGTTCGATATCCTTGTGAGCACTTATAGTGATCACAACCCCTTACATCTCGAGCTACAATGCGACTCTTTCGTACTCCAAAACAATATCAAGGATCCAGGGGTACTTAAGTCGGTTAATAACAACCGTCGCTTGAAATGGAATCTGATAAATAGTGACAAACTGTATGAGACTGTTGTCAAAGACTGTGAACCTGAACTTAAGCTCTGTGCCACAGACTCTGCTTCACCTGAATGCGTTCTATCCGCCTTTGCAGTGGTGTCCAGAAGGATAGAAATTTTTCTGACTGTAACTGCCAAGGGAACACCTGCTCAACACCCACGATGGTTCGATCATGCCTGTTCTTCTGCTAACCGCAAATTAAAGGCTGCTCTTAAAAACAAACCGAGAGATCTAGCACTGGTAAAGGCCCTTCGAGCAGATTACAAAAAAGCACTTGCCTCATGTAAAAAATCTATAAAAACTAAAACATGGGAATCTCTGCTCGATCCCTCAATTCTGGGCAACAGCTCAAAGTTCTGGAAAATAATTAATAAACCTCTTTTTCACGACCCGACCGCTGAGAGTCTCGGCACAGTCATACCAGAGAATGACTGGATCACCCATTTTGGTTCTATCTTTAAGAGCGAAGCTCCACAGACAACAAAATCACCTCATCCCCCCGAAAGCAGCCCTCTACATTTTTCTATTAAAGAAATTGAACTAGGGATTCTTGGTCTCTCTAGCAACAAAGCCCCGGGCCCCGACGGTCTTCCACCAGACCTATTTAAATCCAACATCACCTTATGGGCCCCAATCCTTACATCTGTCATTAACGCCGGGGTTGAAGTGGGAGCCCCTAAATCCTGGGGAGCATCCACTATTGTCCCGGTATACAAAAAGGGCGACAGAACAAAAGCAGTTTGCTATAGACCTATCTCCCTGATAAACTCTGTTGCGAAGGTAGTGGGAGGGGTACTCTTAAACCGGCTGAATGCTTGGGCCAAGAAAAATAATATAATGACCCCAGCACAGTATGGATTCAGACCAGGACATGCAACAACTACTCAGTGTCTGAATCTATACCTAATAAGTGGTAAATACACCCAAGCAAGAGATGGAACATTGTATATGGCCTTTATGGACCTTTCTTCGGCCTTTGACTGCGTAGATAGGAGTAAACTATGGGAAATCTTGCAAAACATGGGCGTCGAAAATAATCTAATCAATTTCCTGGCTGACCTACATAGCGACACACGTGCTAATGTACGGTACACAAAAGACTTGAAAGTAACGAGAGATTTTAATATTAACCGGGGCGTCAGACAGGGCTGCATTTTAGCACCTCTCCTTTTTAACTTGTACATTAATGGACTCGAGGATTATCTGGTAAAAACTGACACAGACTACCCTCGTATTGGGAAAACAGGGGTGCCGGTCCTGCTACACGCGGACGACGCCGTTTTGATGTCCAGAACCGCATTAGGACTTCAAAAGTTGTTGGATTCTTTTTTCCAATTCATGTCCTCACGTGATCTGAATATTAATAATTCCAAATCTTTTATTATGACGGTTCGAAAAACCCCCAAAAAACGATACCCCTTTTCGGTTAACGGGGAAAGTATACCGCTAACAAAAACATTTTCATATTTAGGGGTACTATTTGACCACAAACTTTCATGGGGCCCTGCTATAAACAAAAAGAAAGGCGAGTTATTACGAACCAATTTTGGAATATTGGACTTTGCACGCAAATTAGGTAACACCCCAGTGTCCGCCATAATGAAACTATATCAGGCAAAAAGTGTCGCAGTGGCATGTTATGGGAGTGAGCTGTGGGGTTTCTCTTCAGTAGAAGCTCTGGTAACACTAGAAAATAATTTTTTGAAACAGGTTCTGAGCTTACCTAAAAGCACCGCTAACTTCTCTGTACATGAGGAACTGGGCTCACCGTACCTAGGAGACAAAATTGCTGCAAACCCCCTGCTCTGTTGGTTAAACTGTTGGCGCAATGCATCTATACCGCTGACACATAGTATCCTTGCTGAAGCCCTCACCTGGGAAGGACATCTTAAGATACCCTGGATGAATTATATTAGAAACTGTTGCAAAGACCTGGGCAGATTGGATCTATACCTAACACCACAGCATACCACAAAGAATGATGTTGATTTTGTAAAAAATACTTTCCTGTTAAAACGACAACTTGTCAGGGAAGACATCGAGATGAAGAAGTCCAGTGTTAGGAACCATATACTAACAAAGACATGTGTGTTCTGTGAACCATACCTATCATGGAACATTTCTAGAAACGACCGCTTTCTGTTGAGCAGATTCCGATTTGGTTTTTACCACTTGCTTTTAGCTGTGCCGAGTGGAGCGCATAGAGGTCAAGTGTTGCCAGCTTGCGGCTGCGACAATCTGTCTCCGCAAGACTTGGCTCACTTTTTATTTCTGTGCCCTTATTATTCGATTCCAAGACAAATGTTTTTAAAACCCTTGCTTACAAAGTTGAATTTTGTACAGATCAAGCCTGCACTTTTATATCTGCAGATGTTGCATGACGACAGCACCTTTTTTATCTGTAAGTTTTTAAAAACAGCCCGGAAGGTCAGATTAAGTATGGAAGGATGATTCCAAGACGACCTGCACTAAACACGAAATCATGTCTTGAACAGGCACATTTATTTTTACTGGTCTACTGCATTTTTTACTCTCTCGTGAATTGCTTACTTTTAAAAATGTTTATAAAAATTTTTGAATGAATTGTATAACAATGTACTTATGTGCTTTTATGACTGCTTCTATGACAGTCGAATAAAGGATTTTTGATTTGATTTGACATCTCTCTGATTTTTGCACTTTTCTCTTGCTTGCAGGCTACACTTGTTTTCATGTCCTTTCAATTACTAAGACTAATGGCAGGTCTCGCATCCAATTTATTCAACTCGGAATCTGCTAAGTTCTGCGTTTTTCTTTTTCAAGGATCTGGTTCTCTTGGTGGAAAGTATTTAACAGTGCAGCTCCTTAGTGCAAATGTCTGCATTCGCCTTAATCAGGCACGAGGTATCCTTAACTATTGTAAGGGCGTTGTTGTCGATTTTGCCTGGGTTTATTTCAAAATTAGAATTGGACTTGGTTCTTAGATCACACACAAAAAAAGGCCATGCCTTAGCCAACAGAAAAATGCAAACGCCCGCTGTCAGCGTATGAATTTCCTTTGTGAACTAATTCTTCTTGTTGGTTTTGGTATAGATTAAAGATGTGTCCTGTTAATTAAACTGTTACATGTAAATCAAGAACGGCATTCAAAAGACACTTAAACACGCTCTCTCGCAGTGCTCCTTTCGACATCCCGGACACAGAACGGGTTACTCTCTCTCACTAAGGCGCAAGGCTGCCCACTGCATTTTAGACGCAGAGACGACCCCCTTCTCCGTTCCATCTTAGGCGCACGACATCCCGATGGGCTGCAAAAGAAATTTGCATCCAAGACGGAATCCCAGCTGTGGTGCAAATTGTGCACTAAGGGTTTCTACTTGTTGATTGTAACGAGTATTCAACCAGTTTTCAGTAATTGGAAAACATCTCTGTAGCGAACATCAAAGCTCAGTGTTGTGCCTGTGTATGTGTGCGCATCTGTGTGTGTGTGTGTGCATCAGTGTGTGTGTGTGTGTGCATGCCTGGGCTTGTGTGCGCATCTGTGTGTGTTTGCCTGTGTATGTGAAAGCATCTGAGTGTGTGTATGTGTGTGTTTGCCTGTGTATGTGAAAGCATCTGTGTCTGGGGACGTGTGCGTCCCAATGTGTGTGTGCCTGTATAGGTGTGCGCATCTACGGGTCAATCTAGCGCTATAAACAACTTTAAAAATAAAATAAATAAATCTGTGTGTGTGTGTGCGTGTGCGTACCTTGGCCTGTGTGTGCATGCCTGGGCGTGTATGCGCATCTGTGTCTGTGTGCGTGCCTGGGGGTGTGTGTGTGTATCTGTGTGTGCATGCTTGTGTATGTTTGCCTATGTATGTGAAAGCATCTGTGTGTGTTTTTTTTTTTTTTTTTTTTTTTAAGTAATTTTTATTAAGCATTAAAACAATGATACAAGAAACATGTCATGAAAAATTAGGAAAAAGTACATATGAGTGTAATAATAATTGAAAGACATCAATCTACAGAAATTTATATAGAGAGAAGAAAGGCATTTAAAGATAGAAAGGAGAAAGAAGAAAGGAAAGGAGTGAAAAGGAGAAAAGAAAAGGAGGAAGGCAGAAGACAGGGAAAGAGAAGAGGAGAGAAAGAGGAAGATAAGGAAGTAAAACTAAGGGATCATAAGGGACAAGGAGCACGCGGTAAGGGAGAAGGATTAGAAGAGAGATAGGAAGTAAAGGGAAGCCATAATAAGTCAGATTTAATTTTCAAAGGGATAGAGGTAGAAGAGGCAATAGAAATTCTATGTTCATCACAGATATAATTCCACCATGTGTGGACCGAGAGTTTAGAATTGTCTTTCCAGCACGATAAGATAACTTTAAATGCAAGTGCAATAAAAAGGTCTAACAACTTAGCAGAAGAAGGTGTACTAATATCAATATCATCAGCTAAAGAACCTAAAAATATGTGTATAAAAGACAACTGTGAAGAAAAAGATAACATTTTCATACATATATTCCAAACTTCAGTCCAAAAGGATAAAACTGGGGGACAATAATAAATTTGGTGTTGTAGAGTACCAGGGTCTTCAGAACATGACCAACATAAAGGAGAGGAGGTTGGAGAAAATTTATGGATAGTAACCGGTGTAATAACAACTCTATGATAAATAAAAAGTAGGGATTGGGTAATGCGTGCAGCAACAGAAACTTTGAAGAGTCGAGACCATATACGATCCCACAATGCAGTGTCAAAGGAGACACCCAGATCTGTTTCCCAAGCAGTCTCCACTGTAGACTTAAAACGAACAGAACAATTAGATAATAAGAGTGAATATACAAGAGCAGCTTTAGGTTGTTGGGTAGAAAAAAGAGGGTAAAGTGGAGTGACAGGAGTAAAAGAAGAAAAAGAATCAGAGGAAGAGGATAGCGAGGATAAATGAGATTGAATAGCAGAGATTATAATAGAATATTCAGCAAGAAAAGAGGAGGGTAAGTTAAACTTAATTTGTAGATCCACAAAAGAAAGGAGATTAGAATCAAGAAAGAATTGATGTACAAACATTATATTCTTTTCTTTCCAGTGTTTAAAGTAAAATGATTTACCTTTATATCTAAGAAATTTGTTGTACCAAACTACAGATGATAAAAAACATTGTAGAGGGGAAAGGGAAGAGGAAAAAACATTTTGCAAGGTAGATTGGCAATATTTCAAAATAGGATACTTGGATATAAAGGTACAATTTGACATGAAAGGAACATGTTGAAATGAGAAATCTTTCAGAAAAGAGCGTTCCAGGAGCACCCATTTAGGAACAGGAGTATCAAGGAAATCATAAGCCAAGGAGAAGGATTGTTTGATAAGAAAGGCAGAATGATAAGAGCCAAAATCAGGGAAACGAACACCACCTTCATTTTTAGGGCGAACCAACTTATATAATCCAATGCGGGGATGTTTATTGTTCCACAAAAATTTTGTGCATATTGAATTAATACGGGAAAAATAGGATTTAGGGATTTTGAAGGGGAGCATAGAGACTGTATATAAAACATGAGGGGTGATCATCATTTTGATAGTATCTAATCTACCCCACCAAGAAAGAAATAGGGGAGACCAAATCTGCAGAAGGGATTGAATTTTCTTAAATAACGAATCAAATGTTATTTTAAGGGTATCTTTTAGAGAGGAAGAAAACCAAAAACATCTGTGTGTGTTTGCCTGTGTATGTCAAAGCGTTTGTGTGTGTGTGCGTGCGTGCGTGCGTGCATGTTCCTTTACTTTCCACTTTTCGTGGCCACCAATTCCCCCCCCCCCCGCCACCCCCGAAGTTTCTCCGCTTTCTTCTTCTGCCGCCTGGGTGTTAATCTCCCCTCCGACCGTAAACACCGGCTCCCCATCAGTTTATCTGTGGCCTCATAGGAGCCACAGGAAGTGGGGTCAGCTTTCATGCTGACTGCAGGCATTTTTTAATGTTCATTGGCACACCTGTGCCTTATTGAAAAACAAGCACTGGCGTTGCCAATAGGTTTCGCATTTGGAAAGTTGGAGCTATTGGTTTTGTAAATGACATTTTATATTTATATATTGTTATTGACAATGCCAATAACGATATATAAATATAAAATGTCATTTACAAAACCAATAGCTCCAACTTTCCTACTGCGAGACCTATTGGCAACGCCAGTGCTTGTTCTTTTTAAGCACTCTTCTAGAGTACATGTATTACCCAGTGCATTCTTGTCTACTTCTCCTCCTCTGTCATGCTGGCTTCTGTTGCTCTTTCACCACCCATGTGCGCCTCCTCCACCAGCGCCAAATGTTTATCTTTTGCTTCCCACTACCCACTCTCACATGTTGCTTCCTTCACACCCTCAGTGTTGCTTCCCTCCACACACATCCTGTGTTGCTTTCACCACCGCCCACCCCCATGATGTTGCTTCTGCACACCCATGTTTCTTCCACTCCCCACCAGCTCTCTGTGTTGCTTCCAACACTTTTTACCTCGTGTTGTTTCCGAAAATAATAAATAAAAATAGGATTTTCCGCATTTTTTCTTTTCACTAACCACGCCTACAAAATGATGTGGCTTTTAAAAAATTGTTTAAACATGCTGCATAGCATCAGGGATACTGTGCAACATGACAAAAAAATGGTAGCCAGTAAGTCTCAAAGGTGATACATATCGGCTTTACCAATGCTTATTTTTATTCTCAAGTTTCTCGTGTATAGCCAAAGCCTCATCATTTCACTTTAATGAGGGTATATGTAAAGGAAAAGCCTCAAAGATCAAGCTACAGATAATGGTGTCAAATAAACACTCACCAATCATCGGTAGCAAATAACAAAGATACATATTTGCATATTCGGCTTCTAGGCTAGGTTAAGTGCCCTTGCACCAGAGCACAGTTTCCTTAATAAGAGTATTAAAAATGTTAATAAAGCTCCAGAATATGTTGGTAGATGAATTTGTTTTTGAAAGAGTAACTATACTTCAGTAGTAGCACACCTGTCATGTTTGCAGTGTTACGAGAAATAAAGACATACAAACGTAAACAGAAACAAGCCCATAATAAAACTAAAAACATGACTAATTCCAGATTGGGTTTAAGTATATCATGGAGTCTCGTGTGTGTGGTTTTTTTTTTTAAACTTGCAGTATTTTCTAAAAGGAAATGCAAATATCCTAAGAATTAAAAGTTAAAACGCATGGAAAACTCAAAACTGGAAGTGCTGCTCATACGAAGGAGCAAGTTCATATCACTACATTATACACATAAAAATATCAAGCCACAAATACTAAAGAGTGGGATCTGACATGGGATAATCCCAGAGGTATTCGCTTGTCCCGTATCAGATGTGCTTAGTTTACCTAGCCATATGTTTTTGCTGCATTCTCTTATTGCAGCCTTGTTATTGTCATTATGGACAGAACACTACTTTATTCAAAGATTAACTGAGGTAGATACCCCAGTTTTCTTAGCGTTTTATTAAGTGTCACTAGTGGTGTCCTATGAGGGATCCAAATGTCACAGACATAGATATATTAATGTAAACGTGTACAGTAGCACATTGGAAATATAGCTCTCTTAAAAGGCGTGAAGGTCTAAACATGCTCTTAAAGTTCGAGCTCTGCTCTGCTGCTTCTCACGTACCAAACCTGGCAGGCGTGCACACCTCCACCTGGCTCTGGCTGTCGATGTGCTCAGAGAGGATGCTCATCCGTTTGGCCGACTCGTTGTACTTAACCTCGAGGTCCTTGATGTCCAGCCCCTGCGGCAGAGGCCGGGGCGCCCCGCTGACCGTGACGAATACCCTGTCCCCGTCTGGGTAGGTGACAGGGTCCAGAGCCCGCACCCGCACGTGGCAAGGCAGGTCCACCAGCAGGCGGCCGACGGGACTGACCACCAGTGTCCACTGTTTCAGGGGCAGGTTCTTGGGGGAGCTGGCATGCAGCCTGCAGGGCACAGCCCAGAGCGGGCGAGGGTAGGTGGGCGACGGCCGGTAGACCGTGGCACTGCCTAGCAGTATGTGCACGGAGCGCTGCAGGGGGCCATTCAGCGCCGGTATTAGGGGCGCCCTGGGGAAGGCAAGAGCCATACCTGCGACCTGAAACTATAACAGACGAGTCAGGGTTATATTTCTTCTAAGTGTGCAAAAATGTTGCCACTCTTGGGAAGAGCAGCATTCCTAGGAAACACTTCCGTAAATCGAAACTTCGGGTCGGAAGTACTAACCAATCCCGTGAGCCTGCCAAGTTTGTCATCCAATGACGAGCAGCTTCAGCGACTGTCCTATCAAAAACTGGTTAGTAAGCGACATATGCCCGTGTGCGCCTGGATATGGAAAGAAGCGCAACCAACCTTAAAACAAGGTTTAATTTGTCATGGGAGTGCGTTCTATTGAAGCAATTGCTCCCACTCTGATCTTGACAAGTGTTTATATGTACCTTTTTTTATCACTCCCAAGCGTGTCATGCTTGCCTCTAAAAACAATTTGAAAATGTTTATTAGTACACAAAGACGACTTCTTGTTTGAACCGGGTTTTGTACATTATTAATTAGTCTAATGACGCCGAGGGCCGCTACGAAAAACACGAGCATTTGATTTCTGCATGCTTTCAAAACAAGTCAGGCCCGGGCCGCGCTGTGATTGGCTGACGTCACGGGGGTTTCCCGGCCGGCAGCCAATCACAGCGCGGCCCGGGAATGACGTCACGGGGGTGTCCCGGGCCGGCAGCCAATCGCAGCGCGGCCCGGGACAAAGGGGCGGGGCTTAAAAAAAGCACCAGAAACGCCCCCGAATCGCGTTTTCGAGAGAAAACGCGATTGACAGCCTCTGCCTCCCAATGGCTAGCCTCCATTTATGGAGCTAGCCAATTGGAAACAGAGGCTGTCCTAACCTCACTATTAGAAACAACAGATTTCGATCTGGGAGTGGCTTCGCCCCTCGCCAGGTTACGAAACCTAATAAGTGCTCCACAAAGTGCTATCATTCTGCGTGCAAGTTGAATAAAGATGCTAAGACCTAGGAAATGGGATTTCTGAAAAACGGTTGCTTGTACCACTCAGCGAAATAAGTGCAAAGTTGTGCGTCAACATGCTGTGAATAATAACCGATACAAGGGAGGGCAACTTTCGAGAAAGAAACCAGGTGAGATTATAGCAAAAATACATTCTGTTCATGGGTTCTTGTTTCCTCAAAGAAAGTCATACATCTGCACCTACAGGTCGACAGCCTCAAATGGGAGCATATTTACGACTTTCAGGACTTCACAATATTTTCCAGAAGCACCCAAGAAACCTCCAACAGTCCAAAATGTAATGCACTCCTAGAAACTGGCTACCATTTTATTTTGTAGGGTCGGCATCCTTATTTATTTTAATTTTATTTAGAGTGTTTCAGAAAGCGTGCACATGACCCACGGGTATCAGTGCGCTGTACATAGGTTGAATCCTTACATTATTTATAGGGTTTAAAAACTTTAAACCACTAGTTTATGCCAAACCAACCTTCCTCCTTTTTAGGTCTCGTCCTAGCTATTGCGTAAGCAATCGCTATGCGAGACTATAGTAAAGGGGCATTTCAAAGTGCTCCCAAAAAGCGAATTGCATGGCGAGAACGCGCCCAACCACGCGCATCGTGCCGCCATGCAATCCGCTCTTTTTGGAAGCGCTTCAGCCCACTGGCGCGTGCACGTCACCAGCCACATCCCATACCATTTGTTGTCTGAGCCTCGGCACCAGACTTCAAAGGGTCCGCTCCGCTCCCCCTACGCAATGCAGAGAGCTTGTTCTGAATAGAGTCGAGATGCCCACTTGACCGGATCGGTGCATAATAAAACTACAACAATAAACACCGCCTTCTGTTTTTCTACACTCGTCTAAAAAAAAAATACCCTTTCCTAATGTGCCATCCTCCCATTCATACCCCACCACCAAACAACAACAAGCATTGGCATTGCCAATAGGTCTCGCTTGTGGGACCTTATAAGTATTTAGTTTTGCAGCACAATATCCGATTATGCAACAAGGATATTGTGCTGCAAAACTAAATACTTATAAGGTCCCACAAGCTAGACCTATTGGCAATGCCAATGCTTGTTACTGTTTGTATCTCTTATGTAACTCGTGTAATCCAAAGTCCTTATGTAACGCAAGTGGTTCTTTTGTAAAGCGCTCTGACACCTTCGGGTAATGTTCGCGCTATAGAAAATCGCATTAAATAAATAAAATAAAAAAATACAAAATTCACTACCAGACACTTCTGAACGTCAATAGTTAAGTTTTAATTAAAGTCAAAGTGATGTTGATCGTCCCCCCTTTGTTTTAAAATTTTGACCACATTTTGTCATCACAGGAAATAATAATTCAGCTTTTGAAACAAAATCTCATTTTGAGGTCTCTGGCGACCTTTCAGTCTGTTCTATTCCCGAACTCTTCTCACGCTCCCCTTCAGCTTGCGAGTGGAACCTTCGAGTTCGTCAGTGTTTCCATGGGGGCGCTTTCTTGCTGCTGCACCGGAAGTTTTCGCCAAGGGGGAGGGTTACTGGCAGTTTCACCGGAAGTGGTGGGTATCCTGGCTGCAGCGCCGGGAGAAGCCGAGAGCGCGGGAGTCATGGACCCCTCGGGCAGTATCGATATCAGCGCAACACGGCACCTGCGGGACATCTTGAAACTGGACCGACCCGGAGGTGAGGGAGAGCTGCCGCGGGGGTGAGCGAGGAGCCCCCTGGACACGCAGGGGGGTTTCAAACTGGACTGGTAGTGAGACCGGTTGCATGACACACTACAACGACACCAGGCGTGTGGCTAGAGGACACATAGGCATGGTAGTTGGAGGGTGAGGAAACAAGGCTCGGTACCGGCTTATGATGCATGGGCAGCGAGGCCACATACCAGTGACACACTGTGAAAGCAATTGGATTCATTGGGGTGCGTGTCTTGGGGAAGAAATGGGGTCTTCGGGCGAGAGAATCATAAAAGGTGTGTGTCATCTTGTTGTTGTACTGAAAATAAAGATGGGCGACGGTGAATAGATGTACTGACGCGACTATGTTGTTAAGTGTCAATGTGTCGTATTTCACACCATTAGCTGAATCTATTTTTTTGTCAACAGAATGTTGTTTTGCGGAACTCGTGGCTCCGTTTTTAGTGTGGAGTAGGGCTCTGTAACCTTAATGTGCAGAGTGGTTACGGTTCTCATGTGTCATGGGCCACTTGACAGCTGTCAACGTCGGAACGAGGTGACATTCAGTGGAAGTGTGAGTGTAGCAATAGAGGTGACAGCTACTGAGTGCAAGTGTTAGCACGGGGGCTGACGCGCACTAGAAGTGTATGCCAGCACTGCTTCCAGCCGGCTGTCAACTGGAAAGAGAACACTCACTGCATAGCATGCAAAGAACATTCCAATAGAGAAATAGACGACATCATACACATTAAAGGTACATAGACAGATTATATCAGGAACACCCTATCCGAGTGTCAATGTTCGCGCTGAAGAATACGTTTATGGGGCCGGGGGCAAGACTTGAGGTCGCATCAATGTGACGAGATAGTCGGCGCAGGGGTGGGTGAGCATGAAAGGTGACACTAAACAAGGGTGAGGGGCAAGGATTGGATGGGGCATAGTTGAAAGGGGGGGGGGTCATCACCTGCAGTAACACATCACTGGGATGGGATAGTCACGTCATAGGTGGCATGAAAGGGGCAGATTTGTAAGTAGGAATAAACTCGTCCTTTATATCTAGGAGAGCTTGATGTTTAGGCTGCAGGGGACGGAATCCCGCACCAGTTTCTTGCAGTGGAGCTTTTTTAAGCAGTTCACAATCTCTTCTGATCTACTAATCATTTTACCCAGTCATTCTACTGGGAGTGTGAAAATTAACTTAAGACAGATACTTTCACGGCCACAACGTCTTCCACTGTTCTTGCAGTTGTCTAGTACCTTGCATATGGGTTCCCCTCCAGGACAGGGAGCCAGCTCATACAGGAGGCGAAACTTGCTGTCAAGGACATTTGTTCTTGAAAAACACCATATCTCTCCAGTGCTTATGCTTGTGCAAGAGTGTTGGGCTCAATGTCTCAAACCGATTTTGTCTCTTCGTCTACCATATTATTTTACTGTCTTGTCGAAGTGAATGTTCTAATGAGGGGTAATTGGGAAGTATATCCTTTGGAAACACAAACGTTGACCCACTCTGTGCATTTGCGCACTTTCAAATTCAAAATTCCTTTATTCGACTGTATACAGTACAGTCATAAAAGTACAATAGAAAACATATACATTCAAAACAATGTTAAAAAGACAGTTTATCAAGAGCGAGAAATTACAAGAAGAGATACAGATTCTAAAAAATATAAATATGCTGTTTATCTAAAAAACATATTGCTGGGGGAGGCATAATTCGTTGAACAATTATCCTTCCATGCTTTTTCTGAATTTCAAGGCTGTTTTTAAAAAATTACATAAAAACATGGTATTTTCACAGTGTAACATTTGGAGATAAAATAATGCAGGCCTTATTTGTAAAAAATTCAGTTGTTTAAAAAGGGGTTTTAAGAACAGTTTTCATGGTATCGTGTAATAGGAACATATGAATAAAAAGTGAGCCAGGTCTTGCGGAGACTTACTGTCGCAGCCGCAAGCTGGCAACACTTGTCCTCTGTGGGCCCCACTAGGCACAGCTAGCAACAGATGATACAAATCAAAGCGAAATCTGGACATCAGAAAACGTTCGTATCTGGAAATGGGCCAGGATAGATAGGGTTCAATTTGCACGCAAGATTTTGTTAAGACATGCTTCCTCACACTACCTTTTTTAAGCTCTGACTCTTCCCTAGCTAGCTGCCGATTCAACATAAAGGTATCTTTCACATAAGTTACATCTTGTTTGGATACTTGCTGTGGTGCTAGGAAAAGTTCCAGCCGACCCAATTCATGAAGAAAAGTTTCTGATGTATTTTAACCAAGGTATCTTGTATTTCCCTTCCCAAGTGAGTGCTTCAAGAAGGATGTTTTGGGTGAACGGTATATCATCATTCGTCCAGCAGGTTAACCAACACAGCAAAGGATTGACAGCTATTTTATCTCCTAGGTAGGACATACCAAGTTCTTCGTGGATGGAGAAATTAGCTGTGCCTTTAGGTAGACTTAGCACTTGTTTTAGGAAATTGTTTTCAGTTGTTACGAGGTCACCCACAGGAACAAAGCCCCAAATTTCACTCCCGTAACAGGCCACAGCGGTGCTTTTGGCTTGATACAGTTTCATCAGAACGACCACTGGCGTGTTTCCCATTTTACGTGCAAAGTCTGTTATTGCAGCATTTGTCCTTGTTGTTTCTCCCTTTTTTTTCCTTATCGCAGGTCCCCAAGTAAGTTTATGGTCAATAGGCCAAGGTATGAAAAAGTCTTTGTTATCGGTATTTTTCCCCATTAACGAAGAAGGGATAAGACTTTTTTGAGCACGAACCTATCTTCATGGCAAATGATTTTGTGTTGTTGATGCTTAGGCCCCGTGATTTCATAAATGAAAAAAAAGAATCAAGTAGTATTTGAAGGCCCAGTGCAGTTCTGGAGATAAGGACGGCGTCGTCTGCATAAAGCAGAACAGGCACGCCCTTTCTCCCTATGTATGGGTAATCAGTTTT
Organism: Lissotriton helveticus; assembly: GCF_964261635.1. Lineage (NCBI taxonomy): Eukaryota > Metazoa > Chordata > Amphibia > Caudata > Salamandridae > Lissotriton > Lissotriton helveticus. The sequence goes on along the minus strand of NC_136073.1, from coordinate 673,423,600 downwards.
TGTGTTTAAAAGATGCTCCTCAAGTCCATTAATATATAGATTAAAAAGAAACGGCGCTAAAATGCAGCCCTGCCTAACCCCCCGATTTATCTTAAAATCTCTGGTAACTTTCAAGTCTTTTGTATAGCGGACATTTGCTCGAGTGTCGCTATGGAGGTCGGCTAAAAAATTAATCAAGTTCTTCTCAACCCCCATTTTGAGCAGGACGTCCCAGAGCCTGCCTCTATCGACACAATCAAAGGCCGATGATAAGTCCATATACACAGTTCCTTTTCTGACCATAGTATACTTACCACTGATTAAATATAGGTTCAGGCATTGAGTTATTGTTGAGTGCCCCGGTCTGAACCCATATTGAACGGGGGACATTACGTTATTGATTTTAGCCCACATGGTCAGTCTATTTAAAATTATTCCTCCCACTACCTTGGCAACTTAGTTTATCAGGGAGATAGGCCTGTAACATGCTGCATTGTTTCTGTCACCCTTCTTGTAGACGGGTACTATAGTTGAGGCCCCCCAAGACTTTGGGCTCCCGGTTGCAACTCCTGCATTGACAACCGCAGTAAGGATTGGGGCCCATAGTGAGATATTTGATTTGTATAGATCTGGAGGAAGGCCGTCTGGGCCCGGGCCTTATTACTGGTTAAGCCACGAATCCCCTTCTCAACTTCTTCAACTGTGAAGTGCAACGGAGCTTCTTCTGTAATTTTAATTTCATGTATCACCTGTGGTTCATCGCTCTTGAAAATTAAACTGAAATGGGAGACCCACTCATCCTCGGGTATGTTGGTTCCAAGACTGGAGGCATTAGGATCATCAAACATTGGCTTATTAATTATGCTCCAGAACTTAGAGCTGTTACCCAGGGTTGATGGGTCAAGCAAAGACTCCCAGACATGTGCTTTTATGTCCTTTTTCCGGGATGCCATAGTTGATTTGTATTCAGATCGCAAGATTTTAATATGTGCGGAATCCCTTGTTTTTTTCTTGAGGGCCATTTTCAGGTTCCGGCTAGCTGCCGAACAAGCGTGGTCAAACCATCTTGGCTGGTAAGCAGTTGGGCCCTTTACTGGTACAGATAGTAGTTGGCCGATTCTTTGCACCCCGACGGCAAAAGCAGATAGGATGGTTTCAGGTGGTGTGGACTCAGAGACACAAAGATTGAGTTCCTGGTTGCAACTCATTTTAACCCCTTCCACGCTCATGACGAGCTGGGCTCGTCATGAAGTAGCCTCCTCGCACGCTCATGACGAGCCCAGCTCGTCATGTTGTGTGGGATTTCCGATTTCTCAGCACAGCAGGGGAATATGCTGAGCATCCATGGGGTTAACAGACTTATACAAAGTGTCACTATTTATCATGGACCATTTCAAACGACGATTTCCATTGATCAACTTTAAAGCACCCATGTCTTTATGATTTTTCCGTAAATCAAAAAGTCCCACTCCTAGTTCAATTGAGATTGGATTGTGGTCACTAAAGATGCTTTCATGTATTTTAAAGTTTAAGGCTAAATTTGCCAGATCAACAGAGAGAAGAATATGGTCTATGAAGGAGCCATGCTCAGAACCTTTATAAGTTGGTACTTCAAAGATAAAGGAGTCATCTTTCAGGGACATAGCGACACTCAAGTTCAGATCATCAATTAGATTATTGATATGGGTTCCTCGCAGACAGTGAGCAAAATGAAGGCCTGACCTATTTTCGCACCCCAAGGAGCCCATAGTTGTCACGGCAGGATTTCCACAGATGTGCGCATTGAAATCACCAGTGATTATTATATTCCGTGGCAGTTTTGCTATTTCACCTTGCAGATAGTTGTGGAGCTTGACGATGTTACACTCTCCTAGTGGTGTTACTGAATTATAAAAATTGACCAAGGTTAGTGCCTTTCTGCCCTTCCTAAGCTCCATAACCTGAATGTTCCTGTTTTCCAGTTGTTTATTTTTAGCCTTACAGATGAGGGAGAGGCTGATGAATGTTGCCAAGCCCCCCTTTGATCTGCCACTGGGCGATGGAATTGCTGGCACGAAGAAACTCTGGAACCCCTCAATGAAAACATTGTCTACGAGCCATGTTTCCTGAAAACACAGTATAGCAAAGTTCCTTATGAATTCCACCCACGTGTGGTCCTTTACTTTTGCAGCCAGTCCTGCTATGTTCCACGACAAGATTTTTGTGGTATTAAGAACGTCGTGGTCAGACAATGAGTCTTGGGTTGTACTAGTGAGCAGATGCAAGTCTTGATTAGGTCAGCTTATTACAACTGCTAATTGATTTCCAGTGCTAGGTAGCAAGATAGGAGCTATAGTGGGAGGAGCGCTGCATAATTCATGAGTAGAGAGAATAGGTGCCGCTTGTAAGGAGAGATTCTCAGGGGAAATTATTAAAGGCTCTATTGTACTAATAACAGGTACCACTCTTAAGAGGGCTAAAGTGCTTGCTGGATTTTCAGTACTTGTTATGTTAGATTGTTCCACCCTGTTCGAAAGGCCAGGTGAAGTACTAAGGGGCAGGGCAAGTGTCAGTCAATCCACCTCATCCAAATGATCGTGGGCATACAGAACATCATATCTGTTTGAGGTTGGGACCCCGAATTGGTAGTGGTACAAATAAGGATGTGCATGATCTCGTTTGTATGTATATGGTGCAAATTCCCTTCTCTCATATATTGTTGGGGGATAATTATAAGGTCTGCCTTCCCAAGATTGTGCATATCTTTGTTGTTCAGAGTCTAAGGACGTCACCTGGCTAGGAGCAAGAGGTGGCGCCCATGATTGATAATGAGCTTGAGGCTCCAGCGATCCCTCCTGGCCGTGATAAGTCTGAGAGTTTTTATTTTGCCCATTGATGTTAGAGGGGTAAAAATAGCTTAAGCCCATCGTGCGAATCAGGCTATTTGTCGAGGAACTCCTCCAGCTGGTGATGAGGTTTGCCACTCGTCTGTCTCTAAAATTAACTACAATGCAATCTCCCTCTGTTGATTTGAATCTTGAACCCACCCAATCTACTCTCTTCACATAGGAGATCTGCCCACTTATGTGAGAGGGAAGTGGTCTATGTGTGGTTAACCATTGCATTACCTTATTTTTTAGTTCCGTGTATGTCTCCCCCCTGTTGTCAGCCAGCTTGGGAACCCCAATCATGACAATGGTGTATGCATTAGATTCAGGTGGGAGGTCTATATAGATGGGTCTTTTTACTGTCACGGATTTAAGCTGATTTGCCCCTACTGTCTTAATAGAGATATTCGGTGTTAATGATGTAGGGTGCCGCAACGGCTCTGCATCTGCTATAACTAATTCTGGGGGGTAACCCTCAGCAGCCCATTCACTATCATCAGTTTCATCAGCTACCTGTATGGCTTGTATATTACTCACAGGCGTGGCTACTATCTGCGGTAAATTGAGCGCTACCTGTGTAGTAGTTACTAAGTTTGGGGTAGCTGGAGATCCCTGTCGCTGATGCGAAAGCTGATTGATGGCACTATTTGTTGTGTCTCTGGTGACTTTAGCGGATTTAGTGTTAATAGCGTTGAGGGTTTTACTTGCTGGAACAAAAATAGAAGTAGGTTTAGGCGTTTTTAGCATTTTAAGCATGCTGGAAGAAACTTCGTTTTGTGCTCTCTCAAATTTTCCTAGAGCCTTCTCTATATTAATGACTCGCTTACTAATGGGCTGTAAGAGAGATTTGACCATAGATTCTATTTCGCTCAGAAGGGGTGTTTTCAATGTAGATGACTGATCTGTTTGACTTGTCTGATCTTTAACCGAGTTACTCTCTATAATATTCTTCTCACTTGGGAGTGTATCTGGGTGGATGTCGAGGGAATCCCGGTTGTGGTTTTTGTGGTGAGTTTCGCCTGTTTAAGTTTTAACCAGATATCTTTAATTGAGTATTTCGGTTTGGCTATTGGGCGATAGGTTTTCCTCAACGGGAGTTTTGTCTTTCGTTTTTTCCTGTGATGCTGAATTACACTTGATGGATCATGAGTTATCCCAGAAGTAGGTTGAGTGGCAGGTATTGAGTCCTCCACTAATTGAAACTCTGGGTCTAAAGACAATGTGTGCAGGCAGCTTATATTGTTGCCATGGCTGGTCAACACCAGAGGACTACTCTCCATGGCGTTCCCAACAGGGCGTGTAAGCAAAGCTCTCGGTATGTTGTCTTTAATGTGTGAACCTTACAAATCTGTGAACGACTGCATTAACAAGGATTCCTGGGAGTTAATTGTGGCGTCCAAGATGTGTGTGTTATCAGTGATGTGCAGAGACAGGTCTGGAAAACACAAATCCGGGGTCAATGAAAGTCGTCTCTCTGTGTCCTGTATGGCGTCCGCCACTACGCCAATAGTTTTTTGCAGCATAAGATCTATGGCGGTTATGGTAGGTAGCGGCGTGCTAACAGATTTTAATCGTGTTGTGGATCTCGTCGCCACCGGGGTATTCCTTACTTTAATCATCCTTATGATGTAGATGTATTACTATGTGCTGTGTACCTAGCACACGGGTTACCTTGTGACCAGAGTGTCTGATGAGTAGATGTTAAGGGGGGGTGACCCGTCCCGGCCTCCTCAGGCCCCTGAGGGCCGGCCCTTAGCCCGACGTCCCGCGAGACGGAAGCAGTGTCGTTTTAAGCGCCTCCTGGCGCTGGGAGGTGATGCAGCAGACCGCTAGGGCTTCTGGGATTTGTGGTCCGCCCCTCGCTCGTCTCCGCTCTGCGGCCTCGCTCCAGGTGGTCAGAGAGCGTGAGGCGGCGGGAGACGAGCAGCCAGGTCCGCGCAGCTTTAGCAGGGGTCAGCAAGGGTTTCCAGCAGCTTATACAGCAGGCAGCAGCAGAAGGCAAAGAAAAGGTTTCCCCCGCTCAATGGAAGCAGTGTCGTTTTTAAGCGCCTCCTGGCGCTGGGAGGTGATGCAGCAGACCGCTAGGGCTTCTGGGATTTGTGGTCCGCCCCTCGCTCGTCTCCGCTCTGCGGCCTCGCTCCAGGTGGTCAGAGAGCGTGAGGCGGCGGGAGACGAGCGGCCAGGTCCGCGCAGCTTTAGCAGGGGTCAGCAAGGGTTTCCAGCAGCTTATACAGCGGGCAGCAGCAGAAGGCAAAGAAAAGGTTGGTTTCAATCTCTGCTATATTTTAATATGTACTCCACTCGACGCATGCTACCCTAACAATTACTTGCAGGCAAGAGATATACGTATTCAAAAAGTTGCACTCTGTAGGATTACAGTATGCCGCAGGGTGCACAGAGAAATGAGTTCCACAGCTTCGCTGCTACATTCACACGTACACCATTGTAGTACAAATATTCATAATCCGTAAACGGTGTATGTTAATACATGATACATTATTAAACCTTGTCTAGTGTACATATATTTCTGTTAAAGCCCCAGTGCATTTTGGAAGTTTATTCACTAGGAGTCCGATTGCGCATAATATTCAACCGCAATCTGGAAAAGAACCATCTTGTAAAATCAGATCCAATTGTAACCTGCATTCTTTGGTATTGGTATGTCAACAGTGAATCTAGAAGTGTCTGAAATAGCTATAAATGGAACCAATATTGACCAAAATATCTATGTAGATATCAAATTGATTGATTGCCTCATTTATGTAGTTAGTGGAACTAAATTGAAGTAAGTGAACAGATTAACCACCATCAGTAATTACACCAACAAAACGGAAATGATCAAGTTGCCGGTGGAATCTAAGGGTACGTCAAACGAGCGAAGTAGCCTTGACCAAAAATGATTACATGCATGTTCATGAATGTGCGAAAGAAAATTTCCCAACGTGAGAGGTGCAATAGATTGAAAAACACGGTTTATTCAGTGAAAGTAGTAGAGTGTCAACTACTCCTGAATAGCAGAAGACAGACACCGCACGTATACGAAGGCCACGTTTGGTAACTATAATGCTGGATAGCAAAACAGAAGCCTCTACAATTTGGAGCATGGACTACGAATAAGTGAGCGCGTCCGTCATCTTAAGGTTCCAAAATTCGGCAATGAACCCAGACTAAAAGTGACCTGACCAAGTTTGTGGGAGGCGACTCACAAGGATTACATTAACCGGCATCATGAGGTAACTGAACTTCTGCAAACACCTAGGATCAACAATAATTCAAAAGGCAAAGGATACCAAAATGAAAGATCTAAATATTGGAACAAATACGGAAACCCAGAGCCTAAATAACGGGTGTAGTAACCAAGAGGGGAAACTGTCAAGGGTGCAGAATACACAATTTGAAGAAACGGTAAAGAAGCAAATAGTACAAAGCAGAGAAAAAGAAACTGTGAAGTCCTCAGAATAGAAGGCCGATAGGTCGAAATAAGAGGTACCAGAATTTTTTTATTTTGAAGTACACCAATCATTCTAGTGGAGAGAGACAGTAAGCCAGGGGATGGAAATGGTGCAGTCAAAACCTGAATGGTAAACTCGACAAAATAACTGAACTAATTTATTATAATGAGAATAATGAATGCAGTGAACAAGAATTGCAGGGAAAATTGCAATAAAGTTATACATTTTTGCTAGGCAAAATATACTTGTGCTTTGAAATTAAATGTGAAGCACAATCCCGATGATTATGGTTAAAAAAGGACATTTCCATTTATTTAGGCTGAAGAGAGTTCAAATGGACAATCCCCTAAAATCTCTTTGTAGATTCTGATATTATTAATGTCAACTCTTGTCCGTTTTTTCAATCTCCTAAAATCTCACATTGCTACCGAAGATTTAATTGAATGGCATTGAATTTTCCTTTTGTGTTCAAGCAGTTTGGTTTTGATTTATTTATTTTTTGCTCAGTTTTACCAACATACTTTCTTGCCATTCCAGTAGATAGAAACAGTTCATAGGTTTGCATGCGAAGGTTTCCTTAAAAGTAAACTTTTGTCCAAAGTTGGAATGTATTATGGTGTTATAGTTGATATTTGAAATTAATTGTGATTATGGCACCCGATCTGTGATAGTTAATTTTCTCTGCACCCTGTGACGCACTCCAATCCTGGAGAGTGCAACTCTTTGAAGTACATCATTCACCTGACCACCCATACATAGCTGATTAGAAGCCCTTCCGTTAGTGACCTGCGCAGGCTGTTCTGTCTGTACTTCCGGAGAAAAGCATAGATGTCCCACTACAGAAACTGATCAGCTGCCTGGACAGTGCTGATGGAATTTGTGAGAGTTCTCATAAAGAGCTCAGTGTCGCGATTTTCCTGGGACCACCTGGGAATGACCTTAAGGTGTTTGCTGTTGAACGATTTTCTGCAATTAGCACATTCTTGATATGGAATAGAGGCCCATTAACCATCCTGGTGTCTTTAATCTGCCATGAGTGGCCATATCTTTCTTTATCCAATATCGAGATTAAATAATTCACCGATGTGGTGTTGGCACCTTCCAACTTTGGATACTTTGAGCGGTCGTCCATGATTAATAATGTGTGATACCCATCTGGAAAACGTATGAAGTTCGCACTCTTCCAGGGATACAATGGGAGATTCTGTGGTGATTGGTACTGGTGATTCCGTCACAGTGTAAACTTGGCATTGATGTCCTTCTTTCACAACAGTTAAGCTAGTTTGTCTAACTGAGGGAATCAGGCTTTTGTTACAGAACCAACTTTTAGACTTAACATTCTCTTGATGACCATCATGGGCTAGATGTACAGCTGTTTATAAGATAGTTTAAGAAATTATATCCTAGTGCCAAGAAGGAGGCATCCTTCGTGCGATGGAGCCAAATCAAGTTGGGTGTTGTACTGGCATGCAGGCCTTTGTTTCGCTCCTGGAGTGCAGGTTGAGAAGTTAGATATCGGGGACTTCCACTGCCCACCACAGGCTTCAGGAGTGGCAAGTTGTAGGCCGTCTTCTTCTTCCTTGGCTCTATACTTTCCTTTAGAAACATGGTAAGGGGCATATGCATTTTGTGAAAACAACAAGATGTTGCCACAAGCACTCCTCTTAATTATTGTTTATAAATGTCTTTTGATTGGTCTTTTCCTATTTTTCACCTTTAGCGTGCTGTTCGGTATCATGGGGCTGCCTGTCCCCAAGTGTAATGATTATTAAAGCAAATGGTTAGTGATACAATATCCCAACCCTACCGATCGCACAGCGATCCTGTCTTATCTCCTCTTCTAGTTTTAAAGAACTTTACTTTGCTCTTTTTTTAGTATTTAATCATGAAATTTTCATGTTTATTTGATTACTTTCATGTGATATTGAGAATCTCTATTTAGGATCAAATCATAAATCTTGACATTCAATTGCAATTTTTCAACATTACATTTGTATAGTATTTCCTACAAATATTTTTAACATTTTACGACGATTGTTGCTGAAGTTGGCCCGATGCATTTCGGGACCCATGTCCCTTCTTCAGGGGCCTCTGTAAAAAAATGTTCGAACATATGTAAATAACATATAACGCTTACTGGCATCCATAAGCATAAAGCTACATTAGCCACTTTTAAGTTTTGAGTGCACCACATTGGGTCTGCCATAATGTGAATTATACATGGTTTATGCACTGAACTGAACTAAAATGTTAATTCCGGGTCACCTGCGTACATATATGTCTAACCTTTATTGATTAATCCACGCTGTGTTACTTAGTTCATGCGTTTATGTTGTTCTTCAGAAACAACGTTTTTCACGCTAGTTGGGCTCTAACAGCATTTTTCTCTTGTTCACAGACCCGCATTAGGTCCGAATCGTTCTGACTTTTTCACAACTAAGGAATTATACTGATTCAAGTGAGTGTTTTATGATAACAATTATATGCCAACAGGCATTCCTAGTATAAATACAATGGAAATTTCGGGCATGTGTTTCCCTTTTCAACAAAATGCTGCTAATTTGAGCATTCCCAGCAATCTAGTTTTTTCAGCAGTGTTTCACTGCGCTAATCGTCAACAGACCATAGGTTTCTGACGAACAACATAAACCCATGAACTAAGTAACACAGCGTGGATTAATCAATAAAGGTTAGACATATATGTACGCAGGTGACCCGGAATTAACATTGTGGTTCAGTTCAGTGCATAAACGATGTATAATTCACATTATGGCAGACCGAAGGTGGTGCACTCAAAACTTAAAAGTGGCTAATGTAGCTTTATGCTTATGGATGTCAGTAAGCGTTATATGTTTACATATGTTCGAACATTTTTTTACAGAGGCCCCTGAAGAAGGTACATGGGTCCCGAAATGCATCGGGCCAACTTCAGCAACAATCGTCGTAAAATGTTAAAAATATTTGTAGGAAATACTATACAAATGTATAATCAAATGTAATGTTGAAGAATTGCAATTGAATGTCAAGATTTATGATTTGATCCTAAATAGAGATTCTCAATGTCACATGAAAGTAATCAAATAAACATGAAAATTTCATGATTAAATACTAAAAAAGAGCAAAGTAAAGTTCTTTAAAACTAGAAGAGGAGTTAAGACAGGATCGCTGTGCGATCGGTAGGGTTGGGATATTGTATCACTAACCATTTGCTTTAATAAGGGGCATATGCATGCCTCTTCTAGCCTAACATATTCTCTTTCAATTGCAAATGGCTCTTAAGCTTGCGTGGTGAGTCTCTGGTGTTCTGAAAATGGGGTTATGGGAACCTGACTGGCACGACAGCAAATGTAGGATGTTTGGTAAGAGTTTTCTCGTCTTTTTAGGATCTGCCTTCATAATTTTGTTATTGCTCACCTTTGAATTAATTGAGCTCTTTTCTCCTCTATTTCATCATGCAACATACACATGGTGGCAAGATCTTTAAGCCTTTAAGCCTTGCATGGACTGTGTCCCCAGATTTGTAGGGACCTTGTTTGGCCCAGCTAAAACTTCTAATAGACTAGGTTGGGTAGAGGAGTGAAGTGTTTATTTAGAGCTACTTCAGCAGTTGCATTTGTAAAGGGTGAATCTGCTTGGGTGAACGTATGAGACAACTTGAAGATGTCTTCTCCTGCCAACTGTAGGAGCAGTGGCCTCTTTTATTCTGTGACTGCTAATTAAATTTCCCACCATTCGATCCACAGCTTCTAACTTGAAGCTTGGAAGGATGGTAGGCTGGAGATTTCAAAAGGAGTCATAGCTAATGAATGACATTCTTGCCCCTCTGGCTGGCACTTTGCAAAAGGAGAAGGCTGCAGGTGGGCGTGGTTTCGATCACCTTGCACATAGTCTCTGCATGCGCCAGGTATGAAGTAGATGTTTGCTGAGCTTGTGTTGTCGGTGTGATTGTGGGATCTAGAGGTAGTTGGCCTGGTTGTGTGGTTGGTGCATAGCTTCACACGTGTAAAAGTTGGATGCTTTGAAAGTATTACTTGGGAAAGGTGGGATTATGCTTTCCATACCTTCCCAGTTGCATTGCACATGTTGTATTTTCTTCCTTTTCCCTGTGTTTTCCAGTGCTGAACCAAATCAGTATATTTCCATTAGTTCCCTTTACTCACTCTTCATGTGTAAAGCTGAGCCAAGTGCATCTGCTGGGCGTATTCACTGTGCAGTTGGGAGTTAGAGGCGACGGATGCTTTGAGACACGTTCCTCTGGAGAGCCCTTCATGTTTGGCCAGGCAGTGAGATACAGGGAATAAACTGCATCGTGTGTAGGGAAAGCCAACAGTAGGAGGCTGAGTAAAGTGAATGCCACTAATCTAGGCATCCCATTGCTTGCAGCTTGAGATGAGGACGCAGTAACGCAGCTGCTCCCGTCGCCAGTTTGATGTTTAGGCCACAGGAGGCTGGTGGTAAACATAAGCAGTGGTGTTATCTGGACCCATGAAGTGACATGAGGTCCGAGAGTATTGATTCATTTGCCTACAATCTCAAGGATGATCCCATACTGTATTAATTGTCCGGCAGTTTGGACCCCACATGGCCATCAACTAATGTTGCTCATGTTCAACACTACTGTGCAGCAAACTGTTTAACCTGCAAGCTTAATGCCATCAAACCTTTCATTAAAACGCTTTTGCACTGCATTTTCTAAAATGAACAGATCTAGGCTTATCTACTTTGGTTTAATATTTACCATCCTGTGTCTAAATCCTCCCCCTCAGATTGAAGGTCTTGTATTGTTAATGCTGTTATCAACGTTAAATTATACAGTGGAATATATTAAAAAAAATTACAGGTTTGTGCAGTCTTCCGTGTGTTAAGTCCTTTCTCATTTTTTTATACTGGATTCAAGTTGATGTGCTTTTGTTCTTCGTCCATTTAACCAGCATTTGTTTCTCACTGCCCTGAGAAACTGCCACACATTCTTCTGTTCACATTTGTATTTTAGGTTTTGTGGCAGGTCGCCGTGCATTGTTGGATCTTTTATTTAAATAAAAAAAAAAAACTTTATTTGCCTTTTTAACATATCATAGCAATGTCATCATAGTTTTTCATTGTTTAGACATTACAATCAAATAAGGTGCAATGAAACGTAAAGTAGCAATACAGAATTTGTCTTGGCTTATATCAACCAGTAGAAGAATAACAGGCAGGTTGATAAAATTAAAAGAGCAATACAGTCACTACAGCTCCCCGATCCGCCCGAATAGCACCGCTCTCCGATCTGTGGTGAGGTTGCGCACCCACTCACCACCAGCAATCGGAGAAGGGGTCATACAGAGAGAGGGATCCAAGCGCAACAGGACACGGAATCGCACAGGGCATCAAGCGTTAGGGGATCATGAAACTCCCTACCCGACCCCAGTAGGGATGATGCCCTATTCCAGCTGTGAATCAGAGGCGTGTCAAATGGATTCTATATAGGACCTGTATGGACCCCAAATATCCTTGGGACGAGAGTATCTAGGTAATGTACTGGAATATACTTCACTATTGCTATTACAATATGCCAGCCTTTGCAACCAACTCTGCAATGTGTGAGCTGTCTTGTGACCCCAGTGGATAGCTATTTCCTGTTTGGCCAGCAGTAGACTGATATACGCAAATTTCCTAATGCTTTTGGGGAAGTTAACCACATAACCCAGAAGTGCCACCTCCGGTGTGGGGATAAGGGATAATTTAGTCATGTCGCCTAGCGTTTTGTGTACATTCTACCAATATGATTGCAATGTGGGGCAGTTCCAGGTGAGATGCATAAAATCCACGCGTGTTGCGTCGCATTTGCGGCAGGTGTGAGGACTAGTCTGGTCGGGTCGAGTCTATGAGCTCTGGCCAGAGGGATGTAAATTCTGCACAGGAACTTAAAATGTAGTTTTTTATGCCTGCTGTTGAGCGATATTTCTTTCATGACTGAACAGCATTTAGCCCATTGTTCATCGGTGATGGGGCGGCCTAAATCATCCTCCCAGTCGCTGCGGATCTTGTCATCGTTAACCGGTAGCATCTCTGAGCATGTCTTATAAAGTTTAGAGATGAGGTGTACCCCTCTCTCGCTCTCAATAATGACCGAAAGTGGAGTGAACGAGTCCGGTTAAATGGGAAACCCTGGAAGCGGGACTCGAAAAGCCGAGTGGATCCGTCCTAACACAAAGCTGTCCATGAGCGTAGCGTCCTGAAAGCGCTCGTCCTCCGCAGCGTAAAAAAATTGTCCGTCGGGATAGAGGTCCCCCAGATTTGTAATGCCGAACTTAAAGTACGCTGTACCAGTCTCTCATCTGTTCAAGGCAGCCAGCAGGCATTGGGGAGAGGAAGGGCTGAGGTGTTCAGCGTCAGGGAACCGGTGAATCGTTTAACTTTATCCCATGCCCAGCTGGTAGTGGAGACCGTCTGTATATTATTAGGGTCTCTGGGCACACTCTTCGGCAGGACTGTGGACAGTCGTGCATTGTTGGAGCTGTGTTGTAATTTGTTCATTCTGTATTTGTTCTACAGGCTTAATTAAAGTTTTAAAGGTAGTTTACCCTATAAGATCCATCTGTCCCTTCCTTAGCCAGTCCAGTCACTAACTTTGATGATGTTTTGCTCTATCCTCTGAATTCCTCTTTGTCCATTTATGAGGCCTACCTGCCCCTTCCAGGTTAATCTTAGAAGGAGGGCTAATTAGAAAGAAGGTGGCATAGTTCGAACAATTCAACTGACAAAGAGGCATATAGAGCAGCCTTAACATCGTACCACCGTAATATGAAAAGCACTCGGTAAGCGTATACCTCTAATCAAATATGATGGGCAAAAATATCCTTCCAACGCCCTTTTTAAAGTGCTTAATGATTATATAAACCCCAGAGCCTGCTTTCATGAAATGGAAGCGTCATAAGCACTTTGTGACTGGTTGGCCAATCACTGTGAAGATAAAATCAATGATAGTTATTGGAACTTTCCTAACCCTCCTAAGGTGTTTAATCTCAGTCTACCTCTTTTTGTCACGACTAATAGCGTAGGAAAGTTTAATACTTTCTCTGTGGAGGAAATTCAGTCAAATCAAATATTTATTCTGAAAAAAATATCCATAAAAGAGTCACATCGATAAAATTTACAAGGAACTTATTAAAAACATTCATACAAAATTTGATTGAAGATGGTCTCATGACATGAACAAGTTAAGTAAACAAACCTGAAACACCAAGCTGGGCGTCAACTCAACAGCCAATGTGTTAAAAACATTATTAGAAGCATAAGATAGGGAATAATGAATTGACATAGTAGCACTGTTAAGGATCTATTATTCTTAGCTGTTTATTTTTATAACTTAAAATGCCGAGGTATAGCAGCTGTTTCCTTCTTTGGATGGCATGCGAAACATAGACGGAAACTCAGTAGCTTAAATTTACATTATCAAGGTTACGTACAAAGTTAAAAGACTCCTTATAATAAATAATTTTCCCTTTTAAAACCAATGACGGCTATATTTGTTTCCTCAGATCCCTATAAAAGTTACAAAAGAGTAAAAAGTGTGGACTGGTTGGCCTTACCATCATATGTGCATTTGGATACCTTTTGTGAACAAAAGCCTATTTTGGGAGAAGCAACTAAAGTGCAGTGTGCCTATTCACTGTCTTGTTAGATAAAATCTGTGTTGAATCTTCGACACTAGGGTGAGGTAGCAATGGGTATTTGATTGTGTGGGACTAAAAAGGGGTAAACTGACACAGTTGGTTTAACACTTTCTCTATTTTACCTATCAGCCATTCTTTTCCCAATCAAGCCAGTTTTTAAATCTTTCGTACTAAATTGTAACACTCCCTCTGGATCCTCAATGTTCCATTTTCCATCCACCTCCCTTAGCAAACTAACATACATCAATCCTGGTATTCTAGCTTTACATTCCAAAGTAAGTCAGGGAGTGTGTGTGTGTGTGTGTGTGTGTGTGTATAAGTGTGTGTAAGTGTGTGTAAGTGTGTGTAAGTGTGTGTGTGTGTGTAAGTGTAAATTCCAGTATCCTGGAAGGTTACCCAGGTGCTGCCGATTCCTCTAAAAATAAAAAAATAGCCCACCATGGTCATTTTCAACCACTGTCAATCTCACGGGGAGGAGGGGAGGGGGGGGAGGGGGGGAGTGTGTGTGTGTGTGTGTAAGTGTGTGTAAGTGTGTGTAAGTGTGTGTAAGTGTGTGTAAGTGTGTGTGTGTGTGTGTGTGTGTAAATTCCAGTATCCTGGAAGGTTACCCAGGTGCTGCCGATTCCTCTAAAAATAAAAAAATAGCCCACCATGGTCATTTTCAACCACTGTCAATCTCACGGCTTGAAGTGCTAATAAATAAGCAACTCACTAAGTTCTTAGAAGTCAACAAGATCATGGACTCATCCCAATCATGGTTCAGGCCACCACACAGTACCTAAACAGCACTGATAGCATTCAGTGACGATATCAGATGCTCACAATACACCAATCTACAATCCATGCTGGTACTGCTGAATTTGTCAGCAGCATTTAATACTGTGTCTCATCCTAGGTTACTCAGTAGACTGCAGGAGATCGGTATACATGGGACAGCTCTACACTTGCATGGCTACTTTCTGTCAGAACCCAAACAATAACTTTTGAGTTCATTCAAATCTTGCACTTAGGTGTTGGGCAAGGGGATGCCTCTGGACTCCTGCCTTAGCCCCTCGTTGTTTAACACCTTGACCGTGGCGCCGATTCCGCCCCTGTGCTGGACATTCCAGAACAGGGCGTGGTCGTGACGGAACCGTTCCGTCATCAGCACAGCTCAGCCGTGACTGATGACGGAACGGTTCCGTCACCAGCATCGAAGGTGTTAACATATATGTTGCATCTCTCGCCAAGACTGAATAAGCATTTGGCTTTGAAATAATATGGTACGCAGATAATACACATCTCTTAATCTCCATTGATAAAGATCTGATCAAAGCAAAAGATACATTCTCTTCTAGAATGATGGCAGTTGCTGCCCGGATGATGGAGAATTGTCTCCAGCTGAACACCTATAAAACCGAGGTTATGCTGTTTGGCGGGGCTCAGAGGTTATGGACCTCAGACTAGTGGCCTTCTAAACTCGTCACATCGCCTATACCAAAACATATGTTAAAAAATATGGGAGCCAAGCTTGGCTTACTCCTCTCTATGAAAGATTAGTTATTTTCCATTACAGGCTCCTGTTTTCAAACCTTGTTCTTGTAGAGAAGAGATTCCCCACTTCTTCCACTTACAGCAAGGAAAACAGTGGTTTAGGCCCATGTTGTTAGTCAATTGGACTATGGCTATGCTGTATTGCCTCGACTGATGAATACTGCAGCCTATCTCATCTATAATCATCCACCCAGAGCTGCCTCTGCATCCCTCTTTCGTTCACTACACTGGTTACCAGTCTGGAAGAGAATTGATTTTAAAATTTGTTGGTTCACCCACGAAGCCCTGACCAGAAAGGGTCCTAGCTACTTAGCTTCAAAGCTAACTTACTATCAACATTCCAGACTCCTTATATCTAGGGATAAGGCTCTCTTAATGGTTCCATGGGTCAAAAAGCCCAGATCAGAGTGTGGGGCATTTTCATACCTAGCCCCACTCTACTGGAACATCTTGCCATTCCACATTCGTATATGCTCAGATCACCTTCACTTTAAGAAAGCACTTAAAACCATACTGTTTTAGCTCTACCGCTCTCGTCCGCCACTGAACTGTTGCTGCGCTAAGATACCCCTCCTGGGTTGATTCACATGCACTATACCTTAAGATAACATAATACAGGTCTCGTAATCCAGGCAGCGGAATTGGTCCTGTCAAATTTATTCAATGAGATCCTCCCATGTAAGGAAGTTTTGTCATTATGAAATTCTACAACTCTTCCATTCAGGATAGTAAAAACTTGTCCAGCCATAGGCTTTTATGCCTAGTGTATGGATGATCATGGCAACTTTACATACTCGGTATTTAGGGCTTCAGGTACCACTGCAGCACCAACGATTACAAGACTGGTCCAGATTATCATGTGCTGGCCTTTGGTCTTTAATTAGTGCATTAGACAAGTAATTATTTTTCAGCTCTTAACTGGAAGTTTTGATTAGTCCTTGATTTTAGGATAGTTCTAATTTGGGAATATTTTTATCACTCTCACTTAAACTTTGAGTCTCTGTGCCCAACTCAATAGCTTTAGATTGAGCACAGTCAAAATAACACCTGTCCCAAAAAACTGTAGGAGTGAGCCCTGCTCTAAAAACATGGATTCACGTGTTCTCACTTTCCCATAGGCATTATTGCGAAATGAATTTCCAATGGGCATTATTGCGAAATGAAAGGAACGCCATTCTGTAGGGACTTGTTATACAGTTTTCAGGAATGTGTACAGCCAGACTTCTTAGCAACAAGGAGTTGAGCTTCTAGCAGATGCTTTTGTGATCACAGGATTTAAGGGGGGGGATTTCCTCGTGTTGATTACATTGAATCTTCTTTTTGAATTCAATGTCTACTTTTTGGATGGAAATGTACCCAGTGAGTAGTACTGAGCTGCAAAGCAGTTGGGGTCTCACAAAGATAGGGCATTGTGCCCTGCATGTGTCTTGAGCTTTGTTTTTTGTAACAGTGTCCTACTGGGAGCAAAGCCGTGTGATCTGTTTGAATTATTGTTGTATAGAAACAATAATATGGCGATGGTTATTGCACAATCCATTTTCCCTTCTCAGTCATCTTCTTACTTGGTAACGCTCCCAAACGCAATTATAGTATTGCACGTTTCCTCAATTTTGGTGAAAATTACGGTCTTTCCTTGCTAGTAATAACATTTATTGGGCAGAAAACCTGAAACATTTGTTTGATTTATGTACATGCTTCAAATATATTTACCCATTGTTCATTTTTGAGGCCTCTGGAGAACATATTGGTAAAAAAAATACTTTTACTCAAGCACTTTTCTATAGACTGGTGATTCTGTCTTGGTTGTATGGCAGGCTTCTTTAAATTTTCTTTCCATTAACACATTTCTTTAAACATTGGTTGAGTTTTATGCCTCACAAAATAAACTTCAACATCAACACTCTCTGCTTTAGACTGCACAGCTAGTTCCTGACATCTGCATGTTATCAGTCAAGCCCTGTAGGCAAGTGGTGCGTCTCAATTTAGTTGGGGCCAGAACGCAAAAACATTAAGGCTTTCAGTCCTTACTAGTGGACCAGGATAAATACCAGCCATCAAGCCAAGTTCTGCCCATGAAGGCACATTCTTTCTAGTACCTAACTGTTAGTTAGTGACCAGACAATTATGACTGTATCACAGAACATCCTGCATAACAATGCTCCTTGGACTATAAGTGTACTTTTGCAGCAATTACAGACCTTTTTAAAACAATAACAACATTTTTGTGATTGCTGTCTATTGTACGTTCTGTGGATAATTTCGCTTCAGTAACCAAAGAGACAATATGCACGGAAACTGTGCAACACTGTGCCGAGTCTCCTGATGTCTTATCAATTGTTCAGCTCTGAATGTAGCTGAACACTAATACTGTGACTTCCATTACGCAAGAGTGGGATAAATTCTGTGCAATGTTTGTATGAAAAATCTTAACCTGACGGTGGGCATTAACCCTAAACATAATTTTTTCTATGTGGTACCCTCTGATCGTTTGGCCCCATGCAGTGTAATAAGTGTGTATACAAAGAATCTGAATATCATTACAATGGCTCTACGCTCTTTGCTATATACTCCATTGATTTAATTTCCTTAGAGGACAATCCTAGAGCCAGTTCGGTGGGTCACATCTTTATTAATTTATTTGTTGAGCTTCTAAAACAGAAATTCTACATAGGAATGTTTCCTCAATTGGTTCTTACTGGTGGATTATAACAGTCACTGTAACTTTGGGAGATAGTTAGGTGTTATCGCTGGTGCCAGACTGGATTCTCATTTTCAATTGAATCTGTAATCTATGGAAGTTCTAATATGTAATCCTTAACCACAATTGGTTTCAGTAATTGTAAGAGGAGCATTTGCATAGCGCTTCTTATCCCTGAAGTGATACTGATTTGCTATGATTTTTATGGTTCCTAGGTGCCCTTTCAGAGGTCTGTGGTTGAAAGGATTTTGCATTTAGTAATTCTTATGTAGGAGATGTTGGTTGAGGTTCAAAAACGTGTTTCTAGCATGGTGTAGTACATTTTACAGTGCGTGTATGGGAAGTGTTGGGCGACTACAAGAAGAGTCCTACCTTCTTACAAGTTTTAATGAATCAAGTGAGTAGATTCAGATTATTGTGCTGTGAAGAGTCAGACTTTTAGTAGTTTCTAAATCTGCAGGTCTCCTTACTCAGCCAGGCATCCAAATTCAGAGCGAAGCTGTGTGGACATAGGAATTTCTGCCAGTTTGAACCCTTCTGAGCTGAGGTGCCATAATAAATGGAGCAAGCAGAGGTCAAGTGATATAATACAGGTTTTGTTTTTCACCAATCTGCATAAATACATGTACAGATGTTAATGTTACATTATATACTTATTTTCAAGCCACCCATGTATTCTAATGTACCATTTGTATATAAGAATAGTTACAGTAACACTGCATCTTTAGGATTAAATAATAATAATGTCAGTTTTATAAGACTGAAAGGCTGGGTCAGCCTTAGCGGGATTCAGGTTTGTGACATACAAAGTTCGTGGGTGGCTGCTCAGCTCTAAAGTATCTCACAAGTGTAGTGTTACACTTGTTTGCAATCCTACTAGCCAAGTGTTGTTAAAATTGGTTGGTAGACTCTTTAGTACTGTAAAATAAACCAAATTTAAATTAAACCAAGGAGAGTGGCAATTTACTTTTGTTTCTGTTTGGAGCCATGCGTATGGAGTTCTCTTGCTATTAGTGCCCTGGGGGCACTTGGTAGTAGTGCTTGTCTGATTTTCTCTGACCCAGTCTTGCAGCTCAGTCCTAGATGACCTCTCTGTTGCACTTTTGCGTGGACTGCTTCAGCAGGACGATCCTGCACATTCAGAGAATATGTAACTCTCTTCTCCTGGGAGTGAGATATTTTGGTTTTAGGTTAACAATCTTTGGAATAAATGCTCCCCTTTAGATGTTTCATACTTCCCTTCCCCTAGTTTCTTTTCTCCCGACTTGTGCTAAGGCGCTGAAAGCCAGTATGAGCCTATTTTATGAGCCAAACAAAGTTAGAGATCTAATATTGGATGATAGTTCAGTGATCTTCCTGTACTGGTCTGAGAGGGTGATGATGTACCCTCTCTTTGTATGTATCTATGTGGCAGTAGAGTGCTGCACAGGGTCAAAGGCAAGAACACATTTAATGAGGTATTGGATAGGTAGCTGATTTTGTGGGATCAAGTGTACTGTAACCATATCAGAATGTAGAGTGCTCTTTAAAGTGCTGCGTCTTCAGCTTATTTTAAAATTTGAGTAGGGTTGCATGGCCCTTATGGATACAAGAGTTTCGTTTTAGATCCTGGGTGCAAACAATTATTTGACTCTTGAATGATGGTGTTTTGTCTCAGAGATGGTGAGTTTATCTGTCCGACCCTGTCAGTCAGTGTTTGAAGCATTGGATGCCTGGAGCAGAGGAGACTTTCAAGTAGAGCTGAGTATAGTCCGCACATTGATGAATTTTGATGCTGTTATTGACGAGTAGATTCGTAAGAGGCTTCAATTAGAGATTGAAGATGATGAGGACAGAATGGAGCCCTGTCAGACTCAGAAGTTGAAACGGATTATCTGGTGCTTGTGGTGCCCATTTGAATTAACTGGTATATGTTGGAAAGGTGGTAGGAAAACCAGTGAAGTACATTGCGGGTGAATCTCATTCAAAACTTCAGCCTATGGAAGAGTGTGGGGTGGTTGATGATTATGAAAGTAACTGAGAAGTCCAGCAATATCACGGGTGGGGGTCAACCTTATCTGAAATTAGAAGGGTATCTACAATGTGTAAGTTAAATACCTTTGTGCTCAGTGTGACCTGAAGCAAAATTAGCAGTCGTGCAAGAAACGGTTGGTGGTGGTGTGATCTTGAAGTTGGACCTGAGCTCCCAATGAAGAGTTGAGGAGTGAATCGCTGGCAGCTGGGCACGTCATCACAATCTAATGTAGTTGTCTTTAGGAGTGGCAGGAAGTGTCCTGTCTTGAGATCGTCTGGGAAAAAGCCTTGAGTGAAGGGGATGTTGACAATTGTAAGTATGGTGAGAGACCTTCTCCAGAGAACTTTGATGAAGTGCGAGGATAAGACCTCATCTTCATAGGTGGTGGCAGCTTTTAGGGAGTTGAGTAAGCTGAGGAGATATTTTGGTTTTGAAGGCTGTCCATTCTGGGCAGCCAGTTGTGAGACTGTGTCAGTCTAAGAGTTCTGTTTTTCTTTCACTTAGGAAGAGGAGGATAGAGTTGCACTTAACTGTGGAGTGTGGACCGGAGGGTCACACAAAGAGTTGACGCAGTGCTTGCTTGTCTTGAGTATTTTACTTAGGTTGACAGCTTGATTGATGGTATTGGTATAGTACTTTCCTTTGGCTGATGTTGAGACCGTCTGCATGTTCCTCAGAGGGACTACAGTAGCATGAAGATCATTGGGTGGGGAGTTGGGGCCAGAGGCTTGTTTTTCTTCCTTTTTCGTTCATGCTTGAAGATGGACTGTTTGTGTCAGGAATGTCTTTGGTGTACCAGAGTGCTGAAGTTTTCAAATTTCACATTTTACAAACGTTTTTATTTGCATTTTTTCATATTGCAGCAAAACAGACATGTCATCATTGGTCAACCTTCCCCGGTCCTCCACCCTCAACCCCTCCAGAAAAACAAAACATCATTAAACGTCCTACAGCTTGTTACTAACACAGTCTGTATTCCGATCTGCCATGCCTCATCCGAGTGTCCCCGGAGTTCTCCTGTCTTTGAATGTGTCTTCCTCCCACTTCCTTTCTCACAGTCCCCCATCAAGGCCACAATACCTCCTCCATCTACTCCAGACTCTGACAAATTTCTTCGGACAGCCCCGTGCTTTGTATGTGACCCTTTCAGCCGCCATGTAAAGGTCTAGGCCTCGTCTCCATTCCTCTATCTGCGGTGGCATAGCTGCCCCCCCAGTATTTTGCCACATCCCTTTTAGCTACCGCCAGGACCAGGAAGATCACTAACGGACGGGCAAGATATACATCATTGCTCATGCCCAGCAGGACTAATTTTGGATCTGTCGGCAAGGGTGCTTCCAGTACCTCACCCAGTTCTTTCAGAATCCCCACCCAGTAAACCTGAATCACCGGACACAACCAGAGTGTATGATAGAAGTCCCATCCTTCTTGACCGCATCTTAGGCAGTTCGTATCTCCTATCTTTCCAATTCTATGTAAACGTACCCTATCAAAATAGGTCCTGTGGAGGACGTTGAACTGTATAAGCCTCAGCCGGGATTTAATTGCTACCTCCCTTGGATGCATAAGAACAGTGTCCCAGTCTACCGCATCCATTTCACCCACGTCACTTTCCCATTTACTGCGAAGGGTACCTATCCCATCGGGCATGTTATTCATAGGGGTCCTATATGTAAGGGACACCGCTCTCTCTGGTATTTGTTCTTGCAGTAGACGGCCCTCTAGGGGTGCGTATTCAGGCAGCGTGTCCTCTGTGATCCCCTCCGCCCGCCATGCATGTCTCAGTTGAACGTATTTAAAGTATTGTGTGGGGAGGAGTACAAACTCCGCTCGCAAGGCTGGGAAAGACTTCAGCGCCCCTTTCGCAATCACGTCCCCCAGGGTCGAGATTCCTATGTCGTCCCACTTTTTGAACCCTTTCAGTTTATTCAACTCTTGCAGCCATGTGCAGTGCCATATGGGCGTTTGTCTGGTGGGCTTCTTTTCCCATCCTATGGACTTATTTGCTCTATTCCATAGCACCAGTGTAAGCTTTGTAGCTGGCAGCAGTCTCCCCTTCGCTTTGCCCCCGTATAGATAGTAGTTATACGGGCGGGTACCCATAGCATACCGCTCTAGTGCGTATGTGGGGTGTGCGGCCAGGGCATGAAAACAGTCGTTGATGGCCACCAGATGTTCTGCCCAGTAGTAGGCCTCTGCGTTGGGAAGTGAGATCCCCCCCACTATATTGGTGTCGCTGTAGAGTTGCCAGTGCCACTCTGGGTTGTTTGCAGAGACAGAGGTACGTGCGGACTTCCGAGTTTATTTCCCTAAACACCCTTCGAGGGAGGGGGTAGTATTCGTTTTGGAACGCGTATAAGAACTTGGGCAGCGTCATCATTTTGAACATGGCCGCGCGGCCTAGGAGCGTGAGGGGAAGGAGCCGCCATCTATCTGCGTCTTCTACAAAATTACATATAATTCGACCGACATTCTTGTCGTACGAGATGGTTCTATCTAGCGTCATGAATACACCAAAGTAGGTGAAGCCTTCTGCCGTCGTTTGCAACCTCTCTGGAAGGGCCTTCCACTGGTCTCGTCCTCTGGGATCATATAGCACTGACTTATGCCAATTGATCCTGTAGCCTGCATGCGCTCCATAGCGTTCCAACTCTGCGAAAAGCACTGGGATCGTCGTGTCGGGGCACGTAATATATAGGAGGACATCATCCGCGTAGAGGGATATCTTTTCCTCCGTGGCGTCCAATGGGCCCAGCTGAAAACCCCGGATGTCCTGATGTTGCCGGACTGCCGCTGCAAGCACCTCTATCGTCAGCATGAAGAGCAAGGGGGACAGGGGGCATCCCTGCCTGGTCCCCCGTCTAATTGGGAAATCCCAGGATATAATCCCGTTCACCTTGACCCTGCCTCTGGGGTCTGTATACAGCAGTTGTACCCATTGCCTAAAATTTGGTCCGAAGCCCAGCCTTATCATAACTCCCTCTAGGAAGGGCCAATGAACCGCATCGAACGCCTTCTCAGCGTCAAGCGATAGGAACCAGTGGGGGTCATGTCTCTTGCTCACTTCCTGTAGCCAATTGTGCGACCGTCGAAGATTGAATCTAGTCGCCCTACCCGGGAGGAACCCCGTCTGGTCCAATTGGACCAAGTCTGGGATCACCCTCCGCAGTCTAAGCGCCAGTATCGTCGCCAAGAGTTTCACTTCAATATTTAATAGGTAAATTGGGCGGTAAGAGGAGCACTCCTCCGGCGGTTTACCTTCTTTAAATATCGGAATAATTGTGGCCATGCGTAGGTACGGAGGAAGTTCCCCGTCCTTGAGTGCCCCCTCAAAGAGCCCCAGCTGGTGCCAGGCCAAAAGGTCCGCCGTTTTCTTAAAGAATTCTGCCGGGAACCCATTCAGGCCGGGGGATTTCCCTGCTCTTAATTTAGTCAGGGCCTTTGTAATTTCTTCCAGCGTTAGCGGCGCTTCCAGATCTTTGAGTTCTGCGTCCGTCAGTACTGGGAGTTCCAGATGCTCCATATATTTCATGGCATCCGCTAGTGTACCCAGATCTCGTGCCTCATAAAATGCCTGGTAGTGCTTAGCAAAGGCGTCCGCAATCTGGGCGTCAGTGCCCGTTAGGCACCCTTGGGTGTTACGCACTTGTTCCACCCACCTGCCATCTCTCTCCCTCCTGCTCAGCCATGCCAGCAGTTTGCCCGATTTGTCTCCTACGTCATATAAAGGATGCAAGGTCGCCAGTGCCTGCGTCTCCAGTTACTAGTTCTCTGTATTGACTTTTGGTATCCATCAATTTACGTAGAGTCCCTGCCTCTTTAGTACCCTGGTATTCCTTTTCTAACTCTAGTATTCGTGCCTCCAATGTCTCAAGCCCTCTCCGGACGGCTGGGGTCTCCTCGGCCTGTCTATTTTGGGCCCTGTCTCTCATGACTGCTTTGAATGCCTTCCAGAGGACCACTTTGGACGTTACCGAGCCCTCGTTTTCTGCTAAGCAGACTTTGACATCTGCTCTAATACCTTTCAGTATTTGCTGGTCCTGTAAGTCCCAGGCCGACAGTCTCCAGGTCCCCTGTCTTTGAGTCCGTCTTCCCACTGTTACCATGAGCGGGGAGTGGTCCGATATCCCCCTGGCTTTGTATTCGGCAGTGTCTTCTCTCCACATATGATGTCTGGCAAGGAATATATAATCTATTCTAGAGTGGACCCTGTGTGCGTTTGAAAAAAAGGAAAAGGCTCTATCGTCGGGGTGCAGCCACCTCCACATGTCTGTTAGCCCAATGGCATTGATCGTGTTGGCTAGGGCCGTCGGGGTCTGGTCTCTAGTCCTGTCTCCCGTTCTGTCTAAGGTCGGTGTCATCACATCGTTGAAGTCGCCCCCCAGTATCTGTATCGTGTCGGCTGTATTAAGGAGCACCTCCATGACCCCTGACATTGTAGCTGCTTGTAGTTTAGGAGGTGCGTACGCCGATATTATCGTATATTCCTTCCTTTTCCAGGTGCCCCTCACGCCCGCGTATGCCCCCAGTGGGTCTTCCCAGATCTACGCCACCCTGAATGGTTGGTTCCGTCTAATCAGAATCGCCACTGCTCTTGGGCTTTTGGTGAATCCCGTATGTGCCAGAACTTTGTATTGCCCTCATGCTAGGAAACTGCAGTTAGTACCCATGAGATGTGTTTCTTGTAATAATACGACATCCGGGCCTACCCTTTTGATGTACGTGTTCACTTGGCCCCGTTTGATCTTACTACCCAGGCCATTTACATTCCATGTTAATATTGAGAGCCCCGCTAGGTCCTTATTCTGTTCCCTGTGTCTATCCGACATCTTGCCAACACCTGCTGTGGTTGGTGTTCTGGTCCCTCACTGGTGGAGTGTCCCATGTTGCGGCAAATGTGACCTTTCTGACATGTCCCAATCCCTCCCCCTCCACCCCCCTTTACTCCCTCCCCCCTCCCTTTCCTGTCTCCCAACTTCCCCAACCTGAAAACAAGCAAAACTCCCCCCTTCACCCCCCCCTTCAGTCCCATCTTCCACGCAAGCAGGACTGTCGACGGAGAGGGTCTTTCGCCCTCCCGTGTAACCCCCCTTTCAGCCTACTCTTGCAAACTGCGTAGTGAGCATGTAACACATTCCCACCAGATCAACCGTAAGAGTCAAATAAAGGAAACTGTACATATAACAACAAAAGCAAAACAATAGGTAAAGGGGGTGTATCATCTTGCGTGCCCCTTTAGCGATGTGCTGCAATCTCTACTGCCTGATCGGCCCCCGTTCAAGAATGTGAGTCCTGGGTGTCTGTTCTTTGGTCGATCGTCTACCCCGACGCGTCTTGCTCCATTTCTCTGATCGCCTCCTCTAACGGGTGTATGGAGCGCATCCCCTCCTCTTGCCCCCCGGAGGAGCGACCCCCAGTGTCCTCCTCTCCCTCGGAGCGGGCGTTCCTCTCTAGGCAGCTGAATCTTGATCCTGTCGCGCCTCCCCTTCTGGGTGAAGCAGAGTTCCTTCTCCATCTACCTGTTGAGCTGTGTCCTGGATAAGGCGTTGTCTGTATCTGTCTCCTGTTCCTCGGTTTCTTCGGTCTCTGAGTCTTTGGCAGTTCCCCCTGGGGGTCCACTGACTGCTGCTAGCCTGTCCACCACCCTGCTTCCTGTGGCCCCTGCTCTACGGAATGTAGGTTGTTCCTCCAGCCATTGCCATGCATCTTCTGGATGATTGAAAAAGTGCATTTTGTCCATGTATATCACCTTCAGTTTCGCCGGGAAGACCAGCATATATGTGATATGCAGGTCCCTTAGTTTCGCTTTTACCGCATCAAAGGAGCGACGCTGTTTTTGCACCTCTTGGCTGTAGTCTGGGAATATCATAATGTTCGTATTTTCTAGTCGGATCTCCCCATCTTTCTGGCTTCTCGCAATATCAGGTCCCGGTCCGCGTAGTTGAGGAAGCGTGCAATGACCGG
The DNA here is from genome assembly GCF_964261635.1 of Lissotriton helveticus. NCBI lineage: Eukaryota > Metazoa > Chordata > Amphibia > Caudata > Salamandridae > Lissotriton > Lissotriton helveticus. The sequence goes on along the minus strand of NC_136073.1, from coordinate 673,397,435 downwards.
TCTAGGTCTCGCACCCTCCGGTGGCTTTGCTAGCAGCGCCCTGTGTGCTTGTTCAATAACAAAGCAATTCGAGAACTGCGTCTTCGGGAAGGTTGTTTTCAGCCAAGTATGTAGGAAAGTCGCCACGTCTGTCCCTTCGATGCCTTCTCTAAAGCCTACAAAGAGCAGGTTGTTGCGTCTCGCCCTATTTTCTGCGTCGTCCACCTTCCATAACAGTTGACGATGTGAGGCCTGGAGTTCCGCCATGTCTTTTCTAAGGGTAGTGAGCGAGTCTTCCGCATCGCCTATCCGTGTCTCTGCCGTCGTTACCCTCTCTGTTAGATTTCGGAAGTCCTGTCTCAGTAGTGTCACCTCTGAGCCCACTTCCCCGATCTTGACCTCCAGGGCAGGCCGGTACTCATGAATGTCAGCCCTAGACGCTTGAATGGCTCCCATCAGCAGGTCGGTGTCCGAGCGCGATCCAGAGGCGGGAGGTGCAGTCTCTGCCAGCATAATTGTCCATGGGTCCTTGGCGGGAGGTGCAGTCTCTGCCAGCATAATTGTCCATGGGACCTTGCCTGAGGGTTTTAGCGGCCATATCCTTTTTCCCCATGGCCGGCCCCTCTGTGTGACCACCTGCGCGGAGGGCTCACTCTCTTGCCCCTCGCCCCTTCTCTTCCAGGCCGTGGGGAGGGCTCGTTCTACTTCTTGCCTTTCCGCGGAGGTGCCACTTGGGCACTCTTCTCTTCTATTCCGAGAGGGCTCTGGTATCCCTCCGGCTTGTCCTCGACTTTTCCGGCTGTCCGTAGCATATAGGGCCCCAAGCCAATAAGCACAGGTTGTTTGTCGCAGCTATGTCCTCTCTACAGCGGGTGGGTCTCTCGCCCTCAACGCTGGGGGCCTCCTTTGGGCTTAGGCCGTGCTGATCTATCCGGCTCTTCTGGGCCTCTGGTGTCGCCACTCCGGTTCCGGGCCTAGTTTTGGTTCGTGCTACATGACTCGCCGTTATCCTGGGGGCCGGGTGTGTACGGGGTCATCTCTGGGGCCTAGCTCCACGTCGCCCCTCTCCTCAGATCAGGCTGAGCTATGGGGCAGGGCCCGGTCCTCGACTCCTACCCCGGCCCGCAGTGCCCGTATGTCAGCCCCCTGCGATCTGAGGCCTACTGCCGGCTCTAGGAGCCCCGCTGTCCAATTGCCCCGCTTCCGTGTCTGTTTTACCAGGTTCAGGGGGTCCCCTCCCTTATCTCCAGGATCGTTAGCTGTGTTCGTGGGGGGGGGGGGGGGGGGGGTGTGTATCCTCCCGTCAGCCGTCTCCTTACCAACCTATTTTTGAGGGTTCTCACTCTGTAGTGTAGTTCCTATCATCCCAATAGGCTCTGCGCATTGGAATAATACCTACAGCAGTAAAGGCCTAGGCCAGACGTTAACTAGGTCTACTACTGTCGATACTAGACTTAAAGTTTTGGGTTTGCCAGCTTAGCTCAGAGTTCACTAGAAACTTTCTCGAATGTTCAGGAAAGAATTAACTCCCCTGATTAGACAAGAAGGGATTTAGTTTCTGACAACCATAGAACATGACAACTTTGCTCTCCCCTAATCAAGAGTATATCTCGAGAGTCGTGTGAACAAAAGGCAATTTATTTTACTCAGTCAGTACGTGCATTCTTAGTCTCATCAGAATGTAGAGAAAAGGAAGAGACGGGCGTGTTCAATAAAAAGGTGTTATTTATTGATCAGTCTCTTTTCTCATACAAGAGAAATGGATCGATATTATTGCAATACTTATAGCTAAGTAAAGTGCATACATTAAAAGCAATAGTATAAAATAATACTGTAAAAACATTGATATGGTTTCTAAGCCATAAGATGTTTTAAAATGAATAAAATATATTACATACACATATACATTTGACTAAACGTACTCAACTGGTGTTTCTAGATACGCCTACCCCGTGTACCTGACCTAAGTCTAATACGTGGGCGGGAATAGAAAGTTACAGTTTAAGTTAAGTTTGTTTTGCCAAGTGAATAACTAAAGAATTCTCTGTGAGGGGTCATTCAGTTCTGTACCTGGAAGTTAGGATGAATGAGGAATGGTATCTCTCTCTCTGGTCTCGATATTCCAGGCTGCCTGCGAGGGCTACCCAGAAACGCCGGTGCTGGATTCTCGGCAGGAGAAAGCAGCGCGTCTCTCAGCGCGTCAGGAAGGCGGGGCTGCTGCCAGCGGGGTCTGCTCTGCTCTTGGCTTCGGCAAGTATGGCTGCTCCGTCTCGTCACCACGCGTGTGTTTGCATAGGGCAAGATCGGTAATATTTATACCTTTAAGGTGCCGAGATTGACGTAAGGGTGGACATAGATACGTCAATAAGGATGTCATACGACTTGCTCGTTAGCACATTCTTTTACTGAAGTTCTCGGTGAAATCAAAACAATGGCCGCAGGGTTTTGCCCAGGTTGTCATAGGTTTGATTTGTTATGAGAACTCCGTATGCCTTATCAGGGGCTGGAGGAATATCGCTTGTCTAATTAGATCGCAAGCGTTATGACCTAATCAGATAACACGTTCCTGTGCCGTAGTGTGACTGCGTCAGATAACGGTATCTGCATCATGGGGGTTTTCTGCCTCATGGGCTGACTGCTAGTTAACTTGTTGGTTTGTTTAACTAGAATAGGGTCAGGAATAGGGGGATCGATTCAGAACCTATAGGAATACATGACACCCACTCCACGCTAACTATGGACATATTTACTAATCTAGGCATAGTATAACATAGTACAACATACTATAGAGTAGTGTGTATACCTTACCACCCCAAAATACATAAATGCATTTCGAAATTCTTCAAATATACGGAAAATTTGCAGACATATATATTGTATGCACTCAAGCTATGGAATAATGCTAAAGTAATCACGCATTTGTATACATTATTGCTTATTTGGTATATGAGAATTACACATGAAATGGTTTCTTAAATACAGAAAAAAGTTTCGAGACCATTCCATCACAGAATAAAATATTTGTGAACATACCAGCGGGCAGCTAAAGTCTATAAAGTATCTAAAAACAGAAATCTTAGTTCTTTAGGAATAGTTTCTTACTTTAAGCAGAAGATAAGTGTCCCGAAAAACCGAAAAAATGAATTGGGGCTTCTGAAAGAGTTGCTGTCCGTGAACTGGAGTGAAAAATAGTTCATGTGACTTTATTATTTAAAGTTGAAGGCCGAATTCAGGGAACGCCGTGTGCGAGCTTGCTCAAAAGTCTCTATTTCTGTTCGGGTGAGAACATCATATCATTTAGGCTTTCGAAAAAACTGTCAACAGCTTCCTGGGAAAGTTCCACTAACTCGGAAATAGGTGTAATCATGCATTCTTGTGCATGATTGTCTCCATTGACATTCTGATTCGCATTGCTGACAGAAGGTCGTACCTGTTCGATGCTGCTTTCATCTTGAACTTCACTACCCATCAATCGTAGTGGTGAAGCTTCCACGAATGCCGTCATCAGGATTGGTAGCCTTTGAGGGCAGCACAAAGCATGAACCTTGATCGGGCTCAACAATGTTTCTGCATCCATCGGCGCATCCGATTGTAGCGTCAGACAGGTGTCTAACCACGCATTCTTCTCCGCATAGCAGACACCTTAATACAGGTAAAACACATCTTTGCCACATTGGTCGAAATGATAGAAACCAAGTCATGTTCAGGTCTCTAAGCCGGGAGAGTCCCAGGATTTTTGATATCCGGTCCCGGTATCCAATGGCTAGGATTGTTTCTTCCCTTGTCGCAAGAGTTTTGTCTGTGACATGGGTTGCCATAACGAAAAATAAGGACTAAGAATAGGATTCCTGCAATTAGTCCCAAGATCAGGGGAAGTCCGCCAAAAATCGAATGGACGAAATCTGGAAAAATACCCAGTATGGCTTTGAATGGTGTTAATGCCATCGAAAATACTGTCTTAAATACCTTTGAGACCCCATTGGTATCAGAAATATTTAAGATTTCATTCAGGATTTCCGCGAAATGTACGGGGGAATTAGTTGATAATAATGTATGTATCTCTGCAGTCGTCCTTGCGACTTGTAGATCATACGTTTCTTTTGATGACGAGAGCCTGGTAGGCGTCTGAAGAAGCACTGTTTTCATTCTGCTTAAAGTATCTATTCGAATAGAAGTAATTTTCAAATTGGGCCATGCCCTTGCCTCCCTGTCTGGGAAGGAGCTGGGGAACAATGAGCGTCCACAGCACTTGACCTTCGCAGTAGTAGTTACTAGATAAGGAGTCCCGGGCATAAGACTACAACATCTGCGGTCTACAATAAGAATGTAACTCCCATTATAGAGTCTTTGAAAGAATGGTTCTATTTCTGTTGCAGGTGCGCCTTGCTGGTGACATGAAAGGTTGTATGAATTCCCTTCACAGGCTCCATGCAAACTAATTCCGTTACACAGAAGTGTGCCACTTAGTGACATCGCACAATTGTTGCCACTAAGAAACACTTTCTGTCCTTTATTACTGACACATGCATGTGAATAGGGCAGGTTCCATGTTGTTTTAAGGTACCCCTTTCCCAATTTCTCGTACATGCCAGCCTGTATATATTTTTGGCAGTATTGAAACCTGAAGGTTGAGATTGGAATATTTATTATCCCATGTATTATCCATTCACTGACAGGTCGTTCTGACATTGTCACTGGTAATCTTTCGAGTTTTTCAATGCTCAAGATTGTATAATCAGCAACCTTTTGTGCCATACTGATTTGTCTATCAGTAAGGTTAAAGATTTGGAATAATGACGTTGTGTTGATTAGACGCCAAGGCACATAGCCTGAACGCAGATTTTGTAACGTCCAGCCAAGCTGTACAATAGAACGCAATTGTGACTGACCGTGTTGTAATAACAGTAAGTCTTGCGATAATATATCGATTGCTGAAGACACAATGCTGTCCAAAGAAAAAATTCTGGAGGACAGAGTCATTAACCCATTGTCCACTACAGAAAGTGATTTTTCCAAATTAATACGGTCAATTTCCCGTATTCTCTCTGCTGTTTCAATTTGAGTAACCTTCCAGGCCTCATTGTATGCTGCATATACAGAGGCTGCTATGAAACGCTTTTGACGCTGTTTGCGTGGTCCCATAGTGAAATCACGCAAGTCAGCACCATCAGTAAGTATAGTTAGGTGTTGCTTAATTTCTGCCAGTGTGGAAGTTTGTAGCCATTGAAGGCATAATTTGCCCACACTGTAGGTGGTTATTATCCCTGGGTGATGTCTTTGGGGATATCTAGGGTCTGGCCTGGTCATTTTGAACCCCTGCGTTTTGTTCAGGAATCTGTCTTGACAGTTATTAGTATCTGTGGGCCAGATCAACCACTGTTTCCAATCAGGATGTGTTCTGTTTTGGTTTAATATATGGTTTACGTCTATCTCTTCATCTGTATCAGAGTTATTGCTAAACATTGTTGGCTTTGGAATAGACGGTTTATTTAAATCTTTGATTTTGGCTAAGCCAAGACAGGTGGTCTGTTGAACAGTGTCATTTAAAAATATCATTTGTTCTGGGATCATGCAGGCTCTAAACAAAGCTTCTATACCCTGTACTTGCCATTCTTTTGTACCCCAAACACTTTTCAATTCAACATTTTTGTCCCAATAATCAAATCCAAAGGTATTCATTTTTTCAAAGAATGAGTCTGAATATAACAATTTTGTGTTGGTTATCATGGTCTTGGTCCCTGTCTTGTTTGACAATTTAAAATAAAATGCTTCAGCATTACTTGTGTTAAAACCTGAAAAATATGAATATTTGTCGTAAACGGTTCTTGAGCTCCCTTTTGGAGGTGTTGCACAATGTTCCCATTGATTATAATTTAAAACATTTCTAGGTTGTGCAGATCTATGTAAAAAATGGTTACCATAGTGGTTATAACAGTACATACTATCATAATTGGTAGAACCCTGCAAATAATCATGTTTGGTAAATTTAGCAGACATAACTAAATCAGACATCATATTATTAATGCTTTCGAAGTCCCAATCATCAGCAAATGAGTTTGGTTTTACAAAGTCACTCAAGGAGATCTTAATTTGGTGTGGATATTTCAGGATCTCGACCGGACCATAAATTTCATAGTCCGTGTTGTCCCAGGCTACCCCACCAGGTATCGGATTGGCTGTGAAGTTGGCTGAAGAAAGTTCTCTTTTCTCGACGTGTGAAGATGTGTGTGGTTTGAGGATCAAGTTGATTTTCTGACTTGCTGTGTCCATTTTAGCATATTTTCCCTCAATGAAGCGTCCCAAAGTAAGTACCATGATGAGCCAAAGTATGAGGATAAATGCACCAAAACCCACCCAAAATTCAATCCATGGAGAAATCAGATATGTTTCTCTCAGTTGTTTCAAAAGTTCTTTAGCTTTATCTTTAAAGGTTTTTGATGATGGCTGTGTCTTTGATTCAGTGAAGCCTTCAGAGGAATCATCGAAGTTTATGAAGTAGCCGGAAGCAGTTCTGTCAATTGTTCCAATTGGTTCATTGGTTGCATTTTCACTTGGTACTTCATTATAGATTGGTGTGTCTCTGCTAAATGTTTTTATTTGGGTTTTCAGAGGTCTGAGTTCTATTGCATTGCTGCATAGTCCTTGTTGTTCTTCTGTAGGCGTTTCGAATGTGATGAGCCTCTTCGTAAGAACCTCTGTACTGGTAGCAAACCTTGGTGTTCTGCTACTTATTGGGAGTCCACTTGGCCTACTGTTTGTTATCGGCCACATGTTGTGGTTTTACCAGGTCGATGGATACAACTCGGTTCTCCTTTTTACCAGCAAGTGGCGGTAGTACAACTGATCTTGTCCCGTTGACAGACAAGACAGGAACTGCTTTTCTGTAAGAAGGCCCAAATTCCTTCTTTACCGCGATCTTCTCCCTGACTAGATCTCCGACTTTAGGAATCCAGACAGGTCTTGCTGGGACAGGCGGTGGTTCTTCAGTGGTTGTTGGCTGTTGTTTCAACTTTATGTTGCTCAGGTCTTTTCTTGTTTTGTTTAAGTCCTGCAAAATAGCCAAACGGTCTTTGATATCAAAGCTTTTTTCTTTCACCACTGAAGTCTGACTGTCAAGGTCAGAGATAATCATCCTAGTTCCGAATAATAATTCGTACGGACTGAATCCCTTCAGAGAATTTCTTGGCAAGTTATTGAGACTACGTTGGACACTTATTAGATGTTTGACCCACCCAGCTCCCGTACCCAATATCCTTTCCGTTATAGATTGCTTTATGCCTTGGTTTTTTCTTTACACCATCCCGTACCCTCAGGAAGGAAGTGAGAAGATTCCCGCTGGGCTATGCTCATTTGGCCATGTTTCCCCCCATGCTTGAGGGCTAGGGTGGAGACAATGGTCAAACATAGCATGCTCTTAGCGTATATGCCATTTAGACTCGCAAATCTTTGTATAACAGTCCGGACGTCAGCCGAGTGCTGGTGATCTACATTATAAGTGGAACTAGCCTGTATAAGTTAATCGCAACCCTTCCTTTTTACTCCTGATTTTTCCTGGAGTAAACCGACGAGGTATTAAACTGTTTCTCTCCCCACTGCGATCTCTGTTGCAGTTTGGGCAGTTTTTTGTTTGTATAAGCTTTATTCGAGACAGTTCTCATAAAAGCATTTAAAATCAAAATATTTACAATATACATGATACAGTATAAGAAATCCATTAAACACAATAAGCTCATACAAGATCACAAATAAAACAATAAAATGCCTGATACATGAAAACTAAAAAGGAATACCAAATTACATACAACCCCCCAAGAACCGTCTTCTTATAGCCCACGCCCAACCCATGTATTTGGCGACACCCATAACTATCGAATCCTGCTGTGTTGTGCATAGGATCCTTAGAGCCACTGTACTTTCGCGTGTCCCCAGATTTTTACAAACCGGCGACAGCCATTTCCTCCTTGGTTTCGCATAGGCTTCGCATGAAAAAAGAAAGTGGCCAAGGCTCTCCTCAGCATTTTCGCAGGCAGGACACAGGCTATTAGTGGGTCTGTGCCAACCGGATGTCAATTTCTTAAGTGGAATAGATCCTGACCTCAACTGGAAGACAAGTTTCCTGTCCATTGGAACCGTAACATTATCCCAATAATTTTCCAAGACAGGTAAAATTTTGGTCTCTAGAAAACGGCCAGACATAGAATCTGCCCTATTGTCATTCAGCGTCTTGCCACTTACCCAATCCCAATATTGATTTTTAAGAGCTTCTTTACTCGGGAACGTCTCTCCCTCAGGGTTATTCCAAAGATTTGAAAACCCTAGATTTTCCAACATGGTTTTCAGATGTTTTAACCATTTTATTTTGTGGAAGGTGTCTTCCCCGATAATCCAAAGAAAGCTCTCAGCGTACTGCCTTATTTCCGGAGTCGTCCAAAGGCGCCTCCAATAAAGGACTGGCCGCAGACGAGCTCTGTCAATAATCGTACGTCTGCCAAGCTCCAGAAACAATGGGATTAGGGGGGTGCTCTGGGGGAGTCCTGTAATACCACGCATAAACTTGTTCTCGGATGTCTGAAGAGCCGTCAGGCAATTCCAAGCCCATAGTTCTGCGCCGTATAAGGTGGCACCCAAAACCTTCGCGTCGTACACCGCCAAAGCGGGTTTTATAGGTTTTGTTTTTGATTTACGGTGTTCCCCCCTTAGGGCCCCCGATAACTGCTGATGCTTTAGGACAACTTTATTGACGTGATGCGTCCAGCCTTTTCCCTCCGCAATCTGTACTCCCAGGTATGTAAATTCCTTGACTATATCAAGCCTACTGTTATTTAGGGTAATTTTAGGATCGCTTCTGCGTCCGGCAGTAAAGGCCATTAGCTTGGTTTTTCCAACATTTACCTCTAGCCCATGCTCCAGGCAAAAAGCATCGAAGATGCCTAATGCGCGTTGAAGCCCCATAGGAGTCTTTGACAAAATAAGAGTGTCGTCAGCGAACATCAGGATAGGGACCCTGATGTTCGCTAACGATGGGGCATCAACACTAACCCTTAACATTCTCTCGACTATCCCATTAATGAATAACGAGAAAAGTAAAGGGGCCATGGAACATCCCTGCCTAACACCTCTTTGGACTGGAAAGTCCACCGTTAACTCGCTACTTCCTCCCCATTGGACTCTGGCATAGTTGGATTCGTGCAGTTGCATAATTAAGGTTAGCAATTCTGCTGGAATCCCCAGCTTTTGAAGCACCGACCATAGTTTATGCCTGGGGACTAGATCAAACGCAGCCCGTAGATCAACGAACGCGACATACAGGCTGCCCCTCCCCAGCTCAACGGTCTTCCACCGCAATATTGTAAAGCGAAAGACCTGGTCGATGGTGCTAGTAGCACGCCTAAATCCCGCCTGGTATGGGGAGAGGGCACTATTGTCTTCTACCCAGTCCATCAGCTGGTTGGTTACCATTCTCCCGACTATCTTCTGCACGGTGGCTATTAAGCTTATAGGCCTGTAATTAGCAGGCAATGAGCGGTCGCCCTTCTTATGGACGGGGATAATGGTGGCACATTTCCAGATATCTGGAACCACTGCCCCCTTAGCTAATGCGTTTGATACAAGGTGGATGTATCTCGCCCATCTGGCCACATCGTGTTTAAAAATATCAGGGGGGATACCATCTGGGCCAGGCGCCCTCCCGCTTTTCGCAGAGTTAATGGCAATTACCACTTCACTAAGAGAAAACAGATCTTCAGTTGCATATACCGGTGTTATTTCTTCAACTATCGTAGACTTGTTACTTTCCGTGTACTGAGGCCCAAAATAGTCAACCCAGGCTTCCACTGGTACATTATTGTCGGGTTTTGCAGGGCCCACACCACTACCCCACTTAATAATTTTCCAAAATAACATTGGGTCTTTGTTATCAGAGGCTTCTTTTAATTGGGCCCAATGGTCTTCATCCCATTTCCTTTTTGCACGATATATTGCTGCTTTATACAGTTTCCTGTTCAATCTGACTGCTGCAAGGTCCCTATTCCTTAACGCATGGCCCAGGTCTAGACGTGCTACTCTACAATGGTTATCGAACCACCTACCCACTTCTTTAGTTTTCTTCCCTTTTCTTTGCTTTGTAAAAAAACATGGTCTCAAGGCGGAGAATAACTTATTGTGGATTTCTGCGATGGCATTGTCCCCAGGAACTACTAGAGCCACTGCTTCAATCGCAGAAATAGCACAGTCTACCATATGAGTTATGTATGTCATAGTGACATCATTTGCATTTACCTTGGGCCATTTTAACCTTCGCTCATCGTTACTTAACAGAGGAGCTTCGTTATGTGTATCATTCAGATTTCCTGAACCTACATTCCACCACTTGTGTGACACACATAAAGGGTTGTGATCACTTTCAACCCGGGGCATAACTGCCATGTCAACAACCCCATTCCACAGCTGGAGACTACATAATATATAGTCAATTCGGCTCCTATTAATACCATTATCAAAGGTAAAACTACCCTCCTTATCCCCGGGAGTCCTACCATTGAGGGCTCTTAGACTGTGTTCCAAACATATACCATTTAATAGGAGAATCTCTTTAGTCCATCGCTTCACAGGTTGTAAATTTAAGGAAGGTACTCCCCATTGATTGTCCTCTTCACTCTCAATTAATGCATTTGTGCAGGCCAAGGGTTCAAAAGTCCTATTTAGGTCACCAGCCAATATCTTTAGGTTACCCTGTGAATTAACCTCCATAGCGTCGGACAACAACTCAATTGTAGATGGATTGACTTCTTTACCACCTCTCACATAGACATTATATAAATCTATTGGTGCACCATTTACAACAGAGATTCTAAGAGCTTGTAAATCGCTGTTTCCCTTATCTAGGATTTTTATATCGATAAACAAACCCTGTCTAACCCACACAGTTAGGCCACCCTTTGGCCTCCCTCTCCCCCCTTTTGTGGCAGGTATATAGTAATTCAAGTAACCTAAGCAAAATAATGGATCACAAGCCCAGGTTTCCTGAAAACAGCAAATATCGAAACCACTTATAAAATCCACCCAAAGTTGGGAATCCAACTTACTAGCCAATCCGGCAACATTCCAAGACAAAAAAGTACCAATATCTACATTTGTCCCATCCCTAGATTTAGCAGTTGGAGATTCATGAGACGACATCGATAACCCCGTTAGGTTTACCAGCCTTTCTGGGTCATCAACTGTGACCATGGCTAAATCATCTGTTACAGGGTATAAGACATTTGGTATCATTGTTACTAAACTAGAGCCACATTCATCGACCACACACCCGGCATCATAACTATTCTCCTTGGTGTCTGTAGCAATAACGTTACCACAAATGCTTCCTAGCTCCTCTGCTTCTTTTATAATTCCACCTATGTTGTCAGTACCAATATGTCAATAGCCCCACCCTGGGTCCTTCCAACCTACATAGGGATTATTATATGTATGTGGGCTACAATTGAAACTGACATGGAGAGGTGGTAAAGAAGTCCCTGGCCATTGGGCCTTTGCGGGGGCTATAGGCTCGTTGAATAGGCTTGTGGTTACACTTGATGGTCTGGGGTAAAAAAAGGTGAGGTCCACAATGCCAATGCCGCCCTTATTTATTCCCCATCCTTGCCTTGTTATCCATCCCACCACCCTAGGATCTTGAAAATTGACCACTATACAGTCTCCCCCCAGGGTTTTAGATGTATAACCCATCCAGTCTATTCTCCTTGCCCCTATTATTAACCCATCAATGTCCCCCGGCAAAGGACGGTTTTCCTTTAACCAGTGCATGGTCTTATTTTTAAGCATCTGGAAATTTTCCCTTTGGCCTGGGGGTAGTGGTGGTACGTTGATGAGAACTGCCACATAGGGGAAGGAGTCTGGAGTAAGATTAATCGGGGGTTTTCTATAAGGTGGCTTTTGCAAGGGCGTTGGGATAGGTTTGGGAACTTGTGGAGGAGGTTGAGGGACTGGTTTCGGCCCCTGTTTGTTATTAACAAGGGGAGCTGTTATGGCTTTAGCAGCCAACTTATTAACACAGTCCCTATTTCCTACCCTCGTGGCATTAGGAGGTATACATGCATCGGAAATTGTGCTCACAAGAACTGAAGCTTTACCCACTTGTTGGCATGGAGTGACCACAACGTCTACGACAGCTGGTTGGTTTTGTGGCCGGGGTAATGGAGACTGGGCAGAATGTGTTAAATTGGACCGCGATTGTTCAGAACCTGAAATAGCTTTCTCAGCCCTAACTAGTGGATTTGTAGTCACTTTAGCTGGGGGTTTATTTTTCTTGGAAGGTAAAGGTGAGCCATTTCTTGTGTTTCTACCCTTATCCTGGGTGTGGGGGTTATTTTCAATCTGAGAATTTGAGCTTGTTTCCAACCTACTATTTTTAATCAGGGATTTAGTAGAATAGAAATTGTCTAATGTTGATTGCTCAAAGTGGTTTAACCTATCTATGAGTTTTGCAATTCTATCCTCAATGGGAATAAGTACCAATCTAAACATTTTTTCCAATTCCGGAAGCACGTTTGCCAATAGTACAGAGCAACCACTGCTTAATTCTTTTGGAACAGAACATGAATTGTCCACTTTATCTTGGTTATCCTGGGAAATAGGAATAGTTGACGTTACACATCCTGTTGGCACTGGTTCTTTAGCTGAATTCCCACTGATCAAAAGTTTATGTAACTTCCTGATTTTTGGTAGTGGTTGGACCGTTTTTTTACTCCTTTTAACAGAAACTGGACATTTCCTTTTAGCCCCAGCTTTAGAATTGAATGATACAACATGAGGTCCCGCGTCAGTATGCGATAGCTGGTCAAATGTACTATCACTGGTGTTATTTAAAACTGCGGCAACAGACTCAGTTGATTTATCCCCCGGGGCCTCAGAGTCTCTGTTTGTAACCGGGATGCTCACAGATGATAAAGGGGTTACCAAAGTGGGATAGACTACGTTTGGAAATTTGTCCATAGTGTTCTTAAGTATTTCAATAGAAAGCCTACGCTCGGCACGCTTCTCTGCCAAAGTTAGTTCTTTATCTATTACGAGTGAGCGATTAAAAAAGAATTTATCTAAAGGACCAATGGCCAAAGGACCAGTCTCTGCAGGAAAAGACGTTAAATGGCTGGCTACAGGACTTGTATTTGCAGCAGATGCCATAATGGTAGCAAAAATGTACAAGGGAAGCTATGTCACTTACTGTGGAAGAAGAAATGTCACAGAGGCCAGGGGTGGTGGCCCAGCCCGGCCTCCTTCGGCCCCGGACGGCCACAGACGGTCCCGCCCTTGTCCCGGGCTTCTCCCGGCGCCCTCCCGCGCGCTCCCGCGCAGCGGGGATGGTACTTCCCTTTTGTACTATGAGATCTGTTGTGAGGGGCGGAGCCGGCAGGGAGAGCAGCCCAGATGACCACGGGCGCGCGGGGACTCCTGGAGTTTGGAGTCCGCCGCTTCTAGCTCGCAGCCCTGCCGGTCAGAAGAGCAGACACACCCCAAAGTCCTGCAGTCTGCTCCTAGCCGCGATGCGGGACCCGCGAAGCGGGTCCGGCGAGGAGTAGCGGCAGAAACAGTCAGGCAGGCAAGCGGGTGACAGCAGGCTCCCTCGGCTCCCTCTTCAATCGGTATCCGGCGTTATCAGGCAAGGAATCCGCTGATTAGAAGATGGGACGCAGCTTTAATCGTCCAGAAGGGGGCGGAGCCGGCAGGGAGAGCAGCCCAGATGACCACGGGCGCGCGGGGACTCCTGGAGTTTGGAGTCCGCCGCTTCTAGCTCGCAGCCCTGCCGGTCAGAAGAGCAGACACACCCCAAAGTCCTGCAGTCTGCTCCTAGCCGCGATGCGGGACCCGCGAAGCGGGTCCGGCGAGGAGTAGCGGCAGAAACAGTCAGGCAGGCAAGCGGGTGACAGCAGGCTCCCTCGGCTCCCTCTTCAATCGGTATCCGGCGTTATCAGGCAGTTTTTTACAAACATGGTGTGACGCAGACTCATGCCTGGCCACCAGTACCGTGATTGTAATTCTTCCAGAGAATCTTTTAGTTTGAGGTGTCTGAGACCCTCGCCCATATGTGCGTCTGCGATTAACAAGTTTCTCCTGTCCATGTTTGGAATCACTCTATCCCCCACTCCAGGGATTCGAGCAAAAGGGACGGAGTTTGCATCGATTATGTATGTATAATTGAGTGGATAGTTGATCGGTAACGCTGAGTAGTCGCCTTTTGATGACGTTTTCACTGCCAGCACTGTTTCACCGTCAATGTATTTTAATGTACGCTTTTTTCGATCTACGGGAGCCGATTTAGTGGCTGCCGCTGTGGCTGTCTCAGCCAATGAATTCCCTGCAACGTGAACGCCATCACGCTGATGACTCAGTGAGTGTGTCACATGAGTCTTTGGTAGTTCTTTCTGTAAAAGAGCTATTTGTTCCCAGAGCAGTTTCTGCTTTATTGGTGCATCTGTGTCATCTTTGTAACCGTTTTGAATCCATGTCTGCAAATCCTTGTTATATGATTTGACGCAGTAATATGAATCTGACACTATAAGTGTCGGGAATTCGCGATCCGCATTATCTAGCGCCATTTTCAATGCTATTATTTCAGTTTGTTTTTCTGAATTAGTTTCTACTGAGTGTGATTTTGTTAATAGATGTTTTAGTTTACCTCCGCGCCACACTTCTTTTGTAATCTCACATGTGGGGTTGTATGCCTGTTCTCCCCAAACGGGGGGTTGAGCATGTCCGTCTGTATAGATTACACAGGCGTAATGTCGTAAAGGCAGAATGTCGATTGGCGGAGGGTATGTTTTTTTTCATATTCTAAATTTTCCATTTCTTCTAGTTCTTAGAAAATTGTCAGCCAGGCTATACTTGATAATTCATATCCTACGTACAAGACTGTTAGATGGGCAATTCTGGATTTTTTAAAGTTGAATTTGTAACCCTCTGCTGCGAACCCAAGTATTATGGTGTTCACTCTCTTCAAGTGAGTCTCCAAGTCATCATCTGTTAAGTAGATGTCATCGACATAAGATAATGCTTCATCATCATATAGCTGTAGTAATTCTGTTACTCTCGCTGAGAATACCCCCGGGCTGTTCTTGTACCCCTGGGCTAACCGACAGAATTGTTTTTGAGTGCCATTTATTGAGAATGCAGTTAAATATCTGCTCTCTGGTGCTATGTTTTGACAAAAGAATCCATTAGAGATGTCCAAGGTTGTTTTGTATTTTTTGCGCACTATGTTATTCATTAGTGCAGCACTGTGTGAGTTTTGCACTGCAAAAGTTTTGCAACATGTGTTAAGGTGTCGGTAATCCAAAACTAGACAATATGAATGGTCTGGTTTGGAGACCGGAAACAAAGGGTTGTTCATTTGTGAGGTGCAAGTTTCAATCACCCCCTGGTATTCTAATTGATCTAGTATTTCATTTACCTGTTTTTTAGCTTCTTGCTTAATTGGGTACTGCCTTTGTGCAGTTGGTTGTGATTTTAACTGGATTTTGTGAGGAGGAGAGTCCTCATCCCATCCTACATGATTTTTATATAAGGCAGGAGCTAAAGCCACTGCCCATTTTCTGGCAAGTGTGTATTTTTTATGAATCGGGATATGATTCGAGAAGGCAGGCATAATTATTTCTTCGCCATGAGGGCACTCCCTAACAAACTCTGGTGGCCAGTCTTTTTCAGCTAGAAGGATGTCATAGCCCTCGGATAGGTTATCCCAAAATAGTCCCCTTATTTTCCTAGTCTTATCTCCCTCTATACGTAATGTTATCTCGTATATCTTTTGAGGTTTGCTAACTCTGGTGTCCGCAGTTTCCACTTGAAGATATTCATTCGTGTCCACTGTCTCCAGATGATTCATAAGGACTTTGCGAGCTATGCTCACTTCTGCTGCACTGTCTAGCATTGTCTGAGCCCACTCTCCGTTTTTCAGTTGTGTCCTCAGTATTCTCGGCATTGTTAACTACCTTGATACTGGCTACCTTCTTTTTTGGAAATTGTAATTTCTTTTTTAGCTGAGCAGGTTCCTTGTCTTTGGACTTGGCGTGCTCTTCTCTTTGTTCTGATCGTCCTCTTCTTTCCGATTTCTGCGAGGAAGTCTGAAAAGATTGAGAGGGACGGGTATCAAAGTCTTGATATCTATCAGGCTTTTTTATATTATCCCTATTTCTAAGGTTATATCTTTTCCCAGAGGGGTCACTCTGGGGTGACCTGTGTCTTTGGTTCGGAGATTTCTCTCTTCGCCTAGGAGACCTTCCTCTGGACTGGAATTTCTTTTCTTTAGGATTGGATTGTTTGTTACCATCCTAGTTCTTTTTTGGTGAATTATTATTAAAAAATATTTTTTCTGGACTTTCAGTCAGTTGTGGTTTTACTGGTATTCCACCTAAACTATCTCTACCTAGTTCCTCATAGGATTTTTCTATGATTCTGGCAATTTCAGCTGGTTGGTCTGCTATATCTGTCTCTTTTAACCTCTGGCGGATCGCCACGTTTGCTGCTTCTCCCTTTATGTTGGCTAATAATATAGCCGAGACCTGCTTGAAGTCTTTTAGTAATTTCATACCAAGAGTTAAAGCGGGTTCAGGACCATATTCATCTTGAATTTGTTTTAGCACATCTGGTATTACCGAAATGGATGGAACACCGTGCGTTTTTGTGTAGATGGAAGCAAAGACTGTACCCCCAGTGTCACAGTCCTCTATGTGTGGTGCGATTCCCATTGGGAGACAGATAGTCCGAATCCTGTGCTTTTCTAGCGGGGTGGTGTCGGGAAACACCGCCTCTATTTGGGTAATTTTCTGTGCCAACCAGAATGGTATTTGTTCCCGTTTAGCCGGTACTTTACCTAGGCAGGATTGGATGTTCTGTGGTGTAATTTTATTTGTGTTCCCCTGGTGAGGGGTCAGCTGTGGAAGTTTAATCGCTGGCTGAATTGTTGATGTCCGCATCACATACTGAACTAATTGTCTATGAATTTTTATTAATTGTTTTAGCTGTGTTAAAAGGTTTGGTGCAGACATCCCATCGATGTCTGGATGTGGTGTGTATCCGGCTAGGACCGGCCACGTTGCTCCTGGTCTACCTAAAGGACCGAGCCTGGTGATGTGATTGTTATGTTTTAGGGCGCCATCAAATAAGAGCAAATGCTCTTGAAATTTGAGTGGTACTTCCACCTCCTCGAAAGGAGTGTACTCATTAGGAGGTTCCTCTATTTTGTAATAGTGGAAGTACTTTGTTACAGCATTTGCTGCTGGAAAATGTATCCATGAATAGTATACCTCTGTCTGCCGACATTCGTGTGCCTCAATTACGAATATGACTGTGCCACCTCTAGGTGTCAGTCCATTTTCTATAAGTTTCAGGGTTATAGATCTCCTTTTGATGACCGGGATGAGTATTATATCCCCGTCCGCATCTAGTGCTGCAGCATCAGCCGCTGCGAGTTCAGCTGCTAATCTAACTGCCTCTCTTTCTTCTTCATTGTCTGACATTTTACTGTCCTGAAGGTTATTTCTTTTGTTTGCAGATCAGGTTTCTTATGGAAACAAAGATTAGATGCACAATATTTTGGAACAGTGTATCCTTCAACGTTGACTATACCAAGAACCATACATAGGAGTTCCCTCCTGCGAGGTCTGGCGGATATAACCTTTCACCCACTCCAGACGTCTTTGGAGTATTTGGGAAAAGGGGTCTGAGTGAGAAAGCACGACTGAGTTACTCTAAATGTCTTGCGTTAGTTTTATCGCCCTTTCCAAACGCGTTGGGCGCCATGTAGTGTAGTTCCTATCATCCCAATAGGCTCTGCGCATTGGAATAATACCTACAGCAGTAAAGGCCTAGGCCAGACGTTAACTAGGTCTACTACTGTCGATACTAGACTTAAAGTTTTGGGTTTGCCAGCTTAGCTCAGAGTTCACTAGAAACTTTCTCGAATGTTCAGGAAAGAATTAACTCCCCTGATTAGACAAGAAGGGATTTAGTTTCTGACAACCATAGAACATGACAACTTTGCTCTCCCCTAATCAAGAGTATATCTCGAGAGTCGTGTGAACAAAAGGCAATTTATTTTACTCAGTCAGTACGTGCATTCTTAGTCTCATCAGAATGTAGAGAAAAGGAAGAGACGGGCGTGTTCAATAAAAAGGTGTTATTTATTGATCAGTCTCTTTTCTCATACAAGAGAAATGGATCGATATTATTGCAATACTTATAGCTAAGTAAAGTGCATACATTAAAAGCAATAGTATAAAATAATACTGTAAAAACATTGATATGGTTTCTAAGCCATAAGATGTTTTAAAATGAATAAAATATATTACATACACATATACATTTGACTAAACGTACTCAACTGGTGTTTCTAGATACGCCTACCCCGTGTACCTGACCTAAGTCTAATACGTGGGCGGGAATAGAAAGTTACAGTTTAAGTTAAGTTTGTTTTGCCAAGTGAATAACTAAAGAATTCTCTGTGAGGGGTCATTCAGTTCTGTACCTGGAAGTTAGGATGAATGAGGAATGGTATCTCTCTCTCTGGTCTCGATATTCCAGGCTGCCTGCGAGGGCTACCCAGAAACGCCGGTGCTGGATTCTCGGCAGGAGAAAGCAGCGCGTCTCTCAGCGCGTCAGGAAGGCGGGGCTGCTGCCAGCGGGGTCTGCTCTGCTCTTGGCTTCGGCAAGTATGGCTGCTCCGTCTCGTCACCACGCGTGTGTTTGCATAGGGCAAGATCGGTAATATTTATACCTTTAAGGTGCCGAGATTGACGTAAGGATGGACATAGATACGTCAATAAGGATGTCATACGACTTGCTCGTTAGCACATTCTTTTACTGAAGTTCTCGGTGAAATCAAAACAATGGCCGCAGGGTTTTGCCCAGGTTGTCATAGGTTTGATTTGTTATGAGAACTCCGTATGCCTTATCAGGGGCTGGAGGAATATCGCTTGTCTAATTAGATCGCAAGCGTTATGACCTAATCAGATAACACGTTCCTGTGCCGTAGTGTGACTGCGTCAGATAACGGTATCTGCATCATGGGGGTTTTCTGCCTCATGGGCTGACTGCTAGTTAACTTGTTGGTTTGTTTAACTAGAATAGGGTCAGGAATAGGGGGATCGATTCAGAACCTATAGGAATACATGACAACTCCGGCGTTCTCGGTCCTCGTCTTTGCATCCTCACGGACCGTTAGGGTGCCTCCCACAGGCTGCACCGTCAGGCATCGGGCGCCGCAGGCCTCTCCCCAGGCTCTCGGTGACTCGGCCCAGCAGGACAGGGGCCGGGCGTCAGGCCACCTCAGATCGCCGGGTCCCTTCGCTTCCGTGGGCTCAGAAACTAGGCCTCCCCTCGCCGGCGTAACTCCTTCAAGTCAGATCCCTGCATCCAGGAGGGGGTCCCAAGCCGTCTCGCCCGCCTCCATCCTGGTGATGCCGGGTGTTGGTGTCTTGAGGCAATGCGGGCTGGCTTCGCCGCGTCGCGCCGGGTGCCGCGGGCCTCTAGCTGCGCGGTCCGATCCCCCCGCGACGTACCTCACTCTCACGCCTTCGCGGCCCTGCGGCAGCTTTTGGGTTTCTGGGTTTCGTCTGGGCCGGCACCGGAACGCCCCGATGCCTTCTGTACGTCAGGGTCAGGACCTCACTCCAGCCGCCCCTCTATACCGGATCCCTCACCGGCAACTCCAGGCTCTTGTCAGCGACTCCGGCCACCTCCCGTCCCCGGTGTGCATCCGCCCTCTCCGCTCCGGAGCATTCACCGCCGCTCAGGGCGCCGCCGCCATCTTGGATCGCGGTTCCAGGCTCTCTCCAACTTCGGCTCCGAGTTTCCTCAATTCTCGGCCGTGGTATTGTGCAGTTGCGGACCCCAGCGTGTGTTGGGTCCCTTAAGTGTCCGTTTTCATCAAAACGGGGCTTGTTGGCATTCGTTTAACGTCTGATTCAGAGCAGCTCGCCAGGAGCTACCGAGGAGCACGTCCTAGCCGGCCATGTTGTTGGCCACGCCCCTCAAATTTCACATTTTAATTGGTGCATTGGAATCCACATGGATTTTCAGAAAAACATTGAAGTTGTTTGGAATAGTATTGGCAGGACGAGAGGTAAGGTCAAGCTCTAGGTTGTCGAGGAGAACATATTTGGAGATCTAAAGATTTGATGTTCTATTGGTATCGACCTCAGTTGGTTGGTCTCTTGAGCAAGGGGATGAGGACATTGAGGTGGTCAGTCCCATAC
Source organism: Lissotriton helveticus (assembly GCF_964261635.1). Lineage (NCBI taxonomy): Eukaryota > Metazoa > Chordata > Amphibia > Caudata > Salamandridae > Lissotriton > Lissotriton helveticus. The sequence goes on along the minus strand of NC_136073.1, from coordinate 673,377,210 downwards.
AAGGATATTGGTGGTTTGCAGTGGATTGTTGGTTGTATCGAGAATACTAGGTTGAGTATGCGACCTATGGAGTGTGTTGGTTGGTTAATGTGTTGTACCACGTTGAGTGTTTTGAAGGGGTTAAAGAGGATGTCTCTTGTTTTAAATTTTTTCCACGCATGCGTTCTCTCAGAGGGTGATGTGGGTGTGTTAGATGAGTGTGGTGGTGAAGAGATTCCAAAATTTGTCAATGAAGTCTTTATTCTAGCCAGTAGGCCTGGAGATACGAAGGAAGGAGGCTGACTGAGTTGCAGAGATTGGGATGTGGCATGTGAAGACATCATGGAGTTGACTGTCACTTGCATGCTGTCTTGGACAGTTAGGCACAAGACAACAGGAGTGTTGATAGAAAAGCTCTAGAAAAATCTTTGGTTTGCAAGGCACAGATTAGAATCCTAGTCCTGAGCATGTAAATACAATCCCAATGTTTAGGGCAGCCACTAACAATACATGAAGTACACCGAATTCTCTGGCACAGTGCCCAAGAACAAAGTTTCATAGCACCTAGGAGGCACTTTTACTACTATATTGTCCCAAGTGCTGTGAGTTCGATGGAAAGGGAATAGTCACCAGCATAACTGCATTTGACAGGATGTGCTAATCCATCCCTTTTATAAACAAATTGTTCTAACAGTATGAATCCAGTACTAGATGGATGGAATAGTTTGAAGTGTAGCAGTATCTGCACTTTATCCAGGACTAATAGAGCCCTTGTGTATGGTATGAGTGAAGATCCTGTACAGAGCAGCTCTGCAAACAACATGGTCTTAAAACACTTTTCTATGAGGAGCATGTACATTGAGATTTCACAAAAGATATTATTGTTGATTGACTGGTAAACAAACTTTATTGTACAATTAATAAAAACCCTTACAAAAATATAAAATATCTGAATAATTAAAAGCAGAAGATAAACATCAGACAGCAGATAAGCAGGTGGTGAGTCGTAAAATTTGTTAAGAATCAATCTTGTGCTTAAAAATTGCCGTGTCTGGGACAGGGAGAACAGTCATGTTTAATGTACGTGTTCATGATGGAGATTAGGACTTTGCCAAGGTTCCTCTCTTTTTCTCAAATTTAGTTATGAATCGGACTGCTCCGCAAATTAGTTTAGGGTCCACAGAACAAAGTGTTTGTATGATAGCAGACCGACAGGTACGTACTCCAATTTCATTAAACTTTGACTTTAGTCTGCTCCGGCGTTCCAAATTCATGGCAGGACAGATGCAGATCAGATGAATTAAGTCTTGTTTTCTTGCTCCACACAATTCGCACCCTTTATTTTCTTGCATCCGCCATTTTGGTTGATCAAAATTTGTTGGGAGGTTACCCAGCCTCAATGTAAGATATCTAGATTTGATGTGCGTTGAGAAAGCAAGTTGTAAATATGCTGCCGGAACCAGCTTTGTATATGATTGAATTGTCATCCAGGCGTGTTCACGATGACTCAAGGATGTCTTATCGTTAAGTAAAGAATGCCTACTGGACAACTTCTTTACTGTTTGTTTGAACAATGGTACCGGAAGCCTGGTTTCCCAAAGTGGGGCCAATTCTGTTGTTTCTAAAGAGAGATTTAAAAATTTGGTATACTGGGAATTAGGACTGTTATGAATTGCTTCCCACATGGCACGATAAATCTCTATTTCCTGGTTCATCCAGACATCGTACCAAAATTTGACAGTCTCATATTTTTTTTAGCAGAACTTGAGATTGCAGACCAAATTCAAGTCGCACTTGTGCGGGTGATGCGTTAATTGGCAGACCAAATACACGCTTGTAGATTTTTGTTTGTATTTTTCTATGAGCTGTGCACTCTTCCCATGATGTAGTACGCTCCCGTAAGATATTGTTGGCAATAACTTAGCTTTCATTACGTTTAGGAGCGGATTGAACATAGGGCCTCAAAATGTAGTTGCTAAATTGCTGAAAGCGTGTAGCAAGGCAATCCCCTTCTTTTCGATGGCATTCAAGTGCGTTGCGAAATTTAAACGCGTGTCTAGTTGTATCCCCAGATACTTATAACTTTCCACCACTTCCAATTTGCTCTTATCTATTGCGAAAGTTGGTGGCGCTTTATGACGGCGAGTTATAACCATAATCTTGGTCATCTTGCTGTTTATTTCTAATAGGTTTAATTTTGTGTATCTGGTCAGTTCTTGCAGTAGGCGTTGTAAACCAATTTTCGTCTGGCTGAGTAAAACCACATCATCGGCATAGGATAGATGTGTAACACGCAGGTGACCTAGCCGTGGTGGATGAGCGTTGATCTGATCCAGGTTTGATGTTAAATCAGCCATAAATAAATTGAAGAGATGGGGTGCCAACACGCAGCCTTGTTTTAGACCATCTGAGGTACTGATCTTTCGTGTTAGCCGCTGTCCGTTGTCAATCTTTACCTGCATCCAGGTATTAGTGTGCAGGTCGATGATTGGAATTAAGATTGAGTCTGGCAGGCCCTGCTGCTTCAGTTTATGCCAAAGTAAATGCCTGCTAACACGGTCAAAGGCCGCCTTGAAGTCTACAAAACAGGTATAAAGTGCTTGGTGATTTTGTAAACTTTTTTCCGCGATTAGACTCAAGGCCATTATATTTGCCATCGTGCCTGTTCCGCGACGAAACCCTGTCTGGTTTGTCGGGATTTTTTTGTTGGTTTCAGACCATTTTGCGAGATCCGCTAGTACTAAAGATGCGTAGTATTTAGCTTCTGCATCAATGAGGGCTATCAACCGATAATTGGCCGGGTTTTTGCGATCTCCGCCTTTGTAAATTGGGTTAATAATTGCTCCCCTCCAACTTTCTGGGAGCTGACGTGTGTTGTTTATAGATCGGAACAAGTGGTTGAATGTACCAGTCCAAAATTGTGGGTCCTCCTTGTAAATTGCTTGCGGGATGCCATTTGGTCCTGGCGCACTGTCTTGCCTACTTCTTCTGATGATTTGTGATATTTGGAGTTTGTCGCTAGTCCGAAACGATTGATCTAAACTTTCCTGTTGGATTCTGTACATGTTTGACCAGTCATAAGGTATATCTTTCGAGGCCACTATACTCAATGTAATTGCTGGCTGCTGCAATGCTGATCTTATTGAGAAGGTGTCGACTATGTGTTGGACCCATGCACTTTCGGTTATGCAGGTCATACTTAGGACTTGTGCTGATCTGCTCGGAGAGTTAACTTGCAGCCAAAAGGCCCTGGTGTCGGATTTTTTTATGTTATGCAACATTTTAGTCCAGAACTCGTTGGCTTGATGTTTTTTCTCCGTCCAGATTAGCTTCTTATAAAGTTTCCGTATTGTTTGAACTTCCTGCCAAGCACTTGAATTGGCCTTATGGCCTTGTGCTCGTCTTGTGGATTTCCGCAGGCGCCTTCTCAGTGTAAGTGTGGCTGTGGAAAAGGCAGCACTGGTTGTTGGGTTAGCCTTCTTTTTAATATTGATACTTGTCCTGGGTAGCTTGTTTAAGTAATCTGTCCAAGTCTCAGAACACAGATCTTTATCCGAGACTAAGGATTGAAATTCCTTCTTGGCATCCAACGCTATTTGTGGCAGGGTGGTACTTGTCCATCTCAATCGCTTCAGATTGATTGTAGATACTTCGCCTACCATAGTTTGTACTTGTTGGTACCTTGAAGGAGTCAATTTTATTTCGATATGCTGCATAGAATGGTCACTATCTAATGAACTGATTATTTGAATTTTTTTTATCAGTCTTAGCAAGGGCAGTGTGACTATAGTGTAGTCCAAAATTGTGCTTATTCCGTGACCTATATAGGTTGTAGAAAGTGGTTTATCTTGCACGTATCTTCCGTTTAACACCCGTAGCCCGATATGCTCAAGATCCCACATCAATTGCCTACCAGCTGTATCCCTCTTCTTTGCAGATGGAATCTCCTGAGATTCTACGCCCCACTGCTCATTTGCTGTAATAATGTGATCCTCTTCTTCCGAGCAATGCAGAAGATTGGCATTAAAATCGCCTGTCAAGATAATATCCCATCTTGGTTGTTCAAGGCGGAAGTTGGAAACGACATTATTGATGCATTTAAAGCGCTCTTTTGTAGGTGTATTTTTCGGGCTGGCGTATACATTGATTAGGATTATTGTTCCAATTTTGCTATGGGACATCCCATCCAGTTTGATGATTTGCATATTTGCCGATGATGTGGGCAATTGAGAGGCCTTGATATTAAGTGCAGTGGATATGTATACCGAAAGTCCCCCCTTAGCACGACCGTAACGCTTGGGTCGCGCTGGCATGGAAACATAATCTACCTGGTACATCGATTGGCTCCATTAAGCATGTTTCCTGGAGGGCTATGATGTCATACATGCCCCAGGCGTCTGTTTTTCTGGTATCATTTCTGGTATCATTTAAAATTTCTTTTGCTCCTGCGATGTTCCAAGAGAGGAGTTTGATCGAATTTCCTTCTACTTTGCCTGCCTGGCGACTGGTTCAATCGACATTAACGCGCTGTGTCAGTCCCCGGCTATCATTGTTGTCATTTTCTGCTCCCCTGGCGCCATGTAGTACTGAATGCGTGGGTTGAGTTGCCCGTGTGTGATCTTCTCTTTTGCCGTGCTTTCTTAGGAGAGGAGATGGATAACCCGGTTTTGCTTCTTCTTTCAAACTAATTCCCCACTCCTCGAATTTGATGGTTTCAGAAAGTATGCTCTTGACAATTCCCTCGTTACTCCATGTTGTCATTGTGCCTTCCTTTGCTACATTGTCTCCAAGGGAGATAAATTCTATTGAAAGTAGATCAGCTGTTGTTATTTGGCTGAGACTTGTGATTGTGGATATCAAGTGTAGGATATTTCCTTGGTTTAAATAGTCTTGCGTACCTTGTACTTTGTAATTTGGAATGAAGAGTAGTCTTCCTACTGTTGCGGTTTTCAGGTCTGGTGTTACCTCACTGGTGAGGCGTGCGTTATCGTTTGGCCAAGTCCTTCTTATGTTATGGCTTCCATGGCCCATTATGTCAACACACTGGTGTTTTATAATTTGCTTATTGACGTCCTTCTGAGGCTGTTCGGTTGACGTACTGGCCTTGGGGATTCCATCTTTGCAATCTCGTGTTGGGCCGCCATTTTGTATATAATGCCCTTTTTCCCTGGCGACAGATGTGGGACTGGGTCCAAGTTTTACTGCGTTTATTAGTTCAGTGTTTTGTTGTGGTTCTTTATTCCCTGAAGTTATTATTACTTGTAATTGATCGTAGCAGCCCTTATCTACCTTGGCTGTGATTGACCTGACGTTTTTATTATCACTTTTACCTGATCTACAATTGGCATTTGGAATGGTGATCTGGATGGGCAATGCCTTTTTGTTATTTTCCGTGCTTTTAATGACCATCCTTTGGCATCCCTGTTTAGAGGCCTCATGCTTATTTTGATCTGGCTTGTTAATGTTGATTTTTTCACTCTGCTGCGAAGTACTCGCTTTTTGATTAGGGATAATCACCTTTTGTTGCAGGTCACTTTGTGGACTCGCTGCTGGTTCATTTTGTTCTGCTACGTCGCTGTCCGCTTGTTCCATGCTCGGATCCACATCACTTGAGACAGACGATGAGGTCATAAGATTGATTTTAGTACCTAAAGTTTGTGGTTGTGCAATCCCCTCGCGATTCGTAGGTATTTTAGATGACACCCTATTCGTCTGGTCGGTTGGTCTTTTGTGCATGGATTTGGTTCTCTCTTTTTGAGATGTATGCATCAGATCTTTACAATTGTTCTTTGCCCTTGTGGGTGGTATTTGTGCACTCAGGTTTGGATCAAATTCAGTTTTTTTTGTGTTTTTACACAATTGAAAATGGGGTAGCTAATCAACAGCTGCTTCTCGGCAGATGGACACTTTACGAGCTGATTTCTGTTTTTTCTTGCTCGTTTCTTTTGCCGCTTTGATAGACCTTTTTGATTTATCTGATATTCTTTCCCCTCCAGCTCAGGTTGGTCTTGCTCAGTTGGTTTATGGCAGTTGGAGTCTCCGACAGGGGATTTGGTTCCTGATATTTTTGTTTTCTCTGATGGAACGTCATTTAGCTTTATTAATTCATCATTCTTTATTCTTTGATCCAATGTTTGTTGTACCAACAATGCTGTTTTATTTTTATTGCTCTTTTTGGGTGTAACTGTGTCCTTGGATAAAGGGTTTATACATTGCACAAAGGAAATAAGGTCACTTCCATTTAGTGTGCTGATGTTGTTTTGATTGGCAAGCTTACATTCCTGCAGAATATCCTTCAGTATGGATGGCAGATCTTTCAATTTTTCCAATATGGGGTTGCAGCTACATGCCTTGGATAGTCCCCATGGACGGATTTGCTCCTGGATCATATCTAATGTGATGACCATAGTATCTAGTTTTTTATTTATAGCGGATATATATTCCGCCATGGAGCTCATTAGTTGCATTTGTATGTCTAAATTGTCAGACTGCATGTTTAAAGTTTTAATTGAGGTTTCCAGTATGCTCCCCAGTGCACTATGTAGTGTGAATATTGATTCCAGATTTTTATTTAATTCTTGCCTTTGTTCTTGCTGGCGTTGGTTCACTTTATTATGAGTTATGCCAGATTCCCAAAATGCCTGGAAATTGAGGGTCCTGACTGTTTTCGGCTCCTCATCTTTTTTGTGTGGTTTGCCCTGACGTTTTGATGTAACTAGGTCGATCCCCGCTGAAACACTTGAGATTTCAATTACTGAGGTTTCCTTAAGGCCCTTTACACTGAGGCTTGTCGTTGGGTACAGAGACCCATCCGCGTCCTCAACATCTACGCAATGATTCAGCCTACTGGATATCTCAATTATGTTTGTATTTAAGGTTTCCAAGATTGATGTATTGTTTACATTTTTAAATGTTGCTCCCTGGAACTCCACATTCGTTGCTAGTGATTGGTTGTGGTGTTGTGTTTGATCCAAGTTAAGTACATTTGCTTTATCGTCAGACTGCACATGTGTGTTTGTGTAATACCTTTGTTATCCATTTGAAGTTGGGGCCCCCCCAAGGTAGTTTGCAGTCCTTTCTCTCTTTATTGAGGTTTATTGCTACCTGGTTTGGGCACAATTCATGCCTTGGGGTTGAGTGACTATTGGGATATACATTGTGTGCTTCATTGTTGGCGCTGATATTACACTGCCCTTCGTTACTGCGAGAGACCTCTTGACTTTCAACCATTAAATGATCCAAATTTATGTCTAATATTGGTGGAAAAAATATTGTGGTTGTGCTATCATTTATATTCTGTTTTTTTACTTGTTTCCATTTTTTGTGAGGTTCCTTCACTTGCGTCGTCCATAGTTCTATTGTTTGCTCCTGGTGGTATTTGGTAATTTACTTGTCCTGAGACTGTGTCTTGGTTTTTATTTTCCATGTGCACTTGCGCATATGTTTGTATCAGGTGTTTAGTATTTTCCCGAGCCGTTTGTACACAGTTGCTTATTTCATCCGATTCATTTTTCCTCCCTGGTGTCGAGTTAGAACAAGACTGTGATGCCCCTGTGTCTGTTGTTTTTGTTGGTTTGCATGGAGACATTGGTTTTTGAAGACCATTCGGTGTTGCTGGAATTGTATACATTGCGGATACTGGATCTTTTAAGAATGTAAATTTGCCGGTAGAGTTCATTGTACCAAAGATGGAGTAGATCGGGGGTATTAATGTGGTGACCGTGCTATCCTCAGTGGAGGGAGTAGAGGTTTTAGTCTTGGCTTTCTTTTTTGTTATTTGCGGGGTGTTTCTTCGTGTCCTCCCCGACCTCATTTCTTTGCCGTTGCTCCCCCCCCCCTTTTTTTTTTTGGGGATTTTACTTTGGTTTATTCGTTGGTGACCCCTTACGTGAGTAAGGGCTTCTGCCCCTTCTTTTACCCCTTCTTTGTTCTTCCTTGGCAATGATGTTATTTGATATTATTTGGAGCAGTCTATGTATCGCTTTAGCTCACAGCTCTCTGGCGCACTCTACTAAACACACTGCCTCTGTCCTTCCTGTCCTGCAGTGTGAGTGTGACGTGTGGCTTAAGCTAGAAAACGGGAGCATGTACTGACCACCGGTGTGGCACACTTTTCGATGCTCTGCCTGGGCTCTCTCTGGGCTGTCTCAGGGCTCTCTCTCAGGGCTCAGGCACAGGGGTTCTAGGCTCTGGGGCTTGGGGCTTGGGGCTCAGACTCTCTGCCTTTGCTTATCTCCAGGCTTGGATCGCCCACCAGCCCTCCAGCCTGCCAACCCACCTACCAGCTCTGCGCTCCGTGCGCCGCCGGTCTCGCCAACTCGTCGGTCTGTGGCTCAGGAGGGAGCTGGACTGGAAACCAGGCCAACCTGCCCGGCTTACAACCTTGGAATTCGTCTGCGGTTACCTCTAGCTGCGGCGGTGTTGTTGTCTCAGCGCGACTGAGGTCTGCGTTCACAACCGCATGCAGCTCTCGGGCGGTCTTGATACCGCTTGGCGATCTGCGCTCTACGGCGGTGATTCGCCCAACTACTGTGGCGGTGGTGGCGTTGTTTCTCCCAGCGTCCACATATGCCACTAGTGCCGGTCCGTAGTTGCCGTGAGGGCAGAGGTGAGCACAGTGGTGAAATGCGGGTGCGGGTGCAGCTCGGAACGCCGCACTCCCCCCTCCGAGCTCCGGACACCAAGCGCCATGATCGCACAAACTCGCACTCCACTCCGCCCTCTCTGGTCACTGGTCACTCCGACCTCTGGTCTGCAAGAGAGGTCCGACTCAACTTGCGGCTCACAATGCAACCGCTTTGCCGCATCTCCTCATATCACCTCGGCTGCAGCTCACAGCTCGACCGCTCGAGCGCTCCAAAGAGGCCCCAACGAGGCTCACTGCTCGACTACTCCTCCGAGTCTCCCTCACGCCTCCACAGCTGCTTGGCTGGGAGTGTCGCGGCACCGTCCGTCCGTGCCGAAAACCGGGACCGGGACCAGAACCGGGTTGGGTCAGGTCGGGTGAGGTTTTCCAACTCGCGGGTCTAAACTCGAGCACGCAGCAGCACCCAGCAGCGTCTCAGCAGCGTGTAGCAGCGCTGAGATCAACTGACAGCTCTGTCAATGCACCTCACACACGAAGTGTTGATTGTGAATGGCTGATCTGTGTCTACGTTTGTGTCTAAGAGAATTTTAATCTGTGACTGAATGCTTGAAGTGTGGACTGTGCCTGATTTTGAATTAAAGCATATTTTAGGATTTGGTTGGATGAACCCAGGGATCGTTCAAGAAAGTACTGTTGAAGTTTATTGAATGTCTCTTTCTCCACAGCAACCCTAGTTTCCCTACCCCTGGTCATTTGGGTGCTGATGAGGGTGAGTGGGTTGACTGCAGATAATGTTTATTGTTTTTTTGTTGTTTTTGTAGTGCCTCTTATCACAATGAGGTTTCTTCATTGTTTTGTCTGCCAGCCGAGATATAACCAAACTCACATTCTGAATGTTAAACTTTGTTTTGGATGTTGTTGGGTCCCGGACTAGGACGCGCTTTAGTTATTATCTGATAGATGTGCACTTTTCAGAAACACACGTTCTTTACAGATCCCTTTGGCATGTCTTGTTTAATGGCTAGGCCATTTGCATTGGGAGGTCTATATTTAAGTTGTACCTATCTTGCAGACATTGAGAGTTATGGGCTTGTTGCTATTTTTTATTTTGTAACAAGTTATGTTTGGGTAGTTTCCAGGACTGATCACTTATCTCTTTCCCTTACTAGAATCAGCCAACGAAGACCGGGGGAATCCCAGCAGCTCCTACAATGGGGACCTAAATGGCTTGCTGGCTCTGGATCCACTAGGAGGAGGAGATAGTTCCTCTCTGTCTAATGTGAACCTGCTAAATGTCCCTATGAAAAATGTCCAGGATAAGCAAGTCATGTAAGTATGAAACTTGCATTGTTTGAGTACAGCCTTTTAGTAACCATCTTGCCTTCATCCTTTCCAGCGATACTCACTGCACTGTTTGCACCCACTGGAATCTCCATGACCCCATGCAACTGCACGTCTCTTTGACTCTTAACTTTTTCTGGGGATCTTACCCATCTTTCAAAAAACAATAACTGTAGCTGCAAAAATCAATGCATACTAGGCACTTTCAGCTCTTTGTAAACAAAACCCTTGACTACCTTCCTACACTTTCTGAAAGCAACCCTTTTCATAACTTCATTCAGTGACCTGCAATTAGTTTAAAATATTTTAAGACCACCTAACTCCATTCAAGCAGCACTGATAGATATATCAAACCACGAATCAGTCCCTTTGAGGCAAACAAACATCACTGCAATCTGGAGGAGAAATACCCTTGTTAGTCACCTCATCTTGAGGAACACTACCCACCAATACAAGATGCCATTGTAGGGAAAATGGCAAACACAAGGAGATGATTGACGGAGCCCTGAAACTTTTCAGACCATGTGCCTCATGGGTACAGTCCCGCCCAAAATGCCAAGCCAGATTCAAGCTAGCCTGGCTGATGAAGGGTGTTACCCCGAAACCGGTCCCAGGATGCTTGTTTCTGGTCCAGGGAAGACATGGCTTCGCAGTTCGGGCTGGATTGTTGCCATGAGCCACAGGGTCCAGACTGATTTGTATATGGCTGGGTCTGAACTGGCGTCGTGAAATGAGCTAAAGAACGATAATGGATTCAACCCAGATCAGTGACTAGGGTGAGTGTCTGAAAAGTTTCAGCGCTCCATCCATTTTCTCCTTGTGTTTGCAATGTAGGGAAAATGTCATCAAAAAGGAGACAACAAGATAATCCTGCTCGATTCCCAGTTCTGCCACAAACTCTTCTAGAGGAGAATCTCGCATCTGTTGCAGGCAGGGCTGCTGGCGTCCTTGTGCTGAACTCTTGAAATCCCTACCTGCTTTCCCTAACATCCGTCATTCTCTCTCATTCACTTCTAACTTCATGAGTTCTAGTAAGGTCTTTACTGTATACTCCTGTGGAAAAAATAAAATGTCTTGTCCAAATGGCATATCTTCAACTTTGTAGCGTACTGAATGTTGCCATGATCCCTGACTTTAGTTGTTTTTTTGTCTTCCAACTTTTAACATACCTCAAGGCTCTGGTCTGTAAACAAAATGATCCATGATCTCTAGACTAACTTCTTTACTCTGCATGATTAAGTTGAGAAGACAGTCTCCTCTGTCTCTGAATCTATATTTCACCATGCTCTATTTTATTCCTGTCTTTAGACTCTTTGTCTGCATATGAGATTTCTTCCATTAACACAAACTATTCAGTCTGACCCTGTTCCTCCTTCAATTCCTTCATTTGCAGAGAGCCTTCTGAAACATAATTTATAACCTATTCAGAACTCAAGAAAGTACCTCCTGAAATGCATTTTGGATGTAACCCCTTGACCTCTGCATTGCCCAATGACTTAATGTCTTTATTGACATTTCAAAACAAGACTTCCATTTATATCACTGGCAAAATCAAGAAGTACTACCAGAGAGACAGTAGTTATAATCCACCCAGCGCCTCCTTGCAATCGCAGCATGAACAATCTTGTATAGAATCATTAAAAGTTGTTGTTGTTGTTGTTGTTGTTGCTTTATTTCGATATACAATTGTATCTTAAAAGCATTACATATAATTGAAAACTGCAGATGAACAATACAAATGTCTCAAAAGTTAAGAACAAGTAAAAATGCCGTTTTATGCATGAAATAAATTAGTTAAAACTAGATTAAATTGAGATAGACAATCTGTTTCTGCGGAGTGTCCATGACCATTTTAAAAATTTGGAGACACCACAAACTATGGGAGGGGAAGTGTCAGTTTACAAAATGCGTAACGCCACCAAGTGTTCACGTGTCCCTAGGCGTTTAAATAGGGGTTTGAGCCAGCACCTCCTTGGACGAATATAGTCAGGGCACTCAAAGAGGATATGCGCCACCGTCTCAGGCCTTGTAGGGCAGAAGGCACAAAAGGGCGATAGCTGCACTGGCGATTTCCATCGGGATAAGAAATCCCCAATCGGGAGAGTGCCTAATCTAAACTTGAGGTAAAGAGCCCTATCAACTGGCATGGTGATCAAATCCAGATAGGGTTCGTAGGCCACCACGTCCTTAATTTTAAGAAATGCTGCGGTCGAATTGCAGTGGTGTGGGTTACCAATAAGTTGGGAGGAGACCCAGTCCCAATACAGTTTTTTCAAGATAACCTTGGGTGGGGCAGATTTTGTAACCCTGCAGTCTCCCAAGCCCAACTCCCCCAAGAGGTTTATTATCTCCCTCAGCCACTTGATCTTGAGCCAGCCCCCCATTTCCATCACCTCGGACAGCCCGTCAGCATATGATTTTAGCTCTGGAACCCTCCACAGGCGAGCCCATAATAGCAACGGCTGGAGACGAGCCTGGTCCTTGATCGACTTGCAGCCCACGTCTAAGCATACCGGGACTGTGGGAGTGCTCAAGGGGAGAGCAAGTAGGTCTTTCAAAAATTTGCTCTCTGACTTGGATAGGGACTCCAAGTTACAAAGGCCCCATAACTCCGCCCCATAAAGTGCGGAGGTAACTCCTCTTGCTTTATAAATGTCAATTGCGGGCGCCACAAACTGTTTGGATGAGGCGCGATACTCCCTTAGCAACGCACCCCCTACCCTTTTATGGCTGAGGACCATCTTGTTGATATGTGACGTCCAGCTCATAGTGTCGCACAGGCGTATTCCCAGATAGTCAAACTCGGAAACTTTCTCAAGAGGGACAGAGTTCAAGACTGGAGGGCGTCCTGGTTTCCGCGGTGGGTGCATGATCAGGTATTTTGTTTTATCCACATTGATCACCAGTCCCCTTGCCAAACAGAAGTCCTGGAAACGGGTCAAAAGCTTCTGGAGATCTTGTGGAGTCTTGGCGATGAGAAGGGTGTCGTCCGCAAACAACAGTGTTCATTAAAAGATGAAAGAGCGTGAGAACGGAATGAGGAAAATACAACTCTGGATTTTTTTTAACCCTGCCATTTAGAGTGCCAACATAAATTAGCAATTCTTACACCTAACCGAAGAACACTGTTAAACCCCTCACTGGAGCTACGGTCACATGGTGAGTGAGAGAATAGGAAGTTGCACAGCCGATATAACTTGCAAAGTGGGAGGGTTAATATCTAGTCGCGCGTGGGTGGTGGGGACAGAAGGAGCAGCCATAGTCTAAGCCCTCCTAGGAGCTTCGGATTGCTGGCACTAGTTGTGCTGGCACTAGTATGTGCATTGGTTCTGGATATGATACTCTTGGAAGTTTTTGTCCAGCAGATGTTAACAGGGACTAGGTGCTAGTTCATTTTATTGTACAATGAGGACACAAGTGTCCCAAAGCATAACCATGCCTTCTCCCCCATTCAGTCACTGATTGTGTGGCATAGTTCCCCCTCTATCAGTAACCACCTATGCGTAACCCGGAGCCAGCAGTCGATCGCAGAGGGGTGTGAAGCCTTCCAAGATGTAGCGATGAAGCGTTTGAAGAGGACAAATTCACGATCTACCAATTTGAGGTAGTATTCACTGCGCTTGGTACGCTTGGTGATCCCAAGAAGGCACAGACGTGGGTCAGGTGGCAAGCATATGTCTTTCACCATTGAAAAGTGGTACATGACTTGTGTCCAGGCACTCACTAGTAGAGGGCACTCATAAACCATGTGTATAAACGTAGCATATGCATGTCCTCAGTGCAGACAAGCAGAGGAAGTCCTCGGGTACATTGCAAGTAGGCGGTGTGGCGCAAGGTAGGTTTGGTTTAAATAACTGAATTGCATAAACTTCAGCTGTGCATTAGGCGAAAACGTGTTTCTCCTGCTCCAAAGCCATGGCCCACTGTTTAGGAGTCAATAACACCCCCAGAGAGTCGTCCCACTTGGGGTTACTCCCCAGCGCATATGCCAAATCTCCCGTCTGTAGTGCCGCATATAACACACAAACCACCCTACTGCCCAACCCGGGTGTCAAGAGGCATTGTAGGCCCAGTGTGACAAGTTGGCCTGGCATATGCAGTCCACTATTCTAGTGGGCACCTTGCACCAGTCTAAACAACCCTTATTGATGGTAGGTTTAAAGACAACCTATATAGAAAGCTATCCTAGTGGTAGCTGTGGAGAGCAGCCTTCAGGCTAAGTCTTGAAGGACTGTAAAGCGGCTTGTTTTACCAGTCTATAATCTCATGAATGACCAAATGAAAGGAGAACCACACCAGGTATATATATATATAAAATATATGTATTTATTCTCAACACATTCCTCTAGTCTCTTTATGAGGCTAGAGGCAAAAGTACATTCAGTAAACTTATTTAGCACACAGTAAATTAGCACAATATACGTTGAGCCGTAGGGGCGTACTGAACCACATATTAAGAAAGTGGTATAAGAACCATGACTGACATAGATTCCAAAGAGGTTTACTCCAAACACGACATGTTTCCATGCAGTCATTCCAAAGTTAGCATTTACTGCGCGGTTATAATGCACTTAAGAGTATATGGTATGGCTGTATAACAGAACAGCTATAAGGAAGGGATTCCGAAAGCTGCAGAGGGGCTCAGCTCATGCATGGGCACCCTCTCACACAAACCCAAGCACTCTGCCTTCAGGATTGATAAGGTCTGCCATAGGAGTGACTTATAGGTTTATATGTGTCAGTGATTAAAGTTTGATATAGGTAACGTATATATTAGTAAGGGGTGCATGCACCACCTTACCCAGGCTGCAGTAGCAGACCTGTGGTGCAATTTTGGAAGGCTTCCCAGGGGTGGCATAATACATGCTTCAGCCCCTGGTAGGCCTCTGGGGTACCTATGCCCTTAGTACCTAAGGTACCATATACTAGGGACTCACAAGGGTAACCCAGTAACCAATCTGGAGTGTACCTAATGTACAGGCAATCATTTTAGAGAGGAAGTAGGTAGGCTGGGGTCCTGGTTAGCAGGGCCCCAGCCAGACTAAATTAAAAAAACAGTGAAACACCAGCAAAAAGTGGGGGTAACCATAGTAAGCAGGTCCTACTCTCCTACACCCAGGTGCACAGTCTGTTTGCCCTGTCCCACCGCCCACTTACCATGAATTGCCAGCACAAGTTTAGACTGCACCTTAGATCGTAAAGTTCTTACAAGCCCTGAAATGAGAGCAGTATACCATCTCCATAGAGGTCACCCACTTGCGTTATCCTTGCTTCTTGCCAAGGGGCTGGGTCAAGTGCCCCAAGTAGAGCCCTGGTGGCTGGCACACCCCACAAAGGTAGTAGTGGTACATAGTGAACTCCCTTCCACATGGGTTGCATGTATCTAATCCAAACCTGGTTGGCTATATGCAACAGTCTCCCCATCCCTTGAGCCAGTCCACCTGGTGTGAGCAGCCAGTCCAGTACATCTAAGGGCCAATATCACCCTTCACCAATTTACTTTTCCCCATCCGATCGCCTACTATCCAGAGCAATGGGCCACTGCAATTGCGCAGCTGCAAAGTACAACTCCAGGTATGTCACTCAGAGTGATTCTCCACACGAGATCGTTCTCCAGCCCTTTCAGAGTTCTGAAATCTGATCTAGTTAGTAGTACTGGTAGCACCGCGAAAAAATAGGAGTCTTGGTAGGACCAGCAACTTCGCAATAGATGCACGTGCCATAGGTGAGAGAGGCAGTTATGTCCAAAAGGGCATGGACTGTCGGATCGAGTTCCTGGTCCGACTCGGTTTCCCATCAAGGAGATCTTTGTCAATGTGGTGAACATTGCCCAGGTGCCCCAGGCTGGGCTCCTCGTTCGCAGTGAAACTGCTAGGGGCTCCATGGCTAGAGCAAAAAGTACAGTTGAAAGAGAACAACGTTGACGGGTACCCCTTCTTATGCCAAAATAATGAGTTATGACTTCCAGTGTGCTCCCTAGCTTACGGTTCCGTATATAGTTATCTGACCCAAATGAGAAACTCTGGGCCCTCCACCCCTCAACCATAACCAGCTTAGCTTATCAAACTCTTTTGAGAAATCCAGCACGATCGCTACTGTAAGATCATCCATTTTGGCCACTGCTCCCATGATATGACAGTCAACGTGTTTTGTAGCACATTGTCCTCTGTGGAAGGAAACTACACTGGTCAGGGTGGAACAAGGTTTCAAGCAATATTAGCAACCTATTCGCAAGGACCTTGCCTAATATTTTGTAATCCATTTTGAGCAGTAAGAGCCTTACTTGAGCGGGCCCCTGCTTGGATTTGGAAATACTACAATGGGGGTTCTCATAGCGAGTCCGGAAGTATGCTTCGGTCATGCGCCTGCTGGTACATGGCCAACAATTTGGGAACCAGGGTATCATTGAACATCATGTAAAACTCCACAGGGAAGCCATTCGTGCTAGGGGTTCTATCGTGGGCCATCTGTCGTATCGCTGTTTGGAGCGCTTCCATCTGGAGGGGTTGCCCCAGGTTAAACAGTTATAGCGGGGTTAGGCTGGGAAGGGTCATTCCTTGCAAATAGTGCTAAACCTGGTCAAGAGGGGGCTCCGGGGGGAGGAGAATACAACCGCTCATAATACTGAGCAAACACGGCATTGATATCTGATTGAGTGTTGACTGCATAGCCTGTGATGTCTCGTATAGCACCTATTAGTGTCTTAGGGACCTCCGAGCACAGCAACCTTGTCAGTGTTTGTCCCAGCCTATTTCCGTCTGTTGTTGGCGAGTGAGGTAAGCTTCATAATCTAGGTCACAAACGTCCGACCACCTCGCGGTATTCTCCGGGTAGGCCTGTCAGACGTGGCAGAGCGGCGGTCAGTGTCATTGCCTCGAACTCCAGCAACTGTATACGCGCCTCTGTCTGCAGTGGCCCGAGTGAGGGACACCGTAACCCCTGTATGATGTATCACGCAGTGCATCAGACCCAAGCGTCCACGTGGGGATGAAGGTGCGAGTCCCCTTCCCCCATTTCTGTGTGACCATCAGAGGGTTATGATCGGACAACGTACTGCCCAAGTATTCAAAGCTGCATATCAGGGGCCAACAATCAATGTTACAGAAAAAATTATCTGATCTGTTATGTACTTGGTGACTCGGAACTTAATGTGAGTAGTGTGCTTCCCCAGCATGCCCCAAGCACCAAATATTCTGTAGGTGGGAAACCCTGGACCAGAGCTGGAAGTGTCTCGTCGTCTGAATCCTGTGTGTGCCCAGAAGAGGAGGTAGGGAGCGATCTAGTTCATGTATACAGATGAAATCCCCCCTCCCAACGTCCTCCCCAGCCCTGGGACACCGTGATCGTGCAGCAGTGATGGTGACAGTGTCCTAAAATTCAACCTGCAGAGTATTAAGCGCATACAGGGATACTATCGAGATGGCGCGCCCATCTAGAGTCCTCTCCAAGGCCACATACCAGCCTTACTTGTCAACAAGGAGCCTAGTACTCACGGAGGGTACCCCTGGTGCCACCCAAATCAAGACTCCCTTGTGCATATGCACAGTAGCAGGTACTGAAAGTATCTGACCACTCCAGCGCCTGCACACTGTCTCTAATTCTTCCTTTGTGAGGTTTGTCTCCTGTAGACATGCAAGGTGAATGTGTCTGAGGAAAGCATACATTCTATGACATCTGGCAGGGGTTGCCGTGCCCTGAATATTCCAGGTTAGAGTGTTAAAGGTGTTAGCCATGGACATGTATATATCACCCCACAATCACCATCGCCCAGTTTGTCCCCCTCCTACTGCCACCCCATGCCTAGCCAGGTAAAAACAATTAATAAAAGAAACTGAGAAACCACTCCCCTACCTGGCTTGAAAGCTTACCAGCATCGTGCCATAACACCCCAAACATAGTAACTGGGAAATAACACTTATCTGCAACAAAAAACAGCCTTGCGAAAGTCACAGGTGGGGGCCGGCAAGGACCAACAGTGACTAGGGCAACAATTCGTCGTGCAACCCCTTTTGGGCCCACCCAGGTAACGTAACCGCACCAGTGCAAGCATCCGGAGTCGCAGCATGGTGCTAATGATCATAAGCGACCTACAAAGTATGTCACAGCTGTGTTGTGTAGTCCCCACTAATCCGTAGGATCTGTGCGTTTGTTGGAGAACATAAACTTTGGGAGAGGTATTCAGACTGATTCCAAGTACCCCCACAGGATATGTTGGCGTAGAGACCAGCTAGGTCACAGTGCCACCATAAGCCCCCCCAACCTTACTAGGGGTGAATAGTTTCTGGTAACCACTGAACATGACAACCCTGACCCCTTAGGTATCATGGTAACAGATCAGAACTTTTTGCTCAGTCACTCGTGCTTTTTTGTTCTCAGAGAATTATACAGAGAATACACACTGGGACATTTTCAATATATTTATTGAACAAACGTTATTCTTGTATAGAATACATGCGCTGCAATAATCAGTAGATCCAAGCAGATGAAAGTGATTACAAGCACCAAAAGAGTAAACAGTAGATACAGGTCTACCATTGTGGTAAAACAGTGTATACATGCAGGCATATGATACAAGGCAGTAATCAGACGTACTCCTACTATGCAAACACTACTCTGTGTGTACCCAGAGTGTGTGTAGATGTGAAGCCAAGAATCCCCCAAGGGACGATCCAACCCCGTTATCTGGCGGGAGAGAACGTAGGATCCTATCTTGGTCACTAACTGAACACCCCCCACAAGCTATCCGACCTCTGCATGGTGAATTCTTAGCGTGCAGTGACCCTTGGTGTCAGCTGAAGTGCCTGCTTGCTAATCTTTTGGGATACTCATTATTTTTGATGGAAAGCATCCTTATGATGCACATTTAGATTAGCAACGTTATGGATATGTAGATAGCCCTGTCGCCCCATTGATGAAGATAGAACAACATTTTTAGATTGTGTGTAAAAATGCCATGTACATAGTGTTTGAGGTATCGTGATAATGTTATGCAAAGCTAGATGGGTAAACTGAAATAGTTTCAGAGAAACTAATCCCACATTATCATGCACACAAATCTGTGCATAAGGTTACAGCAGAAATGTTATTGTGCATAATTAGGACAATGTAAGAAAATGTGCAGCTTTGTTACTTTGGGCCTAACCCAGGGCACATAACACTGGTCTGACCAAGGCTGAAGGTATCTCGCATGCTGCAGTATCTCAGGAAGCTGGCATTGCCCTGCGAGGAGAGCCAGTCAGTGTTATTAGTGAACCCAACTCAGAGGTCTCAGAGTCTAGGGCCTCCGACTCCGAATGGAGGACGGGATCCAGGACCAGCTAAGTGTTGATTCCTCTGCCACTGCCCATGCTCGTTCTGGGGCAACTTGCTCTTCAGTTGGGTTTGATTTTGGCTTGCGCAGGCTGTGACAGCTCTTGGGTCTGCCATTTCACCAGTTTCATAGCTCATCTTCTCATGGCTCTGGTTGTTCAGTGATCTCTTTGGACCAGAGCCTCATCCAGACCTTGTCAGGGGACGTGAAGAAATGGCTCGTGCCAGGCGGGCCGGAAACAGCAACAGATATGATAATCCCAAGGTGCGCAACTGCACCTTGATCGCCCGAATATACCTTACTTATTTTGTACCTCCACTGTTAAAGGTTCATGGGCCCTTGGCACGGAACAGCTGCAATAAAAGCTCCCTGTCCCACAAATTGAGTAAGTGTGCAATTATCGGGTACGGCAGCGCTCCCGGCGAAGGAGCTCAGCCGAGGATCCTATGGAAAATAATGTTCGAGGCATATGAGCTGCAGATTACACACTGTGCATAGATCGCCAACCAAGTGTTGGGCCCGGATGTTTGCAGCTTGTTGTTGTCATGAAAAGTTCTTTGGAAGTCACGAGATAGGTGACTTCTCCTTTGGAGCACATTGCGCATGGGCATCGGCTCCATCCTCAGATTGTTTTTTTCCGCCATTGGGCTCGGATGTGTTTCCTGCGCTCCGGTTTGGAACCGAATTTCCTTCGATGCGCAATCCCCACCCGTTTCGACGGTATTGTCTCGATCGCGATCCACATCAACGCGATTCTTCAACAACTTCGAAGTCTTCAATTCCGGTCATCGACGAAGGCCTTCGGGCCTACTTAGGCCTCATCTTCTGGCTCATGGAAAGGACGCCATTCAAGAAGTGTTCTCAATGTGGGTCGAAGTTTCCCCACACCGATCTACATGAGGTGTGCAGCCTTTGCCTCTCACCGGAGCACGAGGCCAAAGACTGTTCCGCTTGTGCCTCTTTCCGCTCCAAGAAGACGATCCGGGACGGACGAGCTCGAAGAACAATAGCTCGCTCGTCCGCTTCGATTCCAGATGACATCTTTGGAGAGGGCGCCAACGTGCCAGAACACCAGCACGCCGAAGAAAGCTCTAGCTCTTCTGATGCCGAAGACTCAGACGTCGAGGACATCACTCCAGCTCAACGGGTCGTAAGTAAGACCGCCGACCCCAACCCTTCCTCGACACCCTCAAAAAAGGCTTCGGTCACACCCTCAACTTCGGGCCCGGGTGCCCACCGAGAGACTGCTTCCCACGCCCCACCTTCGGGCCCGGCAAAGAAGCCTTCAGGCGGCTCGTGCTCGAGCCAGCCCATTCCTGGTGCCGATCCGATACCGACACCAAAGAAGAACCCATTTTCCTCAACCACGCTGACCGTTGCTCCAACACCTAAGCACTCGGTCCCGAAGACTGTCAGCAGCTCATCCATGCCGAAACCTCACTCGGAGCCAAGTAAAAAACCACCCAAAGGCCCCGACTCACACGCTTCGGAGCCGAAGAAATACCCGGAACCGAAAAAATTGTTCCGGTAAAGGACGTTTCAAAAGGCCACACTTCTAAACCAAAAGACTCTAGACCATCTACAGACTCGGTGCCCAAAAAAACCTCTGGAGCTAAAAACTTAGACGCCAAAGGATCTGCCCTATGCAGAAGAACTTTTTACACCAGATCCTCACCAAAGCACTCTTGTTAAAGACCCTAAGACTGGCCAACTAGCTCTTAGTTCCAAGAAGAGACCACTAGAAGTGTCAGCACCTCCTCCTCCTCCAAAGAAGAGAGACATTGCAACCTCTCTATTAAGGGTCCCTTCTCCACCATCTCCCTATACTGTTCCTCCTCCTACACCTCCTCCACCACATCATTCTCCTACTCATCCACTAATCCAGATGATGATGTGGATACAGACTCTGATGACACAGGTGGAGGTGCACATGACCCAGCAGGGACCAATAGTCCCCCTCAGTCACCTAATCCTTGGGATAATTATAACACCCATGATGTGCCTTACATCCCACAAGATGATGTATACCCTTCCAGGCCTTCCCCACCAGAGGACACTAGGTTTTAACCTACTAGTCCAAAGAGCTGCCCAGTACCATGGGGTTGAAATGCACACTGATGCTGTGGAGGAAGATTTTCTTTGAGATACTTTTGATAACACACAAAGGTCTGCTGCCATTTTGCCAATGCTTAAAGGCGTCATTAAGCACGCAACAGAGGTTTTTAAAGATCCTGTTAGGGCTCGGGTCCTCAACCCTCGCATTGAGAAAAAATATAAAGCTGTCCCTACAGACCCTGTTTACATCAAAGGTCCAGCACCACTAGATTCTTTAGTAGTGTCTAATGCATGTAAACGTGCTAATTCACAAACATCAGGCAAGGCCTCACCACCAGATAAAGAATCTAAGCTCCTTGACGCCTCTGGTAAACGAACAGCATCACAGGCAGCTAATATTTGGCGCATTGCCAATACCCAAAAGCGATGTTGGCAAGATATGACAGGGCACATTATGATGAGCTGGAGTCCATAATGCAGCATCTACCAGACAAATATAAAAATAGGGCCAATGAACTCATACAGGAAGGTAAAAATATTACTACTACTTCCATTCGTTGTGCCCTAGATGCTGCAGATACTGCCTCAAGGGCAATCAATACCAGTACCCTTTTGCGAAGACATGCCTGGCTACGTATTTCAGGTTTTAAACCTGAGGTACAAAATTCCATCCTCAATCAGCCATTTGATGAGACACATTAATTTGGCCCTAATGTTGATGTGTCTTTAGAAAAGATGAAAAAAGACACTGACAAAGCAAAATCTATGGGAGCCTTGCAGCTGCAAGCTCCCAGACGTTCTTTTCGTCGCTCATCATACAGAAGCAACACAAGAGGCTACTCCTCGGAAAGCCCTTCCACTTCCTACAAAACCCCTAGTAAATCCACATACACTAAGGGCTACCAAAGAGGGGGCTACAGGGGTGACAAAAACAAAGGCAGAGGCAAAACCAATAACTCCCGCTCTGACTTTCCTCCCCTTCCCCCCCCCCCCAACATTCCACTCCTGTGGGGGAAGACTGCAGCAACTCCTTCCTGCCTGGATCAACATCACATCACATCAGACAGGTAGGTGCGACAAATTATTCAGTCAGGTTACTGTCTAGAACTAACATCTACCCCCCAAACATACCACCCAAACAGCGTCCAATGTCACAAGAACATCTGTCACTGTTAAAGCAAGAAGTAATGTGTCTGCTAGAAAAAAATGCAATAGAACCAGTTCCTCTGCACCAACAAAACAAGGGAGTCTACTCCCTATATTTTCTTATTCCAAAAATGGACGGCTCTTTAAGGCCTATTCTAGACCTCAGACCGCTAAACATATACATACAGTCAGACCATTTTCACATGGTCACACTCCAACAAGTCCTTCCTCTCCTGTAACAAAACGACTTCCTTGCTACCCTAGATCTCAAGGACACATACTTCCACATTCCCATTCACAAGGCTCACAGGAGGTATCTCAGATTTGTAATAGACGGGCAGCACTATCAATTCTAAGTACTCTCATTCAGAGTCACAACAGCGCCAAGAGTATTCACCAAGTGCCTAGCAGTAGTGGCAGCTTTGCCACTGGATTCAAGCAAGCCTGGCTGAAGACGGCTGTAATGCCAGAAACCGGTCCTAGGAAGCTTGAATCCGGTCCAGGGAAGGCATGGCTTGGCAGTTCGGGCTGGATTGTTCCCATGAGGTACAGGGTCAGACTGATTTGCATATGGCCATGTCTGAACTGGGGTGGCAGAGTGGGCTAAAGAACGGGGATGGATCAAACCCAGATCTGTTGATTGGGTGTGAGTGTTTGATTGGTTCAGATGCTCCGTCCATCACCACCCCCTTTTGTACCGCTTTGTTCGCCATAAGTTTGGCAGGGTATGCTCAGACGTGAGTCCCTTGCTCACTTTGCCACTAGATTCAAGCAAGCCTGGCTGAAGACGGCTGTAAAGCCAGAAACCGGTCCTAGGAAGCTTGAATCCGGTCTAGGGAAGGCATGGCTTGGCAGTTCGGGCTGGACTGTTCCCATGAGGCACAGGGTCAGACTGATTTGCATATGGCCATGTGTGAACTGGGGTGGCATAGTGGGCTAAAGAACGGTGATGGATCAAACCCAGATCTGTTGACTGGGTGTGAGTGTTTGATTGGTTCAGTTGCTCCGTCCATCACCACCCCCTTTTGTACCGCTTTGATCGCCATAAGTTTGGCAGGGTATGCTCAGACGTGAGTCCCTTGCTCACTTTGCCACTGGATTAAAGCAAGCTTGGCTGAAGACGGCTGTAATGCCAGAAACCGGTTCTAGGAAGCTTGAATCCGTCCAGGGAAGGCATGGCTTGGCAGTTCGGGCTGGACTGTTCCCATGAGGCACAGGGTCAGGCTGATTTGCATATGGCCATGTCTGAACTGGGGTGGCAGAGTGGGCTAAAGAAGGGTGATGGATCAAACCCAGATCTGTTGACTGGGTGTGAATGTTTGTTTGGTTCAGATGCTCCGTCCATCACCATCCTCTTTTGTACCGCTTTGTTCTCCATATGTTTGGCAGGGTATGCTCAGACGTGAGTCCCTTGCTCACTTTGCCACTGGATTCAAGCAAGCCTGGTTGAAGACGGCTGTAATGCCAGAAACCGGTCCTAGGAATCTTGAATCCGGTCCAGGGAAGGCATGGCTTGGCAGTTCGGGCTGGACTGTTCCCATGAGGCACAGGGTCAGACTGATTTGCATATGGCCATGTCTGAACCTGGGTGGCAGAGTGGGCTAAAGAACGGGGATGGATCAAACCCAGATCTGTTGACTGGGTGTGAGTGTTTGATTGGTTCAGATGCTCCGTCCATCACCACCCCCTTTTGTATAGCAGTAGTGGCAGCACATTTACTAAGACCGCACATACATGTCTTCCCGTACCTCGACGACTGGCTCATAAAAGCCAGCTCATACAACCAGTGTGTGGAACACACTCACGCCACAATCCAACTGCTCCACAACTTGTGGTTCACAATAAACCACACCAAGTCTCATCTGCAACCATCCAAAGTACAACAGTACCTCGGTGCTACAATAAACACCTCAACAGCGCTAGCTTATCCCACTCCAGTAAGGATAGCCAGCATGCAAACCCTTCTCACAAAGTTTCAGCCACAACACTCCCTTCCTGCACGAGTGTTCATGCAACTCATAGGGATGATGGCCTCTTGCATTTTCATAGTGCCCCATGCAAGACTTCAAATGTGTCCTCTACAAGTGTGCCTACCACATCATTGGAACCAGTCTCAAGGTCAATTAACAGACCTAGTGTTGGTAGACGGTCAGACTCCTCGCTCTCTGCAGTGGTGGAAAACCAAAAAACTTTCCAAAGGGCGACCGTTTCTAGAGCCAGTTCCCCAAATAGTCTTGACAGCGGACGCATCAGTCTCCAGCAGGGGAGCCCACCTGCTGCAACACACCATGCAAGGCAGGTGGACACCACAACAAAAGTTACTCCATATCAGTCATCTAGAGTTACTAGCTATATTCCTAGCACTGAAAGCTTTCCATAAACAAGTGTCAAACAAGGCTGTGTTAGTCCGCACGGACAACATGACAGCCATTTTTCTAAAAACATATTTTATTCATAGTTTGTGAGCAAAGTACAATACACAGTACAGGTCATGTTGTATCACTACGGAACACCGCCCAAACTGTTACCATACACCACTTTGGCCTGATCAATCATCGTATACGACCTTCGGTTCAGCAATTGCAGTACCATTTACTCGTGCACATCACCCGTCTCACTACTCATACCTTATTTACAAACTTCTCTATATCTAACCCCAACTATCTCCCACCCCCCTCCCTCCTGACACTGGCGTGTAGTACATGAATCGCAAACTTAAAACACATCTCAGGGCCCGGCTGCAATGCAAGCTTATTAATACCATCAATGTACCAGGTCTTTTAATGTTACAACACTCCTCATTCATTCTTCCTCCGTCAGTTGGTCATTCAGCGACTGCACCAGCATCTCCCATGCCCTTGCTGTGTCTAATGCTGTCTCATTGTTCATTCGTCGTGCCTGTTGGAACCTAAGAACACCCTCACTACTGGCCCATTTACTTAGCTCTGTCTTCCATCTCTTACTGCTTATGCCCTTTTTCGACTTCCAGTGCATTGTTATTTCTGTTTTCGCTAGGATTAGTCCCATGTCCACAAATGTATTGGTCACCTTCGTTTTGGAGGTGTGAGGGAACCAATGTAGCAAGCATGTAGCTATATCGAAATCTAATCTCCGGTCAGTGACTGCATTTAGTAAGTTCCCCACTGCCGTCCAATATCCTCCTAATCTCGGACACTCCCACAGCATGTGTTCCAATTCCACCCCCTCTGCCGCACACCTAGGGCACGCTGCATCTTCTACCTGAAAGAATTTCCGGATCTTACCTGGGGTTAAGTATGCTGTGTGCAGAATGAAGAAATGCACCAGCTGAAACCGTGCATTCCTAGTGCTTTTCCAGGCCCTGCGAAGGATATGACCCCAGTCGGGCTCCGGTATGGGCTTCCCAATTCCTGTCTCCCATTTCGTCCTTAGTGTATCTAGTGGTTTAAGGCCTTCTTTTAGCATCCTCGAATAGAGGCATGTAACTGCCTTAAAGGTCCCCACTGCCATCACTGTATACTGACATGCCATTGTCGTTGTGGGTTCCACTGTCCCCTCCCTCCAGTGTTTCCTAATCGCTGCTACTAGTGCGGCGTGCGGCATGTAGCAAGAACCCCCCCCCCCGGTAAGTCATACCTCTCCTGCAGCACCTGAAAAGTCAGGAGCTCACCGTCCTCATTCAAGTCGCCCAATACCTGAATCCCCATCGGTTCCCATTCCAGCAAAGGAGTCCAATCCCCCCCATGGGGTAGGGCTGTTATCATCCTCAGTGGGATTTCAGGTGCATAGGGATGTAGTACTCCCGCTCTGCGTTGGGTGCGGTTCCAACATAACTGCAGCGTTTTCTCCTCTAGCGAAAGATCTCCAAGGTTGAGCTTTTGTTGTAGAACTATAAATGACAAGACATGTTTTTGAGTTCCCTTGCCCCCGCAAGTTCTTCAACCATTCTTTCAGATGTGGGGACAACCTCAGATAGATCTCTTTGCCACTAACGAAAACGCTAAATGCCCAAGCTTCGCCGCCAGATATCCACACCCATTGTCCAAAGGCAATGCGATATGGATGAACCGGTCAAACAGATTTGCGTATGCTTTTCCACCTCTACCACTGATGCCAGTAGTAGTACGCAAACTACATCAGCATTCTCTAACCCTCATCCTAGTTGCTCCAACGCGGGCCAGACAGCCGTGGTACACAACACTGCTACAACTGTCAGTGGTACTGCACCAAAAATGATACCTGTCTCCACACCTTTTAACACAGTACCATGGAGAGATGGGGCACCCGGACCCAGCTCTGCTCAACCTAGCGATTTGGCTCCTGAGGTCTTAGAATTTGGATATCTGAACCTTCCTCCAGACTGCATGAATGTCATTAAAGAAGCTAGACGCCCTACCACTAGAGCATGCTATGCAGCCAAGTGGAAACGTTTTGTAATATATTGTCACAACAATAATATTAACCCCTTAGACATGTCTATTCAACACATCATCGGATACTTACTGCACCTCCAAATATGTAACTTAGCCTACACATCTATTAGACTGCATCTTGCTGCAATAGCAGCATATCTGCAAAACAGACAGCATCTATCTCTGTTCAGAGTGCCTGCTATTAAAGCCTTTATGGAAGGTCTTAAAAGAATAATTCCTCCCTGACTGCCACCTTCATCTGTGTGGAATTTAAACATTGTTCTCACACGGCTAATGGGACCTCCCTTCGAACCATTACATAAATGTGAACTACAATTTTTAACATGGAAGGTTGCGTTCCTAGTAGCTATTACTTCTCTGCGAAGAGTTAGTGAACTACAAGCACTAACAATTCAAGAACCCTTTTTGCAAATGCATCTTAATGAGGTTGTTCTACGTACTAATCCAAAATGCCTGCCCAAAGTCATATCTCCTTTTCACCTCAATCAATCTGTGGAACTGCCCGTTTTCTTCTCGCAGCCACAGACAGTAGCAGAAAGAGCTCTTCATACCCTAGATGTCAAAAGAGCATTGCTATCCTACATTGAGAGAACACAACCCTTTTGTAAGACAAAACAACTTTTTGTGTCTCTCATCACCGCACAAGGATAATCTCATTTAAAAATCTGGGATAGCTAGATGGATTGTCAAATGCATACAAATTTGTTACTACAAAGCTAAACGTACGTTATCTGTTCCTCCTAAAGCCCATTCTACAAGAAAAGTAGGGCTTTAATGGCATTTTTAGGGAACATTCCCCTAGATGACATCTGCAGAGCAGCTACATGGTCTACACCGCACACATTCACAAAACACTATTGTGTAGATGTGCAAACTAAACAACAAGCTAATGCAAGCCTGGAATGCACTGCCACTGTCACTTAGGAAATGCGGGACCCTTTTGTCTTTTAGGAAGGAGCTGAAGACGTGGTTGTTCTGCAATTAACTCCCCTCGGCTGTGATGGTTGTGTTGTGTTGGGTCTGACAGCGCCGGGACACTCGGTCCGAGTAGCTGAGCGCTTAATAAAACTCTATAACAATGTGCCAGGCTGTTCTCAAAACATTATTTCAAACTACTGCAACAGATAGGGGTGGTCGCCGCTAAGAGTGGGTACTGCTATACAATCTATGTACAGTGTGTAATCTGCAGCTCATATGCCTCGAACGAAAAATGCTACTTACCAGTATGCATCTGTTCTTGGCATGTAGAGCTGCAGAGTTACACACGCCCACCCGCCTCCCCGGCTACAGTTGTCTGTTCCAGTATTATCTTAATTAGATACAGCTTTCATGGACATCCTTCCTTTTGTTGCAAAGCTCCATCATTTCCCTAATGGCGAAAAACAATCTGAGGATGGAGCCGATGCCCATGCGCAATGTGGTCCAAAGGTGGAGTCACCTATCTCGTGATTTCCAAAGAACTTCTCAGGACAACAACAAATTGCAAACATCCGGGCCCAACACTAGGTGGCGATCTATGCACAGTGTGTAACTCTGCAGCTCTACATGCCAAGAACAGCTGCATACTGGTAAGTAGCATTTTCCTTCGGGTCCCTGGTGGTAAGGACCGTGTGCACCAGCCAGTCCTCCAATAAAAGTTCAGTGTTTGAACCTTCAGAGCCCTCCGGGAAACCCAAGAAATAGATATTATTGCGGGAGGGCCTCTATGAATCCTCGGCCCGTGCCTGCAGTGTCTGCACCTCGTTATGTAAAGTCTTCATCTGTTCTTGCATGGCCATCAGCGATGACTTGAGCAGGGTGAGCGAGTACTCTGTTTCAGCCAACTCGTTCCATGAGTGTGGCATGGTCAGCCCTCAACAATCCGGTCTCCGCTTGAATCGCCCCCAAACTGTGCCTCCTTTGCAGTCTTGGACTCCTGGATAGCCTGCAGGATTTTATTTTCCCAATGTACTTTCCAGTTGGCGACTTCGGTCTGCCTGCATCGGGGTGGCCGCCAGCGTGCCCATGATTGATTTCTGGGGCAAAGATTTTGACATTTTGGGGCACACCATGCCCTCAATGTCACCAGCCACAGAGTCTAAGCCGATGCACAACCTGCAGCTCTCCAATCACATCAGTAGCAAGCAGGAATGTACACGCTGTTGTTGAATTGCTCTGTGCAGCATCTTTTGGGGCGCACTCCTGGTTATAACCCAATCGCCACTGGGACGAGGGCACCACTAAAAGTCTGTGTTGAAAGACATACGTTGGGTGTATAAATTGAAAACTGACAAAAAAGGACTTAACAACATACCATAGAACCAGCTGAGTTTTTGTTAGTCAATGTTATAGACCTAAACACCCTCAAACTTCAGCACATCCTCTCTTGCAACATCAAGTTAAGTAGGGCAAAAAACTGAAAGCAGTCACAAGCGCGAAAGCACGATATAAGGGCCAGTTACCATGCCAGCACGTAAAACCTGATATGATGATAGAAAACAACTACTCCACTATCCTTTCAAGATTGACACCTCATCCTTGGTGTTGTCTACCTTTATGACTAGGATCCACTACATGTGTACTATTCCGTATAGTACCACTTGAAAATTATACCCCTCAATCGATACAGGGAAAGCAAATCAGGCTATAGAATATGATTACACACACTATGCGCTATCCCTTAAACATATAAACGAAAAACTATGATTATGGAAGAAAACTGGGCTTACACAAGCACACTACTCATGCTAACTACCATTTACACTATATTTGATCATTCAACACGGGACTGTAGGACATCCCCATCCCGTAATTATCTACAACTAGCAGCCCGTCCCGACGTTGTCCGGGTATGAATTGCTGCCGGCCAGTAGTATATTGTTTTGTAGGCTTTCGTTTTGATAGCATTTCTTATGTGTGACAGGCCTGTGAAACGCTCCGATTCACAGTGCACTGCTGATGCACTTAAGAGTGCACGTTCAGTAGTGTGTGAACTCAAGTTTCCCTACTTTATTTTTCCTTGCAATATTATATAGTGCGAACTCGACAACATGGCATGAGCACAATTTACATTACAGAAGAACACATTCATTTGTGGTAGGCACGGGGAGACAAAGCGATTTGCCTGGAATCACAGGATGTTGAGCTGATGCCGAGATTCGAACGTAGCTCCCCAGCTCTAAAGTTCGCAATTCTAGAACTTGTGGCGGGAGGTGTGTCTAAAAGTGTATGTCGGTGCTGGCCATCAATGAGAGAGACCTGTGCATTTTTCAAATGGGTGGTGAAAAAATATGAGTATGTTGCTGGAGATGTGGGCCGCCGTGCCACCAATGTACTTATCGGGGGAGGGTAAACACCCATTATTCCGCAACTTTCTTTCCGCATACCATCACTCCGCATACTTTCATTACGAAAGTACCATGACTCCGCAATGCCATTATAACGCATGGCATTACATTTTATATAGTGTGAACAACAAGGACCCCCTGTTCAAAAATGATAATTCATAAGACAGGGAAATAGACTGTGTGTATAATATATTGACATTCATAACAAGCAGCAGGGAAGAAAAGTACAATAAGAACCTACAAATTTATTAAAAACCTTAGTTCTTTTTAATGGTATTTCTTTTAAAATCATCTATTGTATGTATCACATTGCATAGACAATAACAAAGTAAGCAATTATTACATTACTAAAAGATTCGCCATACAATATTAAAAGTAGGGGAGGGGGGGTGGCAATCAATACTTTCTCTTACATTTTATATGCTTTTACCACGCATACATTTACAACGAAATTCGTTGTAAATGCATGAATGGTAAAAGCATGTTTTTTTTAAATGTTTGGATAAGGTAAGTATGGGTATAGGGGTATATGTTTTGGGGTACTGAGGTATATGTTTTGGGGTTTTTAAGTATTTTAAGGGTTCAGATATAGTTTTGGGTTCAGGGCTAGGTTTGGGTTTTGAGGTACAGGGGTATTTATAGTGTTCAGGGCTAGGTTTGGGTTTTGGGGTACAGGGGTATTTTTAGGGTTTAGGGATAGGTTTGGGGTACAGGGTATATTTATAGGGTTAAGATGGGTTAGTGTTTAAGGGTGTTGGGGTATTTTAAGGAGTAAGGGTGGGTTATGATTATGGGGTGCAGGGGTATTTAAAGGGAGCAGGGTGGGATTAGCACACGATATGAGACAAGGGCTCCCAGCGTTTGTCACGCCCACAGCACACGCCCACAGCACAACGCAGACACGCCCACAAGGGACTACTTTGCTGGCACAGTTCTTTTACCTTTTAAATGTATATGGTGGGCGTCTGCATAGCCTATGTCCTTCTGCTGCAACTGCCCTTTCCAACGCTGTATTGGGTGTTGTGATTGGTGCTGCGGTTCCTGAGATTACCCGCCTCAAAGGTTTGGGCTCTCTCTTTATTATATTAGTATAGAAGATGATGGTACGGGTTCAGATACATCACAACACACTTATTTCTCCTTTGTAGTCATAGCCTTGTCCTTGACTTCACATAAATGGGTACTAGACATAATATAATGTATTTGGAAATCGCATTTGGATAGAATTTGTTCTAGTGGAACTCGTTTTCTATGGCTTTAACAATAAATGTTCTGTCTCTATTCGGTAATACGGAGTCACGTAAAACCCCGAAGGAATAGCACTACATTTCCCATCATCCCACCAACACTGTGTAGTCCTCCATTCTAAAGGACCACTCCTGCTGCCAGCGGTTGTCTGAGCAGCACGGCACGTGAAACTCATTCGCTCGGGGCACCCATCACACACTGAAGTTAGCGCGTTTTTCCAATGCGCCTCTTACCGCTGGCTCCTTATTGGTCACACAGCAATTAGCGGTAATGAGAGACGGCCGGCCCGGGAGATAAAAACATGCTTTCCACCTGACTACAATGCCACTAGTTGAGTAGAGCAGGAGCTAAGTAGGTGCACGTGACCCTTGATGAAGTAAGTGCTTTTTTTAATCTTCTTTCGGATTCGAGTTACGGAGCTACTGGCAGTAAGAAGCATATACTGATTAGAAGTTTTACTTTTTACTCTTACTCTTCTTTACCTAAATACTTAAGATTTCACTACAGGGCCAACCCCTTTGACCTCCTGCTTCTGCAGGGTCTTATGTTCCCGAATTTTGGGTGACTCCATATTAGAAACAAATGAAAATTTGCCTAGCTGTAGTACACGTAAGTTTCAATTCTATTAAGGACACGGAAGCGAGGATTATGCCTTCTTCCTTCGCTTTATTTTTTACAGCAGCCATATTTTAAAAACAAACACAAACTACTATTCCCATGAACAGCAGGGAAATATAAAAAGTTCACAACGGAAGTTCTTCCTCTCCGCCCACATTCCAGCCTCCACGTGGTTCCTTTCACACTGTTTCCTCTTCCTTAGCGCGAACAGCTCCCTATTGAACCTCACGCATCCTGTTTGGACCAATCATTCCTTGCAAAAAACAGGCAGCGTAAGAACCAAGACCAATATGAATTAGTCTTCAGAACAAGCACTAAGCAAGCACTGCTGTGCAATACAGAACCATAGATAGTAACGAAGCATGTACATACATCTCAAGTGACCCTTGAAACAAGTTACTCCAGAACGGGGAAGGTCCGCATCTTCATTGGTTGCTGGGCGGGATAATCCCTGCCTCCGCATCCTTAATAGAATTGAAAGTCACCTGTACTACCGCTAGGCACATTTTCATTCTGTGTCGGGACCGGAGGCTCAGATTAGGCCAGTTCAAAGCTTGTCCACTTCCAGTTGAGCAACATCCAGCCCTGATTTAAAGTAAAACCCCCTAAAGGTCGAGTCCGAGGACTAGTCCGCACGCGCTTCAGGTCTTCCAAACGCGATCCGAGGGAAAAAGCCTTTGAGGCCATTGCCCCTCTCGTTGAGTGGGCATCAAACCTCTTTGTGTCAATCCCCGCCTCCTGCATAACCCAGTGCATCCACCTGGCTATGGTTGGTAAAGAAACCGCCCTGTATGGATTTCGTAGCGCAATAAGCAGTTGTCTCTCACCCGGAGGGCGGACCACTTCAGTCAATTCCTCAGATGCTCAGAGGCATTCTACCACACACAGTTTGGGGGAAGTCTAGGAATGCTGGTGTGAGAAGGTGGCTTTGTATATGCTGTCCACTAATTAAAGTGGGCACAACCCTTATGATGTATGAGGTCAAAGATAACCTATCCTAGTGGTAGCTATGGAGAGCAGCCTTCAGGCTAATTTTGAAGGAATGTAAAGCAGCTTGTTTTTATCCAGACTATCACCTCCTAAATGACTAAATGAAAGGAGAACCACACAGTGTTTATATAAAAATATGTATTTATTATTAAAGCACTCTCTACTAGTCTCTACGAGTGACTAGGGCTCAAAGCACACAATACTAAATCAATAGAACATTTGTAAATAGCACAATACACAGTGGGCTCCAGGGGGAGATCAAACCGTATATTAAAAAAATTGTATAACAACAACGACTTGACTAGGCACAGTGTCTAGAGCACGAAGAATCACTGGGACCCCAAGGAACCACCCAGAGGAGTGACACAGGGAGCCCACGGAGTTTGGGTGCAGTGAGGAAAAACAGATGCATGCTCTGTAAAACTCTATGGGAAAGTCGCGGTTGCAGATTTAAAGTTTAAGGACACTTCTAGGAGGACTTGGAGCAAACCCTTTGGAACATAGGAGGTTCTAGGGCCAACCCACCAGTGAGTTCTGAGGTACCCGTTTTATCTATCTCAAAGGAGACTGGTGCATAGGGGTCAAGTGGTGTAGGAAACCTTTGTCGTTTTCATTTTCAATGGAGAGCTGCAAAGAAGCTGCTGCTGCCAGGAAGGTGAAGTGTCCGGTGGAATCCAAGCCTGGATTCGAGGTGAGAGGAACCTGAAAGCAGAAGGGATAGAGTCTGGGTCACTTCAGGTGACCAGGGTCTCGGTAGTCGAATGCCCACCGATGTCAGGTGCTTCAGGTGCAAAGAAGGGTTGCTTGACTCTGCAGCCACGGGGACCAGGAGACATCGAGGACTACCAGGATCCGGAGGTGAGCTGTCCCACGAAGGATGTAGAGTGCTGAGGGGTCATTGTCCGGCTGGAGCACCAACAAGCCTTGGGAAATGCAACCCACATGGTCAGAGGAAACAGGTTACGGTGTGGACCAGCAAGGTCCAGGGGACTCTCCAAGAGATGGAGAGTCAGGGCACGTCTGAAGCAACCAGGTAATCCCAAGAACAAACAAGGTGACCCTCGCCAGGATCCACATGCCAACGGACCAGGGATCGCGAAGAGACCTCAAGCAAGTTTGCAAAGGACCAGCCTACAGGACACTCGGATAGTGGAGGCCGGAAATCTATCGGTGCAAATACTGCTCGGGGTCGGGACTACACGGAGTCCAAAGCACAGGCTCAGGAATCATCGCTAAGCATATGCAACTGCAAATGTACGCGGTGCACAGAGGTTCAGGTTCCACGGTCCCCACGAGAGATACTGGTCTCAGAATCGCTGAGAGGGCATATCGACCTCAGGGACCTTCGGTAACCCACCTCCTGTGTTGCTGAAATCTCCAGAGTCCTCAGGAGCTCGGGAGAAGCAAACCGGTCAGATGGGTTTAGGTGCCTGCTTTTGCAGGGGAGTTTACTCCAAGGGAGATTCTTCAGTCGTCGAGCGTCATGCTGTCAGTGACAGTACTTGGTTTCTTCTTAGCAGAATCTTGTCCAGGTAAAATATAAAGTCCTGCAGTCCGGTAACCCACTTTATACCCATTCGAAGGGGTTGGAAAGATTCTGTGGACCCTACTAGAGGAGAGGCAGGACAGAAGGGTGGCTACACCCCTATTGTTTGTCCAGTTTCGTGCCAGAGCAGGAGCCAATGGCTCCCAGAACTGGTTTGAGCTGGACTATGCACAGGGACACCAAATGTGCCCCCAGTGCTGACTTTCTGGCACTCTGAGTGCACCCACCCAGCCCCAATACACTAACCCTGTCTGGGAGGTGGTCACAGTATGCTTATTGTCATGCCTTCCTCTGCTCGAGCTTGGCTCAGTAGCAGTAGAGCAGAATCGTGTCTGTGGCTGGCAGCATCCATTTTGTGCTCTCCAGGTCGTGAAAACTGGTACCGGGTAGACCGGTCACCCACAGCAGTGGTTCTGGAAGGGTGGAGTCATACCTCCCACAACAGGGTTCCAGGCTTTGGCACTCTTAGACTTCAGCGTTGCAGTGTCTGGGTAACAGAGTGGTGGGTGTTACCACTGATCCTGCAAGGGTGCAGGAGAACCTGATTCTGAGAGACAAGATGCTCCGGTTGCTAACCCTGCTGCCTCTGTTACGGCAAAGCTACATGCCTTGATGACTGATGCCTGGTGGTGTAAGTTGAGTGAGCTTTCCTGGGCCAAATCTCAGTCAAATACCCGGGTGGGGTTACACTCAATCTGGGGTTACTTCAGATCAAGAAGAGAACTTACTGGGACCCCTGAAGTCCCTGTTCACCTGCCCTGAATCGTTGAGGCCTCTATCCCTCTCAACATCCCATTTTCATGAAGCTCCCCAGGGTGTCTGAGCCCTTATGTTACATTGAAGGGCCAAACCAAGTAAGGCTGTGACTGCCTCTTTCGCCTTTGTTTGGCATTCTCAATGACAAAAGGGACCCTATGCAAGTACTTGGCTAAGTAATCACCTGCCCTCCTCGCAACCATGGACATATCTGTCCTTCAACCCACTTACAAACAAACCCTCAACACCACCTTATTAACCCACCTCATCATTAGATGACTCACAACAGATCTACACTACCGAGCACATTGTTTCTCATCAACACCCACTCGATACACAAACATGCTATTTACTTAGCACATCGCAGATTAGACAACAACATACACTCATATTAGAGTGTGGCTTTCTAACTCATCTCCACTCTTTGAACTTATCTAAGATGATCAAAAAATCATACAATAATGTACCTTCCATCAAAGTGGAGACAGCCTTATAGTATTTTTACCAATCCATAGTCAAATCTACATTCCTGATCTACCGCTCTCTCCGTTTGACACAATATCTCTTTCAAATGTCTCTCCTGCGGTCATGGTCTTTGCTCGCTCACTCCATCATCCTTCTTTTGATCTATATATAGGCCTTCTGGCTGCAACACAAATGTTAACACTGTTTTCTCTCAATCATCAACATCAACACACCATTGTCAATCTCAACTCCAATTACTCCAAGAAGTTGTCTCCCAGGAATCACACCAAAGAAACTCCTAAAGATTATTTCGTGGATCAACTAGCCTCCCTTGTACTCACAATACATATAACCTCACATTCGTGCATGGAAGGCAGAATCCTGAACCTCATAATCTAAACCTTAATCTCTCAACTCTATAACCCTGCACCCACAGGTTCGATTGACCACAATTTCATCCTGTAAAAAGTGACCCAACAGAAATATCCACAAAAGGCATGCCTCAACCAACAGAAATAGACAGAATATTCCTCCCCTACACACTACACTCTGCATCATCTCGCTTATACATACCTCACCAATCAAGTAATGCACAATCGTAGCCACTTAGTTCTAAGTATTCCCTCATAAAACTCAAACCCCCTGTACCTTGAAACACATAGGAACTTGATACCAACAAAAGGCAAACTCAAAAAAACCTAGCACAGCTGTTAATGCTCCTCAACAAACGACACTACTACATTCTCCTCCTTTTGCAACTCTTTCTCCTCAACTTAGTCACCCACACGATCAACAGCCTGCATGTTCCAGTGTGAGACTGGTTGATGCCTTTGCAGAATATGTTTCTCTTTAAATGTGTAACTCTAGTATCATTATCAATGCTATCACAAATGGAGCCTCTCAAAATCCTCTTCTCTCCAGCACTTCTCTGTGTCTACCTCCTTAGCCTGCACATCTTGGTTCTGATCGCGCAAACACTGCCTCGCGTGCTGGAATAACGTATCCCCTGAACTGGTGGCCTCCACCTCATTGAGAGCTTTCAAAGTGGCTCTCAAAGACTCCCTTCTAGATAGGAAATGTTTTCTTGGTCTTTACCCAGATGTTGCTCTGATGTCAAAAGACTCCCCCCTGTCTGGGTTCCCCTTTAGTCAATGACTGCATGTTTTGGCTGCAATATAATACCATTTGCAAAACTGGCTGCAATGTATTATAGATTTCCCAACTACCACCATACTGGTTCGCTGCTGGTTTCCATGTCTGATTTTACAGTTTTATTTCACTGGCAGTGTGCTTCAGGCGATTCTAATAGTAACTGTATTTTTTTTTTGTGATCAAATATATTTTTATTGAGTTCCACAAAGCAATGTGATACATACAATATATGAAGAAACAAAAAGCGATGTCATGGCGCCCGTCCCCGACCCAGCAGCGCACCCCTCTGAGTGTCCATGAGGTGAGGCAAGTCCGGGCGCCCGAGTATGCTAGCTTGGCGGAGGGGCACGCCCCCCTGCGGCCATCCGAACTCTTTTCACCCAACTCCCAAACAGGCCCTCCCTCCCACCCCACCCCAACTGTATCCCACCCCTTCAACTACCCCCAAGCCCCCCCACCCTCCCCCCTCCCGCCCGGTGTGTTCCTTGTAGCGCCTATGTTGGTTGTACTGTGTAGAGGCTAGACTTTGTGTTCCGCTCTGGTCTTTTCATCTCTAAACCCCTCCGCCAATTTCAGGACCCGGAGATACCTCGGGCATGTGAGCTCCGTAAATTCCTGGGAAAGTAGAGAGATGAGTGGACGCCAGGTCGCCCTGAAGGTTTCGGAGGACTGAGTAAGCGAGGCCTGTATCCTTTCCATCCCCATGATGTACCATAACCGATGTAGCCACCCCGTGTGTGTGGGCTGCCTAGTGGACCCCCAGAGTGACAAGAAGTGCTGCGTCGCTGCCCCCATTGCCAGTCCCATCTGTTTTCCCCTCATAGATTTGAGGGGGAACGTCAGGTCGTTCGGCAGTCCGAGAACAGCATAAGCTGGGAATCGTGGAATGTCGGTGTCAAAGTGAGTGTCTATGTCCTTGAGTACCGCTGTCCAATATTCCTGTACCTCGGTGCAGTCCCACAGGATGTGTAGCATGGTCCCCGTGTGCCCGCACCCTCTCCAACATTTAGGGTCTTTGCTCGGATTCCCCTGGTGTAGACGCTCAGGGGTTAAGTGCCAGTAGTAGGCGATCTTGACCGCCGCCTTCCTGCTAGCGGTATTCCTGGCCGTATGATGAGCCCGGTGGTATACGTCTCGCCATTCTTTAGCTGAAAGAGCGCGCCCCAGTTCCCTCTCCCAGCGCCTCTGCCCAGCAGATTTCTCCGAAGGGGGGGGAGGGGACAGCATCTGATATAATTCCGTGATGGACCTTGTGTCCGATGTCTTGGTCACTATCCAACGCTCATAGGGGGTGAGGGGGCGTCCAACCAAAGGCGCCACATCGGCGTGCGTCAGCCAGTGCCTAAGCTGGAAGTACTGGTAGCGGAGCGGCTTATCCAGTGAATAGTGTGCTGTCACGGCGTCCCATGTCATGAAGCCCTCCGTATCGAAGAGGTGGCCCGCTGAGCGACACTCGGATTGTCGCCACTGTGGGAATGAGCTCGTGGGGCTGCCAGGGGGGAACGCCGGATTGTCCAGCAGAGGCGTCATGGGGGAGGGAAAGGTCGTCAGGCCCCTTGGGACCGCGGTAGCATCCCACACTTGCAAAAGGGTCCCGGTGATAGGGGATCTTTTGAGGTACGGTGGTCTGTCCGGGCGCGCCAGGTAGGGAACCTTCCAGAGGGGCATGCCCGCCATGGCCCTGTCCTGGAACAACCAGTGCTTCTCCGAAGTCGGTCGGGACCACTCCAGTAGGAATCTAAGCTGAGCCGCTTGGAAGTAGCGCCTGAGGTCCGGAACCCCCAGACCCCCCTCCGCTGTCATCCTCGTGGCCAGGTCGCGTCGCAGTCTGGACCTTTTATTTGCCCATACATAGTGATGTAGGGCATCCTGTAGTTTCTTCAGCATCCCCAATGGGGGAGTGACCGGGATGGTCTGGAATACATAAAGGATCTTGGGCAACAGGGACATTTTTATGGCCGCCACCCGGCCCAGCCACGAAAGCGGCTGTTGCTTTCACCTCGCAATGTCCCCCTGGACTCGCGACAGCAGCTTGGTATAGTTAAGGTCGACCGTTTGAACGGTTGACGGCGTCAGGTCTATCCCCAGGTACTGCACGGTGGTGCTGACCTCAAGCCCCCCTATGTGCAACGAAGCCCCGTTAGCTGGTCGGGTGTTGCTACCTAGCGGCAGGACGACGGACTTCTGGACATTCATTTTGAAGCCCGACACTGCCCCAAACGCGGTCATTTCCGATAGGAAGGCCGGCAGAGAGACCCGAGGGTTATCCACCGCCACCAGAATGTCGTCCGCGTAGAGGCTGATGGTTTGCTCCACTCCTCCAAACTTGATCCCGGCTATGGCTCGGTTGTCCCGGACCCGCTGGGCAAATGGCTCGATATAAAGGGCGAACAGGAGCGGCGAGAGTGGGCAGCCCTGCCGCGTGCCTCTCCGGATGTCGAACGGCTTAGAGCTGACCCCGTTGACTTTGATGGTCGCCTTCGGGGACGCGTAGCATCCCGCCACCCAGGAGCGGAATCGCGGACCCACTCCGAATTTGACCAGCGTCTGTTCCAGGAACCTCCAGTCCACCCTGTCGAACGCCTTCTCGGCGTCCACCGAGAGCAGTGCTGCGTCCGAGGCGTTGGCGTATGCTTTGTCTATGACATGCATAATGCGCTTTGTGTTATCCGCGCATTGCCTGGAGGGGACGAAGCCCGCTTGGTCAGGGTCGATAACGCCCGGCAGGCACGGGCCCAGCCGGGAGGCCAGGATGCCCGTGAAGAGCTTAAGGTCCACGTTGAGGAGCGAAATCGGCCTATACGCCGCGCAGCGTGAGGGGTCTTTGCCCGGTTTTGGAAGGACCACGACTTCTGCCTCCAACATCTCCCTCGGGATGGAGCCCTGGCCCTCGAATGAGTTGAATAGCTTTGTAAGGACAGGCGCCAGGAGGGGGCAGAAGGTTTTATTAAAGCCCGCGGGGAAGCCGTCTGGGCCCGGAGCCTTCAAGGGTTTAAGACGGGCAATGGCCGCTATGACCTCCTCCAGGCGGAAGGGAGCATCTAGCGCTGCGGAGTTCACATCGTTAAGGGCAGTGACCTCCATAGACTCCAGGTAGGTCTTCCCCTCCTCCTCTCCCACGGTGTGATCGGCGGCATACAGCCGCTCATAGAAAGTCCGGAATGCCTCCGCTATGTGGTCATCCTCTCGGACCTCGCCACCATCGTCCCCGCGAATCACAGGGATCTGCGAGCGGACGGTTTTGGCCTTGAGTTTGCTGGCCAGCAGGCGGCCCGTCTTGTCTCCCCCCACATAATACGTGTGGCGGAGGCGGAGTGCCGCATATTCCGCCCTGTCCAGGTCCAGACTCGCCAGTTGCGCCCTGACCGCTTTCAGCTTGCGCCAAATCCGGGGGGCTCCCGTCCGGCTGTGGACCCGCTCCAGATCTAGCACCTGCGTCTCCAGGTCCCGTCTCCGATCCTTTCGCTCCTTATTTTCCGCCGCGGCGATCGCCATGATTTCGCCCCTAATGACCGCCTTCAGCGCCCCCCACAGTGTCGCCTGGGTTACTTCTCCCGTGTCGTTCTGATCTAGATAAGTGGTGATGCTTTGGGACAGTTGCTGCACAACTCCCTTGCGTGCCAGTATATTTTCCCTGAGTCGCCACTTGCCCCTATGTGGAGGGGCACGTGGGACGGTCAGTTGGAGGGTCACCGCATCGTGATCTGAAAGTGCCGCCGGCGTAATGTCAATGTCCGAACCATGGGAAGTATGTCATCCGAGCCCAGGAAGTGGTCTAGTCTGGCATACGTGTGGTGCACATGAGAGTAGAAGGTGTATCCCGGGGCAGTATGATGTATGTCCCGCCAGATGTCAGTGAGCCCCCTGTCCCTTAACCACTGCTTCCCTGTCACTGACAGCGCTCCGGAGTCCCCAAACCTCTTCCCAGACCTATCCTTCTCATTGTCCATGACCAGGTTCAAGTCCCCTCCCACTAGTACCAGTCGCAGATCTTCCGAGAGTGCTTCAGACAGCGCACCTTTCAAGAAAACCTCTTGTTTGGTGTTGGGTGCATAAATGGAGCCCAGCGTGAAGGAGGAGGTACCCACATGTATCGTGTGTGCTAGGAGCCTGCCCCTGATTTCGGCCACCTTATCCCCAACCCGCCCTTTGAAGTGTCTGGCCACAAGTATAGCGACACCCGCTTTCTTTTCGCCAGTCGCGGAGTAGAATTGGTGGGGGAAGGCCCTAGCTTTCATGCGGTGCCAATCTTTCGCCAACAGGTGCGTTTCCTGTAACAGACATAGTTCAGCCTCCGAGCGCTCAAGGAAGGAGATGACTGCCCTTCTTTTGATGGGGTTATTGAGTCCCTTGACATTAAGTGAGAGGATACGTATGCTGTCAGCAGCCATGCGTACGCATGCGTCCCTTCTGCCTTGCCCTAGACCTCCAACCAGCCCAACCCCTGGTACCAAACACCACTCGATAGTGAGCACACCGAGCTCCCCCCCTCCCCTCCCCCCAAGCCCCAACTCCCCCCCCAACAGTCCCCTGCACCCCTCCCCCCCCCAACTGGTGAACATTGTCCCAGGCCAATCATGAGACAGTCTAGGCCTGCGGTAAATGAGTCAATGAGTGGGTGTGTGGCAGTGGCGGCTCATGGCCCCCCGACCCCCCCCATCCAGGAGCCAAAACTTATCTGATGTCGACCTTCACCAAAATCCATTTAGGGGGCTGCGCCTGTGTCTTTGGATACTTCCTGGATTGCTGCAGCCTGTTCCAAGGCCACCGTGTCCGGATCGGGCTTGAGAGGCTTCTTCCGCTGCCTGTCCCGCCGCACTGTCTGCCATCCGTCCCTCGACCTCCCGGGGGAGCCCGTCCCGGCCCCAGAGGACTGCCGGTCCGCCATGTCGTCCTGTCGTGGGTCCTCATAGGGGATGCCTAGCACCTCACATGTGTCTCGTAGGGAACGCAGCTGGTGGAGGGCGCCCTTCCACTTAAAGACCAGGCGAAACGGGTGTCCCCAGGAATACGGGACCCCCTCTTTACGCAGGAAAGTAGTGGCAACCCTAAACGCCCTCCGCTTTTGTAGGGTGGACGCAGCCAAGTCCTGAAAAAGTTCCACATTGTGATCTTGGAAGCGGAGGGGTTGCTTGTGACGAGCCTCTCTCAGGATGCGCTCCTTTAAGGGATAGTCCGGCAGAAAGGCCAAAATGTCCGGTGGGGGGCCCTGGGTCCGGCGGGCCGGGCCCACACGGTGGGCTCTGTCGATCCGAACCGCGAAGTCCTCTCCTTCCCCCAGCACCATCCGGAAGAGTGTCTGCAGGTATCCCGCCATGTCTTCCCCCTCCGCCTTGAGCGGCACATTCCGGACTCGAATGTTATTGCGTCTGGAGCGATTCTCCAGATCCTCCGCGTGGGTCTGGAGATCTATCTGCTGATCATGAAGACGGACGATCTCCTGCCGAAGGAGTTCTATTTCCTCACTACGGGCCTGGCCCGAGAGCTCATTGGCCGCCACTCTCTCCCCCAGTTCGTCGACGTCCCGCCGGAGTTCCTTGTGCTCCCCGGTCATTTCCTGCCGGAAAGTTTGAATATCGTCTTTTAGGGAGGCGAAGAGGGATTCCATGAACGCCTTGGTCGCTGGCGCCTCACCCTCTGGTAGATCTTTCCCCCCGGGGTGGGCCTCGGCGCCGGTTTGTCTGGGCTTTTATCGGGCTTGGGGGGTCCCTTGACCAGCATCTCCGAGATGTTGCGGTTCCCTTTCCGGTTCGACATGGCTATCCCAGCCGTGGGCCTCAGCCTGGTCAGGGCTCCGTGTGATTCGGCAGGGTGCTCCGATGCGCTCTGGCCGTCGTCTGAAAAGGCCGTCGTCTGAAAAGGCCGGTATCGTGTCCCAGGGGCCTCTTCCCTAGGCCACAGGCCTCGACCCCACTGCTGTCCCTCGCTTGAGGTATAGGGCTGGCTCCCGCCAGGTATCCCTGGGCTGCAGGCCACCCGCTCGGTACTCCCCTTCCCAGGGCCTTCCGCAACCTCAGGCCTTCCCAGATCCTAGTCGCGCTTCAGCCAGGTGTGCCTCCAAGTGGGGGGGGGGGATCCCCCGCTGGGACCGCAATTGCGTCCCGGCCGCCTCCTGGGCGCCGCTCACCTTCTCTGTATGGGCGCCGAGCCCCTCTGCTGCCCGGGGTCGATATGCCCCACCGGCCCGCTGCACAGCCGGGCCGTGCTTCCTCGACTGGGCCCACGCCGGGGCCCCGCGTTGTCCCGTAGGCCGACGGACCTGGCTCCACTCAGGCCGCTGGGCCGTGGACGGCTGCTGCCGGCCTGCTCCCCTCGGCCCCCGCAGACACCGCGGGGGTCCTCACCGGTGCACGGCCCGCGCCTGAAGCGCCGTGCTAGGACCGACCCACCTCTCGGCAGCAGCGCCGCTTTCCCTCAGTCGCGCCTTCCAGCCGCAGTCAGGCGTCTCCGGCCCTCGGCGCTCACCTCCACCAGGCCCACGCCGGGGCCTCGCGTAGATTCTGGGGCCGACGGACCCGGCGCCTCGATCCCTCTCCCCTGCCGGCGCCAGTCGCCGCTTGGTGATGCCGGGTGGTACCTCCGGGGCTCTGGAATCGCTGTCGGGATCCCCGACTCTCCCACACGCCGGCCCCAGGTGTCGCTTGGGGTCTCTCCGGGCCGCTCGGCCCCTGCGCTCGGGTCGCTGCCGCCCGCACTAGCCCCTCGCCGTCAGGCAGCTCCGTGCATCTGCGGTCTGCGGCAGCTTCGAGCCTCGCCGCCGGCTCCTCCGATGCCGCACTGCTTCCCGGTTCTTGCCCGCTGCTGCTGGCCGGCTCGGTGAGGGCGAAGGTCCGCAGGGTACCCTGGCGGGGGATCAGGCCTGGGGAGCCTCTGCGAGACACGTCTTACCGAGCCGCCATCTTAGCCACGCCCCCCGTAACTGTATTTTTGAGGCTTGAACTGCCCTTGCCTGTATGTGAGGAAAGATTGGTCCAACGGTAGCTTGATCTTTCAAATGCTACAGCGCGGGGATGCCTCCGGGTCACCAGGCGCTCTATAAATCGCTAAATAAATAAAATAAATAAATAAAGCTGTAACTGTTGTGTGTGGCTAAGCCTATGCTAGTCTTGATAGTCAAAACAGCAGCCAGGATCACTCAAGAACTAAAGATAGAGATTACCAAAATCGAAGTCCAACTCAATACA
Source organism: Lissotriton helveticus (assembly GCF_964261635.1). Taxonomy (NCBI): domain Eukaryota; kingdom Metazoa; phylum Chordata; class Amphibia; order Caudata; family Salamandridae; genus Lissotriton; species Lissotriton helveticus. The sequence goes on along the minus strand of NC_136073.1, from coordinate 673,333,095 downwards.
TACATATCACCAGCTGACCTAAAAGCAAGATTGGATGAACTCAATCAGCAGATGACTGATTTTGAGTATACACTTAAACAAAGCAAAACTAACAAACTGAGCAAGGATAAAGCGAAATTCACACCAGAAGGGGCCTACCCATACACTAAAGCTGATTATGTTCCCAAAAACTCAAACAGTGATATTGATAGCGATGGTTCGGACACTGGCTCCTCTGGGTCCAACTCCAGTGGGAACAAAGGGTATAAACAACGGCGAGGGGGCTGGAGACAAAGAAGACAGCAATTCCCCAGACAAAGGGGGTGGAGAGGTTACCAGCACCAACCGCAACCCCAATATCCTACATACCTAGGCCCTCCACAATTCCCCCCTTTTCCTTTTGGTCCACCAGTTGCAGGACCAAACTACCAACAGTGGAACCCAGAATACAACGAGGGCTTCTATGATCAGCAGCCTTTTTTAGGCTCACGCCCCGCGACACGGGCAAGAAACAGAAAAGGCAACAATGTGGCCTGGGAAGACCAGCAGGAACAGAACAACTCCAGGACAACGAGGAGTATGACAGGATCTCTCCCGAATCACCCATCCACAAGCAAGAGTGGGACCTAGTGGTCAATCTGACCCCCTGGCCTCTCACTGAGATCCAGAAGAGGGTATTAAACAAGGGACTTGGTTTTGTGCCCATGCACAAACCAGGTATTTTCAGACTGAATATGGAGATGAAGGATTTTGTGAGGAAGCTGAAACTACAGGCCTTTTTCCAGGATAAACCACATACCCAAGGGGTAACAGATACAGGACTACGACCTAAGTCCACATTCACCCCTCCTGACTCCTCTCTACCTATCGAAATATTAACTTTGAAAAAGGCGATCATGATGGAAGTCAACAAAATTAACCTGTCAACAACTAAGGTTTTCCATAATACCAACAAACATGAGCAACAAGCCATAAGAGAACTTGCTGACAATGACAGAATAATCATAAAACCCGCGGACAAGGGTGGGGCCATTGTGGTTCAGACAACAGAGGCATATGACACAGAGTGTCTGAGATTGTTATCAGATAGACAAAACTACACAGTCTTACAGGATGACCCTACCGAGAGACTCCGCACTAGGATAGGAGGCATGATCGAAGAGGGGCTTGCGCATGATTGGTTGAGCAGAAACGAGGCCGAGTTCTTGAAACAACCTACACCACGCACCCCCTATTTTTACTGCATCCCCAAGATTCACAAAAACATGACCAATCCACCGGGAAGACCGATTGTGTCGGGGATCGGTTCTATTCTAGAACCCCTCTCCAAATTTGCGGATGCCTTCTTACGTCCTTTGGTCCAGTCCACAACGACTTATCTGAAAGACACTAAATCCGTTCTACAACTGTTAGACAACAGAGATTTTGACCCCTCCACACAACTCCTGATGAGTTTAGACGTGGAGAGTCTGTACACGAGTTTGCCACATGACGAAACACTCCAAATCATCGAAGAGGTACTATTCACTACTCCCTGGAAGTACCAAACACCGAGAGGTGTGGTCCTTGAATGTATCTCGTTGGCATTACAACAGAACTTTTTTCAGTACAAACAGACTCTTTATCTGCAAAGCCATGGTACCAGCATGGGCAGTACCTTTGCTCCTAGTTTGGCTGGGTTATACGTCCACCATTTGGAGACCAATAAAATACTGCATTCAGATAACCCATATAGGAGTAAAATTGATACCTGGAAAAGGTATATAGATGACGTTTTCGTCATCTGGAATGGAGATCACAGGTCAGCGATGGATTTTCTAACATGGCTGAACAATCAAAATGCCTTTCTGAAATTCACCAGTACTGTGTCAGACCAATCCTTGGTCTTTCTGGACCTGAATGTCTATACAGAAGGTGGAAAATTGAAAAGCACCACCCATTTTAAACCGACTGCGAGGAATTGTCTTCTAAGGTATGATAGTTTTCATCCTAGACATTTGAGAGAACTTGCCATATGGCCAATTTCTACGATTGAGGCGTAACTGCACCGAACTGACCGAGTATAGGTCACAGGCTTGTGACCTAAAGAAAAAACTTCTGCAAAGGCAGTATCCAGAAAAGACAATCAACAAAGCCATGAAGAGGGCAAGAAACAACCACAGGGAAGCTCTCTTAGAAGAAAGAGAACGTGAGATTAGTGATAAAAAAAGACCGATTTGTGTCACTACCTACAGCACTGTGTCCAATGAAGTGTCTAAAATTATAAACAAACACTGGTCTATTCTTAATTGTGGCACCCTACATCTGGAGAAACCAATGCACGCACATCGTCGAGGACGGAACCTGAAGGACATCCTGGTGCATACCAGACCGAAAACAAGGACGGATACAAGGACGAACCCAGTCGGGATCCAAGGCCATTTTCCCTGTGGCAATTGTAGCAGTTGTCACTTGACACAAAAGAGCAAGACTCTCACATTCAGAAACGGCACAATTTGGGAGCAACGACGTTTCACTAACTGTAACACCAAAAACGTGGTCTACTTAATAACCTGTCCTTGTGGTTTGGAATACGTGGGGATGACCACCAGAGCAGTGAAAACGAGACTAAGTGAGCACAAAAGTAATGTCCGGTGCAAAAAAAGCACTACCAAAATGGCAACACATTACTTAGAAGAACAGCATTGTGTCAATGACCTAAGGTGGACAATTATTGAATCACTACCATCTGAAAACGGCTTGTTCCAAAAGGAACAAAGATGGGTGTTTCGCTTGGGCACGCATATTCATGGACTCAATGATGATGTTCCGTGGTCACAACTATCCAACTAAGGGCAACACAAAACTGAGCAGGTCCTAACCATCTGTCCTATTCTGAACAAGAGCCATGTACCCACATACATTGTGTAAAGTTACCCTATATCATTTGTGATGTTGAGACTATCACCCCCTGTAAAGATGCCCTTTGGGAACCTTGGTCACTGCAACAATACGATTGTATGTTTATTTTGAGTATCATACAGGCATGAATTCTGTAGCTTTTGAAATCCCATAATATTTAAATTAACTCATTTATAATAAACCCTTTGTATTAACTTCAACGTGCATTGACCTATAGGAGAGCATGGGGCACCATTTCCACATAGTCCTCTATTCATATTGAGCATAGCAAGACTCAGGCGTCCAACCACACGACAGCGCATGCGCTGCTGAATCAATATCTCCTTGCAGAGCATGCGCGCCTGTGACAGAACCAACGGAGCATGCGCGAGGCCGAGATGTAAGCGGCAGCGCCTGAGTAGGAACGGGACCTCCCCTTCCAAAGGAAATGATTGGGTTTAGGTGTGAGTGACTAGAAAACCGGTAATTGAGCCAGCGGAAAACCCATATTTGGACAGAATATCGCACCTGCCTAATTGGCAATTCTGACCAACGTACTTAGGACAGCATGGTATAAATACCACCCACAGCTAGCTCTCACTACCATTCGAGCGGAGCTGCATGTGGGGAAAGACGGTGAATACTCGTCCCCGGTCTGTGAGTATACTTGGCAGGGCAATTGAACTTCTCTTCTAAAACCAGTGAGTAAGAATTGATCATCAACTCCTTTGTTCATTTTCTCATTTTTTCATCTGCTCCTGTTTATCTCTCCACTCAGATTGCACAAAATAGCAATTAACCCCCAGACGCCCCTGTGAGCTCATGAAGCAAGCAAACCATATCTATTAAGTATGACCTACATTTCCCTGATATTATAATTCAGACAGTCTTGTGTGTTCCTTGTGTTGTGTGTTTTGTAAGTCTTTTCTTTTACAGGGCAAACTGTGCTATATGGTTTGTTCCAGGTGACTGCACCTGTAGAACTTACCCACAACCTGGGTGACCATTTCTATTTTTCTTTTTCTTTTTCAGGTCATGCAATTGCATGTATCCTGAGCAAAAACCGCTGTAGGCACATTATAGCCTTTTTATCACTTAAAAATATCACTTTTTGTTAACTAACATTATTTTTTGAGTTATTAATAAGAAAAACATGAGTAAGGTGGGGAAGTTGTGCTCCCGTCCTGAAGAAGGAGCGTTTGCTCCGAAACATGTCGACGCACACATGAGGTACTGTCCATTATCATGACAGATGTTACCTCGCACTTCACTTCTTTTTAATAGTGCCAGCCCGAGGTCCTGAATAAATTTTTTTCCTTCACCTACGAGCCAGGTACTTTTTAAAACCAGTCACTATCTACCACCACTCACTTATTTGCTTTATCACATGCACCACACACACCACACATAGTCATTCATCAGTGCTCCCGTGTAGTTGTAGGTCGTAGCACGCCGCATCCCGTTAGAGGGGTGCGAAGACCCCGATGATGAAGCATGACACCAAGGGACCTTTTGGTGTGTGAGGGGAATTTTAAAAAACACGGAGTGCTCCCATATCCCTTGGGTAACACATCTCCTTTGGTAGGATTCCTTTTGTTTATACATGTTAGCTTGTGGAGTAAGAATCCTACTTCGTTTACTCTACCTCCCTTCTTTGTTAATTTTGTTAAGCCTATGCTGCTGCTTTTGTTGTTAACCCTTTGTAGTTTGACTCATCAGACTGTCCCAACATGTGTCTAAAGTTAAGAAATGGAAGTTGGTTACAATTCATTTTTTCCAACTAAATACATAGCAGCAAGGAGCACATGCCCATATGAAAGAGATGATATTGGTTCTTTTTTCCAAGATGACGGGATATTTGTCGTACACTCAGTGCTCCATATCTATTACAAATCGTATAGCAGAATGGCATTTGTGTCCATTTTAATATTCAACTACACATTGGTGCTTTATGTTCATCCAATTTCTTCTGTTGCTTTCCTTCCTTGCTCTTTGTTACCTTTTCTTTCCACATCACTTTGTTTTCTATTCATCTGTCACATTCCTCTGTGGTGAGTCTTTTTTCTTTTAATGCTCATCCACCTGTCCCTTTATATAATACTAGATTTCACACAATCCATTTCTACCTTTTGGTCTCTGCACCAGTTATATTTATTGTAGCAAATAATCTTGTGTTTTTGCTTTCTAATCATACCTTGTCCCAAGTTTTTTAGTGGCTAATTTGATTACTATATTCTGATGATGCCTGCCTTCCTCCTTTCCACTCTCTCAAATAAAGCCATAAAGATTCTTTGTTGATTGTCTGACACTAGTTTATTGGTCTCTATCCCACAATTACTTTATTATTTATCCACACTTGTATTCGTGTTTTATGTGCTGCCTCTTCCTCTCTCTTGTTTTTGTAAGTCATAGCTTTTTGGTGTGTTCTTGGCAATGTTGATTTGTCTGCTCATACCTTCTAGGGCATCCCTAACAAGCCAGCATCCAGGTTATGATGAAGTTAGTAACTACAGAGAGTCATAATTACTAAAAATATGTGCGATCATACTGCTGTTACACTGCCCAAGGGGCACCAATAAACTGAGAATAAAGCTGGTCTTTTGTTAATGTAAAATTATTGTCACTTTGGGAGACCCTTTATTTCCTGAGTGTACCACCTAGTAAGAACTGATGCATCCCATTCTCGAAGGCTACATAAGATAGGCTCATTGGTTGGAATGGCGTTCCACAGTCTCATTGCAGCTGCTGGAAAGGATTAAATTATGCCGCTTCCAATTGTAATCATGCCTTCTTTCCTGCAGCTGTCTCTCTGGAGATGACAGTTCCACCTGTGTGCTGATCGTGGCCAAAGATGTGGAGATTGTGGCAAGTAAAGATTCCAGCATCAGCAGCAAGGCCAGAGGGAGCAACAAGGTAAGGAAAAAAGATCTCCGATAAATTGCTTCTTCGTGTCTAACAAGGCACCAGCATTGGGCTGTGGATACTTTTGTTTAACTTTGAGTATTGACGTTGTTTGCTCATTCATGATAAAAAATAAGAAAATTTGAGACACCACTGCGGAGACACCTGGGCATTTGTTGCATGTCTTGAGATTTGGAGAAACCCCCATGGTAGTATTTACTGGACCTTTTCTTCTTTTCTTTTATATAATGTACTTATGTAACTTAAGAGCAGATTCCCCACAGCACTTTAGATGTGGAAGAAATGCCAAATAGTGACAAAATATATTACAAATGAGAGGGCTGGGCAGGATATTGTAGCGAGTTAACAGCAGGATTAATGAAAGGAGAGTGGAGCAGGTGTGGAGGATAAAGCAAAGTGCTGCAATAGAAAATATTGTATGCAGGTGCTTTGGTGCTATAAGTAACAGGGTAGCCAGGAACACCCAGAGGTATAATTGGTCATGATTGAGGTGCACTAATAGAGTTGGGTAGACCCTTAATATAGAGGTACCTAGGAATTCTACATAGTAGAATGAGGGTAATTTGGTCAATATTTGTGGGAGGTTTCAGAACTAGTAAATGATATGATAATGCAGTTCCAGTTACTTGGCAGAAAGGTGTGTCACTACACTGTAAGTGCTACATTGCCTTTTTTCAGGGATACAAAAGAGTGGTATATTTGTCTGCCATCTTCAGTTTACGCCATGTGGGAACAGTGTCATTTGCTGATAAATCCCGATTCTTAATTATTTTTAAAAATGTTTTACAATGAAGCCAGTCAGCCATGAATGTGTTTCTCTATTGCTTACGTGAAACCCTTGCTTATTGTTTCTCTCTACACTTAAAAATTGGCTCTAGGTTTTACATACAACACGGAGGTCTGAAGCATGACTTTCAGTTTAATTCTTTTGTCGCACCAGCTGGTTGCTTAACTTTCTTCTAAAATGCATATTGGTGTTTCTTTTATATATACACACTAACTGATTAGGCATGCCTATAATAATCCTCTTTACATTTAGTCCTTAAAGTTAAAACTATACGCATCTCGCACCCCTTGCCTCCTATTCCAACATGGCTCCAAATAATACCTGCCCGTACAGTAACCTACTGTCACAGGTGGGCCATAATGCATTTAAAATTGTTTACCCCACTAACCTATCCAAAAACGTTGCTAAGAACTTCATTCATAATTTTCTCAAGCAGCACCCAGAAACGCTCATCTCTGATTCATACTTTTGCACTTCAAAAGATGTTGTGGTTAACAACCTAATCGTCTTCACTAAGAGAAGAGCTAAATGGAGAAAATTCCTAAACTCCTTGCTCCGATCCAAACCTTTAAGGAAAACTCCTCACAGTTTCCAAATAACTATAATAACCTCCCCAGACTTCAAGGGGATCTCGCAAATATCCATATACAACAATGGGGACATCCTTATTCAAGCAGCTGACTGTAATCTTGAACAGTTTGCTAAAATCTTTGAGATTCAAAAATTCTTTAGGCAGTACTGTACTGTCTACTTCGCCAAATCAAATTCTCTACTCTGTATTAAAAACTCATACTTCATCCCCCACGTCATCCTCCTCTCTCCTCCACCCTCCTCCACCCCAATGGACCCTTCACTCATCCACCTCGTGCCCCAACCCAGGGCTTCTTCTACCTTTATGCATAATCGGCCTATTGCTGAATCCAAGCGGACTCCTCTTCCTACCCCTCTCCCTCTCTCCTCCTCCTCTCTCCTCCTCCAATGTAGTGCTCACTAGCCACCTCTCCCTTCCTGTCGCTTAATAGTTGCCACCTTACCGCTGAGTAATGAATATTGCATACCACCACTCCCTCCTCTAAAGACGCTCATGCACTGTCTTCCCCTAGACCATCCACCTTCCCTTTAAACACACCTTCCATTGATGATAAGCAGGCAGACCTCCAGCATGATCTTCAGTGAAAGGGGGCCTTCAGAACCTGTTACACTGCTCCATGAAGTTGGAGAAACTCTGGAACCTAAATACCACCCCTTAGCCCTACCAACCTTGCCATCCCGCAATGGCTAAACACAACCGAAATAGATCTTCGTCCATGGTAAACTCGGCGAGCCTACACCGGAAATCACGGCCACATCCCAACCACCTATCCGGGCCCCATAGGATTACTGACCATTTAACATAGGCTGACATTCACCACCTTCTATTATCTTATAACTCCTCCCGTAATAATTCATCACCTGCATCGTTCAGGATCTTAACTATTCCCTCCAACCCGCTTGGAGAACCCAGCATCAATCTCAGTTGAACAATGAACAAAGATAACTTATTCCCTGTCTCCACTTCTTTCCTTGAAACGGTAGTAGTAACTAAATCTCACATCAAATCGATGTCTTAACTGAGGACCGCTATGTCACGGGTACTTCGACTTTTTCACCACCAGCTGACGTCTGGGATCGCTCCTGCTACTGCACCAGGAAAGGTGGTGACTTTTGTGTCCCTGTCTACCTGTGCACCAGAACACGTGGTGTAAAAAGTAACAACAGAAGGTCTGGCGTGTTCCAGATCTTTCATAGATTGTTACATCTTTTAAGGCCAATAAAGCAAACGCTGACACCGTCGGTTTTAGTATAACAAAACCCCTTAAGAGTTTAGGTGACCCAGGTCCCTGCTCTGTCATTAGGAAGCCTTAAATCGTAGGCTGAAACACAAGTGCTATATGAATGCAAATCTTTCTTCCTCTTTTATACATTCGCTATCCTTCTCACTCCAAGTAACATACTAATATCCACCACTGAAATTACCTCACATTTCACCATATTAATTCACCACTAATCATTTATAGGCTTCCTGAATAGCATGCGTCAACAAGCGAGCGATAAATAAATACAAACCTTTGTCCTCCTCTATCCTTCTGCTATCATTCCAAATCCAAATAACTGACTAACCTATCCACCACTTAAAATGTACTTGCATGTTTCACTATACTAATTCAACACTAATCCTCTATGGGTCCCGGAGTAGTGTGCTACCCGCCGAAAAAGCGCTTCGACGCCTCGTCCGGGGTAGTAAACGCTATATAAATGCAATTACAATACAATACAATGTATGCATTTGATTGCTTCTTTAAGACCATAGAGATGCCATTTGCTTGACTGAATTGCTCTAGAACAGCTCTAAAGTATTCCCAACAAGCACTCCAATCCCTGGTTTAACTGCTCCCTTAATGGGGACAGACACAAACTAAGGGTGGCAGAGAGATCATGGAGAAACTCTCATTCCACAGCAAACATCAAGCAGTTGAGGATGACCAAGAAGTGCGTACAACAAACACATCTGTTGTACCAAAGCCAATTACTTTTATTCACAACTAGACCATGCTAAAAACAGACAGAAAAAAACTCTTTAAAATGATCAAACAGCAAGCAAACCACTCAACTAACCTGCACTCTATCCTTAAGGACTCATTCCCTAGTGATGAGGAGTTCTCTACACACTTCAGAAAAAAAGAGAAGAAAAGTTTAACTAGAGCTACAACTCACCTTACCAAACACACATTTGCAGACCCAGCCCACTTCCTCGATATTATTACCCATGGTAAGTTCCCCTCTTTCTGGCTATATGGAATATACTCCGAAAAACAATGCGATGTGGAACTTCTTTTCACTACCAGATGAGACTGAACTATTCAAAATGATAACTTCACTTAAACCTTCATATCATTTAAATGATCCTCTGCCTGCCAATTGAACATGTAAAAAAACTCTTATGTTTTCTTCTTTGTATCTAAGATCAGCATTATATCATGCGCTTAGTTTATTTTTAGCTGTTGCACAGGTGGCTGGATGATCTCTTCTCTTTGAAAGGCTATAGTCAATGACTGAATGAAAAAGCCAGACATTACTGGGGACAAGAGACCGCTCTTTCTTGTCCTCGTTAAACTTTCAACATCCCTGCCTCTCTTGTATTAAGAATCAACTTTTCCTCCACATTTTTTATACAAATTTTGTATAAGCCTCTTGATCTGTGGAGGAAGCCTGAACCTCTCTAGGATGCAAAAATGGTCTCCCAAGGCCGAAATACTTTCTTGGCATCCAACAAAAATATAATGGCGGGGATTTGTTTAACGGAAATTATATCAAGAGTCTCTGTTAAGTAGTTTCTGTTGGTTGATAGTTGACAACCGGGGATAAAACCATTCAGATCTCTGTGAATCTACTTAAAAGCCACCTCTTTGAACGAGTTTGCC